>NW_027187465.1:2996950-3062421 GCF_028583685.1 Petaurus breviceps papuanus | reverse complement strand
TGGAGGGATGGATGGAGAGGTGGGTGGAGGTATGGATGGAGGGGTGGGTGGAGGGATGGATGGAGGGGTGGGTGGAGGGATGGATGGAAGGATGGATGGATAAATGGATGGAGAAATAGATGGAAGGACAGATGGAAGGATAGATAGAAGGATGGATGGATGAAAGCCAAGAGGAGGATGAGACAGACCTCCACTGCAAAGGAGAATGCCACAGATGTGTAGGCCCTGAGAGCTGACCTTCATTGGATGGAAGGAGGGATGGAGGAATAGAGGGATGGATGGAGGGATGACTGTTCTCAAACTCCAGATTTTTCCAGGAGGAAAAAGATTTCCTTTCAACTGTGTCTCCTTGACCTTTTGAGTCATGGAGCCCTTTGGCAGTCTAGTGAAATCCATCCCTCCTTCTCAGAAGAATGTTTTAAAATGCATAAAATAAATGCATAGGATTACAAAGGAACCCTGTTATATTGACGTAGTTATCACAGTATTTAAAAAACCCCAAGTTCACATACCCTGGGTAAAAAAAACCCTCACTTCTTTCCAGATCCTGCAGAAAACAGCTGGCAGTGGCACAGATTGTCTCTGCCCTTTGGCCCTTGCAGCAGGAGCCCGGCATGAGGAACCTGAAGGCTGGGAGAGGAACAGCTTTGCAAAATTAAGAAGCCAATCATGATAGGGACCTAGGGACTCAGGAGGATTGTAGCAGCCTGACTGCAATGCAGAGCTGAGTATCAACCAGACTTTTCTCCCTGCTGAGATGAGACAAAGCTTTTTGGAAGAGGGTCAGAGAGCCAGGAGATGACAAGGAGATTTGCCAGCTCCCTCTGGAGACTGGGGTAAGGTGAAATAATGCTACCAGGATCCCCCAGCACCAGGGGACATTCTTTGGGTGGGAAGGAAAAGAGGGGTCAATATGTCCTTGAAAATGGCAGGAATGCCTCGAGAGCTTAGTCAGCAATGGCACAGGGCCAAGGGAGGTTTTCTCTTTTATTTCTCTGTGTCTATGTTGAATTCCCCCAGTGGAATGTAAGCTCTTTGGGGGCAGAGATTTTATTTCGTTTCATTCAAAGCACAGCGCTTTGCCTGGTATTGAATGTTCAGTTTAATTGAAAGTCTTGCTTCCTGAAGTGAGAGAGGAGATGGTGGCCATAGATATGGCTGGGAGGCTGTCTTAAACTTGATACTCGGGGAACTTTTTCCTCCCTTTACCTGGTTTGGCCCATGCAGGAGCATTGTATGAGCTCCTGGGAAAAGCAGGTACCAATGACAAGAACTGTGCACCCTTTGGGCAGGAGGAGACTTCAGAAACCCAGTCAGGGTCAGAGATTGAGAGGGAGAAGAGCCCAGAGCAGCCATCGAGACTAACCCCCTCATTTTGTAGATGAGGAAACAGAAGCCCACAGAGGGACAAGACTCACCCCAACTCACCTGGATCCTCCGCCCCCAAGCCCAGAGACTTTTCTATTGCATGGACTGCCTCCCTCAGAGGAGAGGAATGGAGCCAGGGTGGGCACGACCCTCTCAAGGGGATGTTAGGGCTGGGAGGGGCCTAGAACAGGGGATGTCAGGGCTAGGAGGGACCTAAAAACAGGGGATGTCAGAACTAGGAGGGGCCTCAGGACAGGGCATGTCAGGACTGGGAGGGCCCTAGAACAGGGGATGTCAGGGCTGGGAGGGGCCCTAGAACAGGGGATATCAGGGCTGGGAAGGGCCTGATAACATGGGATGTCAGGGCTAGGAGGGGCCCTAGAACAGGGGATGTCAGAACTAGGAGGGGCCTCAGAATAGGGGATGTCAGGGCTGAGAGGGGCCTAAGAACAGGGGATGTCAGGGCTGGGAGGGGCCTCAGAACAGGGGATGTCAGGGCTGGGAGGAGTCTTTGAATGTATATAGGCCAATTAAGATGAAGATAAAGATGAAGAGATGAGAAGTGACTTGACCAAAGTCATGCAAGCAGTGACTGTGAGCCAGAACTCAAGTCTGGTGAACTTCCCACTAGAAAGCCAGGTTTTGGTTACCCCCAGAAGTCAGGCTTCAGTTACCAAGAAGCAGCAGAAAGGAGAGGCCCTTGGGCCGGTCACCGGCCCCTCTGCCACCTCCCAGCAGGTGTCCCCCTCCCTTTTTCTGCGGCTCCTCTTTTCTTCCCCAATTAGAACATAAGCTCCTTGAGGGTAGGGACTGTCTCCTTTAATATTTTTACCTCTAAGGCTGAGCCCGGTGCCTAGCACTTGGTAAATGCTTTTAGAAATCATTCACTCCCTCCTTGGTACTCAGTCTTCTCATCTTTAAGGGGCCTGGGGTTACATGGTGGCCAGCTCCAAGCCCATCTCTGTGAAGACACAGACACCCTGGAACATTCTCAAGGCAAAGCTTATCTGTCCGTCTTTCACTTCCTAGTAGGACTTATGTGCAAGTCAGTGTCCTAGGTCATGAGATGGTGCAGTGAGCCTGGAGTTAGGAAGACCTGAGTTCAAATCCAGCCTCAGACACTTGATAGCTGTGTGACCCTGGGCAAGTCACTTAACCCTATTTGCCTCAGTTTCCTCAACTGTCAAATGAGCTGGAGAAGGAAATAGCAAATGCCACTGGAACTTCTCAAATTTCCCTGGAACACTTTGAATTTCTTTTCTATCCTCCACTTATATTTTACTCATGTGGGTACATCATGTTCCACACCTCCTGGAGAATATAACCTCAATGAGGTCATTTTTTCTTTTCTTTCTGGTCACTGTTTGCCATATATATTCAGTGAATTGAAAGGCAAATGCATATAGGGTTTACTCTCAGCCACACTCATACTACCTGAGCTGGAGGGGGAAAAAGACACTAACTGCTCGTTTGTAATAGGAATACATTTTGACTGGCTCTAGGTCTGGGCCGGGGACGGTGAAGCTCTTTCCAGTAGCTTAGGAGGGAAGCTAGGCAGGCTAGTACCCCAGGCCTCCTGTCACCTGGCAGCATGCCAAGGCAGCTGTCCTGGACACCTAAAGAGGCCCAGTAATGATTCAGATAGTGGAGAGAGCCCTAGGCCAGGAGTATGGAGAAAAGACTTTGAAATCCAATTTCATAATTAAGGAGGACATGAGAGCTGTCTTCAAGTATCTGAAAGGATGTCATGTGGAAGAAACATTAGACTTGCTTGGCCCCAGAGGGGAGAAGCAGAAATAACTGGGTAGATATCAAAGGAAAAATTCAGGCTTGCTCTAGGGAAAGGCCCTAGCGCTTAGACCTATCGCAAGGTGGAATGGGCTGCCTTAGGAGGCAGAGGGCTCTGCCTGATATGAGGTCTTCATTTTACTTTTGTTATTTATTTTAAATGTTTTTTTCTTTTTAAATTCTGAATTCCAAGTTCTCTCCCTCCTTCTCACCCCCTCCCACTCTCACTGAGAAGGCAAGCAATATATCAATTATATATGTGAAATCGTGCAAAACACATTTCTGTATCAACCATATTTTTTTTAAAGCAAGAAAAATAAAGTGAGAAAAGCAAATTTCATCAGTTCTTTCCCACATGAGGTCATTTAGCAAAGGCTGGAGAACCATGGGTCAGAGACACTTCGGAGGGGACTAGACTTGGCCTCCAGGGTTCCTTCCAACTCCCAAATCATACAATTCTGTGACTCGTAGTCCGGTCATCACGGTGCAGCACAGTGAAAAATGCAAAGGATTTTGGAGTTAGAGAACCAGAGTTCAAATCCCGATTCTGCCACAACCTTGGCTCAGTCATTTAAGTCTCTGTAAGATTTTTGAGGAGCTTGGACTGAATGAGCTCTAAGGTTCCTTTCAGCTCCAAGCCTAGAACCATTCTGGGCCTCCATTTCCCATTCTGCAAAATGGTTGCATTGTCAGAATACAGATACATATACAGCAGAATAGTTGTGAGAACTCAACAATGCCTTGGTGCTGTCTTATGTCTTAGGTGCTGTAATGTTAATGGGATTTAAGATCTTCCTGGCCCATTAATAGGCTTCACAGTGGAGCCCATTAAGGGAAGCTTGCTTGGGGTGGGCTTGCTTGTAGGAAGGCTTTCACACCTTTTGCTCATTTCTTTTTTTTCCAAGAAATTAATTAACTTGCTCAAGGTTACACAGCCAGTTATTTCTGGGTGTGATGCTAAGTATCTGAGCCCGGATTTGATCCCCAGGTCATTCCAACACTGGAGCCGGTGCTCTTACTCGATGAGCCACCTGGCCACCCCTAAGCAATAGGGGTTAAGTAACTTGCTCAAGATTACAGGGCCAAGTGTTTCTGGGTGGGTGCTAAGTGTCTGAGCCCGGATTCGATCCCCCAGGTCATCCCGACACTGGAGCCGGCACTCTTACTCGCTGTGCTACCTGGCCGCTCCCTTTTGCTCATTTCTAATGAGCACTCAGGGTTGCGATACCTTCTGGCTCTGAGAAGTGTATATATACTCTGAGTTGGTATTTTACTTTGGGGGTTCCCTTATGAGAAGGATCTTGTGATTCCCTGGTCGAGATTCTGAGTGACCGTATGTTCAGAGCTCCCTGATGGCTTGGATAGAAAGGCTCTCTGGATCCAGGTATGTATATAAAGTGTATAGTTGATTCAGACAGTCAGAATCCTGTCTGTTGGTCTTTATTTCTTGTATTTTCTCTGAAGTTCAGGGTTCTGACTTTTCCCCTGAACTAGTGAATGTAATTAAAAGAGATTGTTAACACCATAGGCAGCTAGCTTTCCTAGTAAAGCAGGTCTAAGTACCTGTGCTAGCAGCCATCCTGGGGATGCCAGTGTGGTTGCTGCTACAGGTGCCCAGAATAAATCCTGATGTTAAGAATTTCTGGCTCAGAAATGTCTATGATACTGTTGGTTTGTAAGTTGGGGGTTGTTTAGACCAAGCTGGGTTTGAACAAGTGAAACTTATATCAAGGGTTAAAAGGGACCCCTAACAAACTCTTCCTTCTCCACAGGAGGCAAAGAGAGGTCAAGACTTTCCCAGGATCATCCTGTTCATAAATGTTGGGAGCTGGGATTTGAATTCAAATGACCTCCACACCAAGCAGCCTCCTTGGCTTCCAATGGGTCTTCTCTCTGCCCTTCCAATGATTAGGTTTGCTGGGAAGTTGGCTGACCTGGCACATTAATCCCAAGTGACTACAAAATAATGTTATTCCTGATTATTACAGGGAGCCAGGGACCAAGGTCAGAAGGCCTGGCCTTGTCTTAGGGATGCCAAAATGGCAATGGACTGAGGTGACCTCCTCCCCATCCCCCAGCCTCACAAGTCTTCCATGAGTACTTACTCAAATACTCAGTTCTTAGTCTGACTTTACTTCACAGAGCTTGATGGAAGGGTCTCCCACACACAGACTGTTCAGACCCACATGGACCCAAGAATCCCCTCTGATGTCCCTCACGAGTGGACACAGCACCTAGGCTTGGAGACCTCCTTGGAGGAGAAGAGGAGCCCGCTATGGGCCAGGTAGCTCACTTTATTCTGGGATGAGGCTAAGGAAATGTATTTCTCAAGCTCATGCCCATGGCACCTGGTTCTGTCTCCAGGGAGCTCTCTTACACATGATGATGCATGGTCAATACTTGAGTCAGCTCCTCCAAATCTTCTCTTGTTCCTGGGGACCTGAAGCACACAAGGGCCAGGGTCCCACAAGAGGAGAGAGGGAGGAGGCCGCAATGGGCAAAGCCCTGGACTAGCAGGAAAGCTGATCTCAAGGCCTGGACTCCCCTAAGTCTGTGACCTGGGCCAAGTTACCTCTCCAGGCCTTAGTTTCTTCAGCTATGGAACAGAACAAATGCCCCCTGCCTCCTCTACCTCTTTTAGGGAGATCATGAGACCTGAAAGGCTAAGACATGAATAGCCCCTATTTCTACAACGCTATAAAGTTCACTAAACACCTTCTATGACATCTCACCAGAGGCCTGAAACAAGCAGGGCCTATAAAGCCCCATTTGCCAGAGAAGAAGGTTGAGATTTGAGGATCTCAGGGGCTTCCTCATGAGATGTGTCCAAGTGAAGGCTGGAAGACCAGCTGGGTGTGGTGTGCAGGGGATGCTTACTGGGCCCAGGTCTCTCCATTACTGTCATCAGGCCTCTCAGATGATGGATAGGAAACTACAACGCACTATTGCGATGGCAGGTCACGGTTATTATGGGAGGTAGGATGAGGATTTCAAATTTTGCATTGCCTGATTCCAGTGGGAGCTCTGGAGTTCTGCTGCAAAGCTTAGCGGCCGACTTAACCCGATCTGAAATGTCCATCTGTCCTTCCCACTAACAGGTGCTTTCCATGGTGTCCCCTAATTCCAGGGCTCCAGGGAGGCTTTTAAGGCTTCAAACACAGTGAACACCTGCAGAAAAGGTGGCCTTACGTGGCCAAGGCTATCACAGCATAGGCACCTATGCCTCAGCTGGTTCTGTTCTCAGTGACCAGTGAGGCGCCTCGATGGCCAGGGGCTCCAATCCCAACGCTAGCCTGAACTGGCTGTGGCTTTGGGTGTTAGACTGTCTGGGTTTTGGTACACAACTACAGGACCTCTGAGGTCCTTCCTCAGCTGTTGGCCCGCCTAGGGGAGGCGGCAGAGATATAACCAAGGGTGGCCCCTCCTGCTCCTTTGAGGGAGTTTTTCCTGACTCCGTTGAACTGCCCCAACTCTCGAGGGTTTTGAGCACTGGAAAGGGGCTAAATTCTGTCCCCATTTTCATGGGCTCTGCTCACCCTCACCTCTGGCCATCCACAAGACACCTATCTTGTCCAACACCCTGGTAGCAAGGCCTGACCATAGGCCAAGTGGCCCGCTCCAGGTCACAGTTTATTCGTGGCAAAGTTTACTGTAGAACCAGGATCTCCATGGATGTGAGAATCAAAGATAAGGAGTGGGAAAGGGTTTTGAAAAGTGTAATGCTCATTACACGAGGTAAGGCATATGACTCAGAGGGACTGCCCTTGACTGACTGGGGAGTCCTCTGAAGCAAAGCAGCATTGGTGGCAGGGCCAGGACTAGGGCCTATCAGTGCATGCATGGCTTTGCCTCCCAGGGCCCAGCAGGGCCGACCTCTCCTCTACCTCCTCACCGAAATAAACTCTAGGCGACAGGAGCCAATGGATTCTCTTTTTATTGACAGGGTGTCAAGAAAAGCACATAGGCAGCTGAAACAGAACAGGCTAGGGGTTTGGAGACACAGAATATTCAAGGGGACAAAGTCCAAGACCAATCATTCAAAACACAAGGAGAGCCAAGCTGGGGAGGATATCTACACATCAAATAACTGCGATAAAAGTATGACGTCCAAACCACAGAGGTGCCTGGGAGTCATTCCCCAGCGGCTGAGTGTTCAAGAGAAAAGCAAAAAAACTAGACACCACAAAGGACCAGGGATGGGAAACCAGAAGGGAACGAGGAGGTCAGCAAGTCCAAACCTGCCCTGTCACGAGAGGAAAGGACTCGATGCCTCGACTAGACAATGGTCCATGCACTCCCCACAGCTTTTATCTCACACCCAAAGAACGGGCAGAGATAACAAGGGAGGACAGGTATATGGCACCGCCAGGAGAATCGGCAAGGGCAACAGTGAATTCCTGAGGGGTCTGTGAAGACAGATGCCCTGGTGGCAGGATGATGGATCGGTCCAGCCATTCAAGAAATCGGTTCGGTATTGGGCAAGTATAAGGTCCATGCCCCTTGATGTGGGCACAACCTGCCCCTCCCCCCCGCCAAGGTAAGATATCGATCATGTAAATCATCTACTGCAACATATTCATAGCCATGCTTTTTGTGCAATGAAGGACTGGAAACTGCGTGTGTGTGTCTGTGTGTGCATGTGCTTGCACGCATGTGCACCATCAAATGGGGCAAGGCTGAACAAACTCTTATGTAAATATAATGGGAGTATTATTGTGCTATATATAAGAAACATCGATTATTAAGAATTCAGAAGCATGAAAAGACCAAACTGAGGCAAAATATAAAAAGCAGAACCAAGAAAAATAGACACACAATAAATATACTAATGTAAAGTAGGACAAAACTATAAAGCAGCTAACTCAGACTAAATGCAGTGCCTGATCCTGGTCCCGGAGGATGGAAGAAGCTCCCTGCTCCACGCTCCTCTCGGCAGACAGGTGGGCACCTACGGACGCAGAATGTGGCTTACACTTCTCGACTTAGTTCTACCACTTTTTCTTTGTCACAAAGAGATCCACTGCGGAAACACAGGGATCTTGTCGACATAAGGGAAATGTTAAAATAGAAAGGAATACAATTCACTTCTGGTCCCGCTTCATAAAAAGGGTAAAGAAAAGGTTAGGGATCAATACTATTAAAACGCACAATCTAGGAAAGACTGGCCTGGAGCTCAAGTTGCAGATGTTCCTTTTTCTCAATATCTTTGGGAAATGGCCATAATTAGTTGCGAGAGAGACCTGGAAACAAGACAAGAACCTGAGAATTCTTGTATGAGGCAGGGAAAGGAGGAAGGAGAGGCCCTAAGGCACCTGCAGCTTCCCTGGGCCAATCTAAGCAGAGGAGTCGGGCTCCTCCCGGCTTCCATCATTACTAGCCCAGAGTATGTTGGGCCTCAGTCCCAGCTCTCAAGGGTCCTTTCCTATCACCAATTGGGGATACTTTGGTCCCTCTTATCCCAGAAACCCCTCTGCACAAATCTCTATCGATCCATAGGAAGAAACATGCGCAGCACAGTGCTCTGGAGTGGGAAGACTTGGGTCTGAACAGTGCTACTTAGCTACTAGCTCAGGGACCTCAGGCAGGTCACTCAGGCCCTGGGGGCCTTCGTTCCTCATCTGTAAAAGAGAAGGTTGAATTCGATGCCCTCTGAGCCCTTCTAGGTCCCTGATGCTTTCTTTTCCTCTGCTCTTATGAAGCGGCAGACTGTTCTGGAGAACAGTCCCCCAGCAGCCTCCTTGCTGAGCTCCTGCGATCCCGGGCTTCTGGAGGATGCCTGCTCCCAATCCTGCTCTCGCTCTGGCTGCTGAGTCAGTGGCCTGTCTTCCAGCCAAGAATAGCAGTCAAGGCTGCAGTGCGGGTTCCATTAATATGCTATTTTTAGGCTCCCTTCCCATCTTATTCAGCACACACAGCAGTGAGGCCACAAGGGGATGCAGGCAGCTCGGGCAAGGGATGCTGGCCATGGCTGAAATGCAGGGGCCTCGAGGGCCACGGGCAAATGGGCTGGGGAGAAACTAAGGACAAGGGGGCCCTCCCATCATACAGAATCACTTCTAGAAGGGAAGAGACTTACAATCTGTAATACTAATCAAATCACAGCAAAGGCAGAAAGAAAGAAGCATCTGACTGTGGAATTAAGTAGGAGAAGAAGTCTGCCAGACCAAGCAAGGAGAGACAGTGAACGTGGGGTGGTTGTCTCTTGGGCAAATGTGGGAGGATCCTTTACCAACCAGAATCTGAAAGGCTTCACTGAGGGAGACCAAGCACAACATTTTATAAACCATATAAACAGTTATGGGTGGATGCGATGGAGGAAGCCTGGGAGGACCACTGCCCTGCCCACCACGACACAGCAGCACCCCTCCCCTCCGCCAACCACAGCTTGGTTAGGCAGGAAGCAAACCAAAAGCCTGTCTACAGCCCCTTCCCACCACTAAGGACAAGATCCTTCACACAAACATGCAGAGGACTGAGCTCACTTCACCCAGGGACATGTTTAATACATTAAAAACACAAAATTGACTTTAGAAGACCTGGAGAAGCACACAAGTCATACTCATGGTGTAAAAGCCTAGCGCCCACCCACTGCTGGAAGCTCGTCAGGTAACGGACGGACAGATGGACGGATGAAACGCAGTCTGGCGGTCAACGATGGCTGAAGAATCCCTGGGGATGGTTGTACTTGAACGGCTTCATCCGACTGGGACCCCTGGGGAAAGAGACCAGGCTTGCTCTGAGTGCTCTGCTGGCAGTGCCAAAGGCCCTGGGCAGAGCACAGGAGGGCTAAGGCCGGCTCTCCACACTCTGCCAGCCACTTTTCTCTTTAATGTGCAAGGTTAAGATATCAGGGACACAAACTTAAATCTGAGGGTCCTTCTACTTGCGATGAATGTGGGGGCCTGCCTTAGGGAGCCTACGAGTCCCCTTCATTGCCACAGGGATGGGGCGGGGAGGGAAGAGGAGGAGAAGGACGACACCCTAGCCGCAGGAGGATAGAATCTGAGAGCCAGAAAAGGCTTTCAAGGCAGCTGCTCTCATTGTCTCACTGCAGAATTGTGCACACGAAGGCCGGGGATCTGCCCGAGGTCAGAGGTCAGTCAGGGCATACCCAATTCTCCTGACCCTGACTCTCAGCTTTGCGCCTGCCCCTCGCTGGTCCCTCGCTCCAATTCCAGCTGGCGGCAACAATGTCATTTCCAGGAGATCTGAGACAGAAACCTAATCCTCCAGGCGGTTTCATGCCCTCTCAGGCCCTGGCTCACTGGATCTGAGGCACCCGGAGAAGCCTCCCTCGCCAGAAATGCTCAACTTTGAGGACAGACGTCCTGCTAAAAGAAAGGGTCCTTCGGGAACTCCTGGACCATACGGACAGTAAATCCACTCTGTGAAGACAGGCTGTGAGTGGGGTAGGAAGTAGTTGAGAGAAGAAAGAGGGAGAGAGGGAGGGACAGAGAAAGGGGGGAGAGGATGGGGAGTGAGGGGGAAAGAGACAGAGAGAAAGTGGGAGGGAGGGAAGAAGGAAAGGAAATATCCAGCCATTCACTGGGGGGACCAAGCAATTTGGTAGGAGAGAACCCTCTCTCCCAACCTGGCAGAGCCAGACACTGCAGGGCCCTTTTCAAAGATATCAGACAGGAAGCAGATTTTTGCTGAGTCTTGTCTGTCTGTGGATCAGAGGGGCAGGGAGGGTGCCAGGATTTCCTCCTTTAGTACATGTCAAGGAAGGAGGCAGTTGTAGAGGGAAGAAGCAATGAGTGGAAGGAAATAGGTTTCTAAGCTTGTCGTTCCTTATTACTGCTCCTGCCTGTTTCTGTACCAAAGAGATAAAGAAAATACTGAAAATTCATCTCAAAGGATTTGAAATCTACTCTTCAAGAATAAAGAGCACTGTCTGTGGAAAGGACTTATCACCAAAGACAAACGAGAATTCCTGCCGTGCAGTGTGCCAAATCACTCACGACACTCAGGGTCAACTGGCCAGGTGCAGAGGCCGTGAGCCCGCCATGGGGAGGAGAGTGGACTGGATGCCCTTTGATGGGGGGGGCCTCCTCTCTAACTGCTGGGGTGGCCTGCAGTGACAGCATGGTCATTCCCACCAGCCTGTCCCCCAAAGCCGTCTGCTCACCTGACCAGTCGGAGACACATCTTCTCCTGGGGAAACTCCTTGGGCCCTTCCACACTGGTGTCGTGGCTCTCCGTTTCCAGGTAGACATCAAGCACGACGCATAGGCGCTGTAGCTGATTGGTCAGGAGCTGGTGGCCAGGCTTGGGGCCATAAAGCTCCCGGTAGCACACGCTGACCTCACTCTCCATGGCCTGTCACAGACAAAGATGCCCTGCCACTGATGACTGAGCTTAGCCCAGGAAACCCATGCTTCCCAAAGCGGCCAATCCACCTGCCCTTTGGTCTGTGTGGGCCAAGGCCAGGAGTCGTCCCTCTCTGTCCTTGCCCAGTGCTGGGACATTCCCTGGCCCATCTTCATGGGCCCAGATTCTCTGATCACAGTCATGGGGCTGGGTCTGGCCCAAGTGTAGCTGGCTGTGGGGCTCAAAGACTCTGGCTGCCAAGCCTGAAGGCTGGCAGGGAGGCTGCACGTGGAGGCCTCTGAGGCGCCACTTCCCCAGTGAAGGCGATGCTCCATGGGATGAGCTGGGAGGCCACCTGGGCAAAGGGAATGCTCCCAGCGAGTTGATCCCCGCCCCGCCCCTCAGCCCAGCCGTCCCTTACCCGGATATTATCATCATCACTGCTCGTCTTCTCTCCTTTCCAGTTCAGACAAAGTCGGAAAATGGGTGGGATGGAGGAGTAGCCCGGGTTCAGCACCACAGCTGCCTGAAGCTTGGCTGGAAAGATGGAGAGGAGAAAAACCATGTGATGAAGAAAAGCCGGTGGCTGGTCAGCGTGGCGCTCATGTTCTGTCTGGGCTAACCCTAGAGCCCTGAGAAGCTAGGGGAGTGTTCAGGCAGCACAGCCCAGCTCCTCCCCCATGGAGGGGCATCTCACGGAGAAGCCACGTTCCAGCAAGGGCTCTGCTCTGGGTCCCTGGGGCACACCCCCAGGGACAGCAAAAGCCTCTGCAGCGCCAGGAGAGGGCACAAATCGGGTGATCCAGGAGGTGGAAGAAGCATGAGAGGAGGCCTCCAAAGGCAGTGGGGAAGGGGAATCCCCCAGAGTTATTTCTGTGAGCAGCCAAGGGTTAGGCTGGGAAGCCTTACACAAGTGGCAGCACCTCAGGCTCCCCAAAGGAGACCTGATCTCCACTCTGAGCACACAGCCAGCGGGGGAGCTTGGAAGGGAAGACAACGCTACCTGTCCCTCTCTCGATGAGCGCCAGATAGTACAGATGTGTGTCCTCTGCTAGCCCAGCCTCCACAATGTCCCGGGTGAAAGGCAAATCCTGCAACAGAACCAGGGGAGAGAGGAAGGCAGTCACTCATGGGGGTGTGCGTATATGTGCATGTGTGTGTGTGACCATGTGCAGGAGTGTGTGTCCTCCAAGCTACACACGTGGAGGTTCAGTGGAAGATGCTCTCCCTCCTTCCCAGTACATACCAGGTAGTCTTCATAGGTGATTGCCACCCACTTTACGAGGCGGGACACGATTTTTGCAGGGAAGAGGCGCTGGCACTCACTGGTGACTGGCACAATGCCATGCTCTTTAAGAGAAAAGAGAGAAAGCAGGGTGATGGGCCAAGAGGAGGTGGGGGCAGAGCTCTCCCCGCTGGGCTCTCTGGCCGCCCGGACAGGGCTCCAGGAGCACGGGCAGGAGCTCGGCAGTCCCATGGTCATTACCTGTGTCCAATGTTCAGGACAGACAGTTGGACCTCTGCACCTGACCTGGCTCCACTGTGAGAAAAATCAGACATTCACTGCTTCTGACAGCAAACACCGGCCAGTGAAAGTAGAAGCCCCTGGCCCTGCAGCTGCCGGGGGCCCTTCAGGGACAGCACCTGAGCTTCCACACACAGACACCCACAGAGCTGCTGGCACTCAGACCCACAAGGATGGGCAGAAGTGGGCACTGCTGAGCCAGAGCCGAGGGGGCTGCACCCCCACCCTGAGCCCCAAGGTTCTTCTTCAGAGAATCAACCCCCCAAATCAGGCAGAACCCCCCTGCCCATGCCCATGCTTCCGTCTGCTGGTGCCCAGCTTCCCCGGCAATGGCCCTGCCTCGACTTCTCCTCTCCCCACCCAGCAGGACTCAGAAGGTCAGTGTGAGTTGAGGGGCAGTGCAGATCAGGATGAGGAACTGAAGGAGAGTAAGACAAGCCCTCTGGCGATGTCTGGTCTAGGTGCTGCCCAAAGTTCAGTGTGATGCCAGACCTACCCAATGAAGCAAACTGTTTCGTGAGAGCCAGGCGGGCCTTCAGCCGTGTCCTCAACAGCTTCATGGTGGTTTCCATGTGACTGGCGCTCAGCGAGTTGTCCGTGGTCACCACGTGCTGAGAAAGGACAGGTCCACATCAGTGCCAGCTCTGCCCTCCATGCCCCAGAGGTGCAGGCTGGCAGAGGAGGCTGGAATAGGAGCTAGGAAGCCTGAGGAGGACAGGGTCTTGACTGAGGCTCAAGCTCCAAGTCCCTCCGAGAGGTCTGACACACGGGCATGTCATACAAGGCTGATGAATGAATCAATGAATATTCAGCCATGAGATAGATGCCCCATATTTCCTGAGGGAGAGTTCCAGGTCTTCCATGTGAGGCTGGTCATGGCAGAGATGAAAGCAGCAAATGCTGTGCCCAGTAGGTCACATTCAATTCAAAGGAGTTAAGCACCCAAAGTTGCCTCCAACTCCCCAGGCTTTATTTCTAAGCCCAAGCAGCTTTATTTCTAAGGAGGGCTACCCTGCTGGTCTCTGGAGTTTGTGGGGAAAGGGATGAAAGGGGACTCCAAAGAGGCTGCCCAGAACACTGCCAGCCTGTGCCACGGTGCCCAATTCAGCATACGTACCTGTGGCTGCTCTTTGGGGAAGTGCAGGCCCCCTAGCTTCTGCACCCACAAATAGGGGTGCCCCAGTTCAAGCACGTAGTCGCTCAAGGTCAAGATGCTGCAGTAAACAACATGGGTTATTTCTGTCAAGGTTGGGGCCTCCTCTCAGGGTTCCCCTCCCTTTCTCCAACAGGCTGCTCATTCACACCCCCCACCAGACTCCCCACCTTGGCTCCAGCTCTTCCCTTCCCTCTGGCTGTGCCCCAGCTGGGATCACACTGCTGACTTGGCCCCTAACCAGCTGCATGACCTTGGGGCAAGCTGCTTCACTTGGTTGGGTCTCAGTTTCCTCATTTGTAAAAAGTGGGAACAGAAGATTCGCCAGATCCCTTTCTGACCTTGAGGCTTTAGATACAACATTCTTCTCTGAGGAGGACACCCCTATACCTTCCCCTCCTCCATCCAGTACAAAGTGAGGTCTCCCTTCTGAGGACTCTTCTCTGGTGCAGTCACAGGCCAGCTTGTGTGTGTACATGTGCGTGTGCGCGCATGTCCTTCATTTGTCCACACCAGGTTACAGTCCCCATGCTGTCTGCACAGCATGCCCACTTAGTGACTTCTCCCCTCAGCCCCTGAGCCTGCAGATGGCCAGCATGGTGCTGAGGACAGAGAGCACTGGAAACAGAGGCAGGAAGACTTGTGTTCTGATCCTTCCAAGAGTCACAAGCTGTGTGACTTCACTTGCCCTCTCTGGGCCTTGGCTTCACTATGTATTAAAGTGAGAAGGTGGAACCTCACAGCCCCTCACTTCCCTTGCACTCCAGAGCGGGTCCTGGGAGACTCTACCTGTTTCTGACTGTAGGAGGGGTCCTCTCATAACTGACAAAAGTGATGATGATTGCTCTTCACTTTCCTTCCATCAGTCTTAATTTAATGCACCTGCTCTGAATTTCCCCAAAAGGCACCCAGCCCCTCGGCTGCCTTTGCTCTCTGTTCCATCCTCCAGAGCTGTGAGGTCAGACGGCCAGTGCAAACATCACTACTCTTCTTTTACAGACAAGACTGAGGACTCTCCATCCAGCTTAAGTGAATGGGAAGCGTCCAAGCCAAGATTCGAACCCACATCTCCTGCCTCCCAGAGCACCACACCTCTGTCCCCTGGTCTGAAGGCTGCTCAGGGAGTCACCTGTTCTGCTGCCCTTCTAACAAACTACTTACTCTAAGAGTCTAAGATGTCTCCGCTAGAAACCTGGCCCCCCATGGACCTTATGAGGCAGGCTGAGTGGGAACCACCACCCAAGCTGACTTACCCCACTTTATCAAACTGGTACCGGTTGGCTGGGTTGGGCGTCTTCTTGCCGTGATCCCCAGGATACAGGCAGCTTAAGATCATGTCAGGAGACAGCAGCTCACTAAGAAGAGGAAGGGAGAGGTGTGAGGACTGCCAACAGAGGCTCTGGTGTGGGCCCATGGCCTAGGGGCTCCCGAGGGCAGCTCCTGCCTTCCAGTGCCCTCAGCCTAACACAGGGCCCTGGACCAAAGAGTCGTGGGAATCTGGAGCAGGTTTTCACATACACACTCTCAGATCTCTCACCAGCTGTGAGACAGGGCATGCCAAGGTCCATAAGATCATTTTACCAAAGGGAAAAGGGACTCTCCAGGTTCATTAGTAGGAGATGGGAGGAAAGGCCAGGTCTCTGACCAACACCTTGCTCCCTAAGAGGAAGCAGCATTTAGGGATGATTATTCTACTTTTGCTAGGGAACATGCACATCACAGGATGATCAACATGTTACCTAGAGGCCTGGGCATCCCGCCTTCAGAGGGCAGCATGGCCAGGTGACCCTAATGAAAGAATAATGCAGACTGCTTGGTACCCCCTGGGCAGACCCTCTGTACCACCTGTCTGTATTACCAAGGCCTAACATATCTGCTGAGCTCCAGGCAGCATCTGCCTCCATTTGGAAATGTGAGCCCAATCTCAAGCTAATCACAGCAAACACAGCCCCAGCCCACTCCAGACCCCCTGAGGGAAGAGACATTATCTTCTGTGCTGGAGACAAGGTGACCCAACAAACCAGAACAGAGAGCTGGCAACACTGACCTTGCCACCACCCACAAGGGCTGGGACAGAAAATAATTAAGTGTGACAGGCAGAAGAGAGCTGGCCCCGTTCTCTCCCCCAGCAGGCAGACAGAGGATCCATTCCATTCAAAAGGAAGGTGAAGCGTGTCCCTTCGCCTGACCGAAGGGGAGACTCTTCATGGTACCACTTTCTATCTGGCTGAATTAATGGGATATCTCCTCTAATTATTTTTACAGCTAGGAGATCAGAAAGGGATGCAGGCTCACATACAGGGCCAAGGGAACTTCATGGCCAACCAAGCCCCCAGGGGCCCCATCATGGCTCAAAGGATAAAGAGCCCAGGTGGCTTCTGGGAACCTCAGGCTCCCCCTCTGATGGCTCAGGAGGGAATGGAGGCACCTGTAACCAAAGTCCCCTGCAAAGGATGTGTAATGGGAATGTAAATTTTGAAGAGCTTCCCTGCCCCTAGGCTAAAGTGCACCTGGAGCCTGGGGGGGAGGCCTGTTTTTCAGTAAATACTTCTTGACTGGCCAGTGAGTCAATAAGGTTGTTACATTCTCTGAGCCAGGAGAAGGCTATATAAGCCCTGATGTGAGGCTTTGTTTTGGGGGCTCACTTTGAGAAGTGCTCTGTGATCTGATCAGATGAAATTCTGGGAAGCCGTTGTCCAGAGCCCCCTGGCTTTGAAACCCAGATGTTGTTTGGTATGGATGTAATGGTTGGACAGTTTGGAAATCTGTCTACTTGATCTGTTTCTGTCTTGATAATTCTGTCTATATTCTGAAGTTCGGGGTGCTGACCTTTTTCCCCTGAACTAGGTAAACGATACATATCTGACTGATTAAAGTAAGTTAACCCATTTTGAGTTGCTTTCCTTTATCAAAGCAGATCCAAGAACCTGTGGTGGCAGCGACCCTGGGGACGCTGGGGTGCTTGCTGCTACAGGATGGTGCTTCAGTACAGCTAAAAGGGGGCTCTTCCTCTCCTAGCTCCCCCTTCTCCTCGAGCACGACCATCTACTCAGGCTCCCAGAGCCCGTGTTCTCCACTGTGCTCACACCAAATAAGGAAGGCCCCGTCCACCAGCCCTCCTGCTGCCCCAGGCAAACCCAGGGAGAAAACCAGCACCCCTAGGGATGTCCCAGGAAGGCTGAGATGGCAGAGAACCCAAAACGCACCACCCGAGACATTCCGCCATCAGAGCAGGCCCTGCTCCTTCTGTCCGCTGCAGGCTGAGGACCAGCACAGGCAGTGGGCCAGCTGTTCTGCTAAGGGCTGAGGGCCAGTGGTGGGGGCACACACTTCTGGAACAGAGAGAGGTACCCAGGACCCTCACCCCTTCCAACAAACTAAGGTTTGGGGACACATACCCTGCGCTGACTGGAGTGATGATCTCGGTGGTGGTGCTCACTCTGGCCTTCACCGTCATGATGTTGAGGTTCATGAGGTAGTAAAATGTCAGATGGAGCACGCTGTCATCTGCAAGGGGGGAAGGGGGTGTCACAGACAAGGTCCATCTAGGCCAATGCGTTCAGCTGACAGGAGCAGTGGGCACCAGGCCACACGGCCAGCAGACGCACACTGCCCCAGGAGCCACCAGGAGCCACGCCGGCAGGCCTCCCACTGCCCCACAGTGGGAAGAGCAGAAAGGCTCATCCAGGAATGTACTTCACACCCTCTGAGTCGTTGGAAAGAAGCTCTCCTACCATTTCAAACCCTCAAACCTCTGAGGCAGCACAGGAAGCATTTGTCTTGGTGTCAGGAGAGACCTGGGTTCGAATCCAAGCTCCGCCTGTGTGCGTGACCACAGGCCCGCTGCCCCGAGGCCACCTCCTGCTGTCTCACCTTTGCACTTGAGGTCCAGCATAACAGACAGTGGGTGTCTCTTGAGCATCTCCTTCCGTTTATCGTCCAGCTGAACCCCCAGGGTGGGGCGCCGACGTTTCTGGGGAAACAACAGCAGAAACCCCCTTCTCAGTGCTGTGCCTCCCCGGGGACAGCCCTAGTGCCGCCCACCAATGCCGGATCCCAGAGGACGGGCTCTTACTGTGGTCTGTTCCTCCTCTGCGTCCGAGTCACTCTCATCATCTGCACCCCAAGAGAGAAGGGAGAGGGAAGCCAGGGCTGCCTGAGGGCCCGGGAAGAGCCGCCCTCCACACCCCCTCCCAGGGCCGCCTCTTCAGCACTCTGCGGGAGGGCAGGAGACATGCCAGGCCCCAGGCCTCCACAGAACAGGGAGCGCTGGAGGGGGAACCCAGTCTGGCTGAGCCTTTACCTTGAGAATCCTCAGGCGGCTTGTACAGGGCCTTGGCTTCTTCCACACTGCCCTCTATAGCCACAGACAATTTTTTATCTGAAGGCAATTTGAAAAAACAAGACTTCAGATCAATCTTGTGGAGGCCTAGGCCAAGAGAACTTAAAAACTCTGACTTAATTACTGGATACAGACATTTTCTGGAGAAGCAGGGAAAGCTGGCCAGTTTGGGCCTTTAGGTCACCACATGAGAAGAGCCAGGGCACACCCAAGGAGAGAGGCACTTTAGATGGCAGTGAGCAAACACCTCTCCCTAATCGTGCTACCTACACAGGTCACAGTGTGGATGAAATGTGAGCCCCTCCCCCCAAGAGCCCTGAAAGCAAGGCTTCCAGCCCAGTTCCTGACATTTGTGCCACCTTCCTACCGGGCCATGAAGCCTGCCTGAACTCCACAGGTCTTAAGATGGGAGGTCAGACTGATAAGTGAAAGGCCAGCAATCCCACAGCTCAGAATTGTCTAACTTTCCCCATATGGCGAGCTCTGGCACAGTGAAAGGCACCCTTGGTTCTCTATATTAAGTGGGGCAGGAAAATTTCCAGGATGCCAAGCCACTGAGACAGTGTCTCAAGGGGTGGCAAGTCACTGTTGTCTAGCCCAGCCCAAGACTAATGTCTCTGGCTGCCTTCTGAGCAAGTCCTATCAAGAAAATGGATAAAGGGGGCATAAAGGGGGTGGGCTTATCTTGAAAGACACAAGAAAAGAAAAATACTCACCCTGCCTAGGGGGCTGAGAGGAAGGTTTCATGTAAGCTAATGTAGAAAACAGGACAGAGAAGAGGAGAGGAAAAAAAGACACAGAAGGGAGAGAGAGAAGACTCAAGAAGAGAGGCAGTAATGCAGTAATGCACTGGGGTGCACACAGTCAGAGGGGACAGAGATGCCCTATGCTGGATTTGGGGCAGAGCCTTCACCTGGCAGGCAGGCAGGGCAAGGGGAGGCACTGGCCAGACCTTCCAGCAGCCTCAGGGGCTGGAGAGGTGGCTAGGCCCATTGATTCAAGCATTCCTTGGACTGAGAATCACCTCACCTTCCTCCTATCCTTTCAATGACAACATGCCTCCAAGTACCAAGAAAGCATGCAATGGCCAGGGCACAAGGGAGAGTGAGTGCCAATGGGAGAGGGCGAGAGCTCCTTGGGAGACAAAGGATGAAGCCCTGGCCCAGCCGGCCTGCCAGTGAGGCTTGCTAACCTTGCCAGGCTCAAAGGCAAGAGCGTGTCAAATGCTGCTGTTTCATCAGCTTCCTCCAGCCTTGCTCAGCACCAGGGCCAGCCAAGGAGAAGCCTCCACGCTGGGAGGGTAAGGGGAGGGGTGAAGCCACCCACCTGGAGGGAAGTATCCAATGAGAGCCCTGAATGCTGCCAGGGGCATACTTTTTCTGCAGGGAACTGTGAAATTTGACAAGGCCACCTGGATACCCAAATCTAGCCCTTGCTGAGTCCAGCCCTGCTTCCAGATACTTACCACAGGCCTGCCCATAAGCACTGGCCTGCACAAAGAGCACGTAGAGGGGTGGGGGAAGGTGTCGGGCCGTCTCATATTGCTTGTGGGCCTGGTCAAACGGCATAAAGAGATACTCCTGCACGGGAAGCGAGGCCTAACCAAGAGAGAAACCAGAGTGAGCCATCCTAAAAGAGCTGCTGTCAGGCACTCCACAGACTGGCTCTGAGGCTACACTGTCCCCTGGCCTGGGGGGAAGAGCCTCCCACCCCTCTCACAGCCAACCTGTCCCTTGGAGAGGGAGCAGAGGCAGAGGAAAATAAGGCCTTGCCTGGGCAAGTGTTTGAGACAGGATCTGAACCCACAGCCTCCTGCTGCCAAAAGCAGCATTCTGTCACCTGATCTATGCCACACTGCCTCTGAATGAGAAAATAAACCAGAATGGTTTGTCCTTGTGGGAAAGGAGAAGCCAAGCAGTCCCAGCTGAGGCCGAGTACCTCCTCCTGCTGCAGCAGCAAGGGCTGTGGTTCAGCACAGCATAGGCACTGCGGCACAGCCCAGACAGGAAGGGCCCAGCAAGGCCGAGGGGGCAGAGGGAAGGCCTTGGGTAGCTGCCATTCCTGATGCCAGGCCAAGGCTCGCTGCAAGGACACAGTCTGGTTCAACGTCAGACAAAAGTCTGACAATCTGGAGCTCTCCAAGAGTGCAGTGAGCTGCCTTGGGCCCCTGTGGCAGCCCACTACCTCATGGGTAGTCTCAAAAAAGAGGACAGACCACCACCTGTCAGACACATGCCTGATGTGCTCTTCCTGGCTGAAGCAGAATGGCCCGGGAAGTCCCTTGCAAATCCCCTGACTCTTCCCAAGGGCCCCTGGCATCCGTGTCCTTGGTCAGGGTGGTCTGGAATACTGACCCACAGACTCTGAGCTGGAAGGGACCGCAGAGGTCATCCTGTCCATCTGGCGCCTCATCAGAAATCTCTTCCTTTCTCAAACTCACCAGCCTCTGCTCAAAGACCTCCATGGGGAACCCAAGTGCTCCCTCCATTCTGGGGCTCAACATCAGGTCTCCACCTCCCCTTCTACAGGCACCACCCTAGTCCCACTGGCACCCCTCCTCTGGGATTAGCCGACATTTCACCTCTAAACACCTCACACGCAGTGATCTGTGTGCTGACTCTTGCAGTCCTTGCGGACAGAATAGGGCCCATCTTTCTCTGTACCCCCAGCATGAAACACAGGATGGAGCACACAGCAGGCACTTATAAAAGTGTGTGATTGAATGAGCCTCTTTGTAACTTCACAGAAGTTAGTCCCCTGCTTGTTCCAAGGTGCTAGTTCTAAACTGAGTGGCCTCACCCTCGGATCCCAACTATTCCAGAACGGAACGGCCCTAGAGGACAGCCAGCCTTGGCCTGAGGCATGGGAGACAGCCTCTAGTTTGGAATCATGGTCCTAAACTCAAGGTTTCCAGGGTCACATGGGGACCAGGGGAGGGAAGCCTATAACACTGGAATCCCTTTAGGATCACCAGCTGTGTCCCTCACTGCCCTTAACTGGGAGGCTGTTACAATCAGACTGTCCCCCAGCACACAGTCAAAACCTCCAGAGGCTAGGGTGGCCCTGGCCCTCCAATGACTGTCTTCTGATGCAGCCTCTGAAATCCCAATATAAAGTCATTTTGACTCTAGATTGGATCATCCCTTTTACAATGCTGCACCTTTTCCCACGCACTGTTGTCCTCAACTGTCCTCTCAAACACTCAAGCTGGGGGGCCAGCATTCTCAAGGAGCAGGTGTGGTCCAAAGCAGGCTGGCCCGATGAGAATCCTTATTGACAGGCATGTCTCTGCCTTGGGCCCCCACCACGAAGGCCTCTTTTTCTGCTGCAGTTCCTATCCTGTCCTTCGTGGCTTGGGACGCTGCCCTAAGATGACTCTAACTGTATATATCATGTCCTTGTCACTGGACCGGGCGCCCGTCATGTTGTATTGCACTAGCCCCTGCCAGAGGACACCTACTGGCTGTGGAGGAAGGAGTCAGGACGGGGTCCACGGCTGTGTGGGAAAGCCCCTTTGGAGTGGTCCCCAGGCAGTGGCTTAAGACCACCAATCTCTCAGTCACCAACTTGTGTTCAAGCCCCCCAATCTGCCACTGATCCCTCTGGGGACACCTCCCAGGCTCCAGCAGCTTCTAGAGACCCATAACTGCCTCTTCTTTCCTGTAGATTTAACCCTACAACTCCCATGCCATCCCCAGAGGACTGAGCAGCCACCATCAGCAGTCACTGCTACTCAACGCCAACAGTCCTTGACAAGGATCAAGCCCACCCAGCTGGGGAGCCGAGGTGGTTATGCATTTCCATTTGCCCCCAGCTCCATTCAGTGGAAAGTCCTTCATCCTTACTTCTCCCTGAATGAGAACAAGTAAATTCGTTCACCTCCTCCCCACCTGAAGAGTGCTTGCACCAATGTGCACCTCCCCAGGACTAACACCCATCACTCAATCTTTCTTCTTTCCATTTTTGGCTCCGGCCTCCTTGAAGGTTCAAAAAGTC
This sequence comes from Petaurus breviceps papuanus, assembly GCF_028583685.1. NCBI lineage: Eukaryota > Metazoa > Chordata > Mammalia > Diprotodontia > Petauridae > Petaurus > Petaurus breviceps. Next base: position 3,039,939 of record NW_027187465.1, on the reverse strand, counting down.
ACCACAGTCTTAGAACCAGAGGCAGAGGGGCCGCTGCTACTGGCTTTAACTGGCATTCTGGCCTTCCCCAACATTAAACTCATGCCTCTGGCTCCCTTCAAGACCCAACTAGAACCCCTTCCTTTAATGGAAGCTTTCCCCACCATCTCTTCCTTGTGTCATATCTCTCCGGTCGCCAGCTTGTCTGTATACATCTGTCTCGGTGCTATCTCCTCCCCTAGGCTGGAGCTCCTTGAGGGCAGCTACTGTCTTTGCCTCTTTCTGTATCCCTAGCACTTAGCAGAATCCCTAGCACATAGCAGGCACTTACTAAAATGCACTAGAGACTGACTGCTCCCCCTCCACAAATCCACAAATGGGCATCATGAAAAAGCGGTAGAGAAGCAGAGCTGTCTGGAGTTCAGCCCCTTGCTCCATGGGCTCAGTCTACGCTCCCTAACATCTCACCACACAAGCAGGAGGTCATGGTGCTGTACCAGAAGACCCCAGCCCCAAGAGAATCACACAGATGAGCCAAAGTGACCTGAGGGTGGCGCTCAAGTATGTGGCCAGCAAAGTCCTCCGAGTGTAGAAGGCCCAGGGTTCAAGGCCACGTGTAGGTCTGGGAGGACTTACCTGCATGATGCTGTTAAGCTGAGGCTGAAGGCTGCTCAGGTATTCCTTCTTGACTTCAATCTCCTTCAGGATTTTCTCTTTGTTGGCTAGACACTCTTTGTACTTTTCTGCCAACCTGAGGGAGGAAGTTACCAGTTTCAGATTTAATCTTGAAGAATATTCTTCTGAGGCTCCCCTCAGGGACATCTCTCCCTGCCCAGCCTGATGGATGAGCTCAGTTCAGTTCTAGGCACCCACACTGCCACTGAGGCACGGGTCAGACGGTGTGGGGGGCCCATCACAATTTTATTCTGTGCCAGAGAGGGAGGACAACAGAGCAGCTGACCCTTATACGGTGCTTTTAGGTGTGCAGAATGTTTGCCACCCATGATTTCACTCAATCCTTAACAACTCTGCTATTTTACAGATAAGGAATTGGAGGCCCCAAGGGCCAGGCATCTCCTCCCAAGCAAAGGAAATTGCCTGTGGTTACACAATTAAATTAGTAAGTGCTGGAGGTGGGTTTCAATCCTGGGACTCCCCTGCCTCCTGGTCCAACACTCCAGAGGCACCCAGGAAGCCTGAATACCTGCCCTTACACCTTGTGGCTGGCTGTGTGACTAAGGGCAATACACTAACTTTCTCTCCACTGCATGAAAGGCAAAAGTATATGTGCTCTCTATTTCCTGGTGAGTCCAGAGAGGCCATTTCTTGTGGCTAGGATGTGATGGGAGTGACAGACAGGAGATCCACTGAGTGGGATGGCTGCAGTCTGCTGGCAAAAGCAACAAGCCTCACCAGCTCTGAGTGCAGACCAACGGCTTCTTCCATTGAGCCCCTCACAGCCTTGGGGTCTGTCTCTCTCACACACCCACTGTATTCTGACTCACACCAGTCATCCCCATTAGACTGTAAGCTCATTCAGGCCAGAGGAGCACTGACTTAGTCTCCTCACCTGTGAAAATAGGAAAGAAAACAAAACCACCTCCTCAGGCTGCAGTGAGAACCAAAGGAAGCAGGGAACACAGGGCCCAGGGACCGGCTCTCAAGTCTTTTAGGAGACACGGTATGACGTGGAAGCAGCAGAAGCACAGAGCAATCTCCCTCATCAGAAAGCAGGGAAGGAGGAGCCCGAGGCTAAGCTGCGCGGTCTCTGATGACTACGTGGAGAAGCTGAAGTTAAACTATCTTCAAGAGGGAGTGAGGAAAAGCAGATGACCCCCTGGCCACAGGGCCACAACGATCATTTACCTTTTCCGCTGCTCAAGCTCCCAGTCAAGGCGAGCGAGGGTCTGCTGGTGAGGGTCACCCATGGTGACATCACTCTTGCTGATCTCGGGAGGGGCCTCCTGGTAAAACTCTTCTACACTCACCAGTTCGATTTCTTCGTGCTTTGACCTTTAAACAGAAGCAAAGTTTCAAACTTTAGCTTCTGGGAAAATCCATGAATTGCAGTCCCAAGGTCCATCTGCTGCTTCCCTGGCTGCCTGGTGACTCCATGCGTACCTCTGATTCCCTCAGGTGGGAGATCCCCAGGCTCCCACCCTTGGACTCATGCCACCCACCCTTTTTGTCAATGGCTTACTAAAATGCTGTCAGGACAAGGATGGCCCCAGAAAAGAGATGGGGAAATAAGCCTTCTTTCCAGGGGAGAGGGAAGGGGGTCTATGGATACACTGGCCATTGTTTTTTTTGCTTCTCTTTGCCACTTTGTAGTAACCTTATATAAGGTAGTGCTGATAAACTGTGTTTCTTTGTTACAACTAAGGGCTCACTGGAAGAGGAGAGCCAGATGGTTTATCCAAAAACAAAGGAATTAAGAAAACAAAAATCAATCAATAATACTCCATCATTTTAAGATGAAAAGTAAGGGAAAAGGTGATGCTGGAAGAAAAGAAGAATCCAGCACAAGTCGGTAAAAGACAAGTAATGGTGGTTCGATACCCGGAGACAAGTGGCCTGTTGTCTTTCTGAAGGGAATGAATCCAAGCTAGGAGAGACTCTCCCAACACCTGCTAATCAGATGACTATCTGTTTCCGGTGATTCACATACCGTGTTTCCCCGATAATAAGACACTGTCTTATTAAATTTTATGGACAGAAAAACACCAGAGGGCTTATTTTCAGGGGAGGGCTTATTTTAATGAACATTGACAGCAATTTTAATAAACAGGTAAATGTGAACAAAAAAATGTACCTTTATTCAATAAGCAAATCACTGGGGAAGAACAGGATGACACGCTCACTGCTGCAGCTCTGACTGGATGCAGCTCGGAGCGCGGCGTGCGTTTCACCTGGGGGGGGACGGTGCATACAGAGGGTACCGTAATGTAGCGTGTAGCGCAGGGGATCACCTTCACTATAGTAGCAATCTCAATAGGGCTTATTTTCAGGGGAGGGCTTATCTTAGAGGAATCTTACACAGTAAGGGGAGGGCTTATTTTCGGGATAGGTCTTATTATCGGGGAAACACGGTATGCAAAAGGACTCTGCCAAAGATGAGGAAGTCCGGCAAGAAGCTGCAGCCCACAGCAGCACAGGTGATGTTTTCCCTGCAGCCCACTGAAAAGAGGCAGAGAGAAGAATCATCTGGGAAATGAATAGAGAACTAGGAAAATGGCACCCGAGTCTGGGTTTTCTATTTCAGGACATAACAGGAATGGAGGAATGTGCAAGGGCCACTTGGAATGTTTTTGCCTCAAGTCTCATAAGTCTGATCCAAAACTAAACTGATACAGGAAGGAGAAAACCACCCACACAAACTCAGCCAGAGAGAACAGGCACAATGCACAGAACAGCCACGTGGGTGCCCAAGAGGTCCCAGGAGTCAGATGCCCCAGAAGAAATGATGACCTCAGACAGCCTGGTCCAGGGCTGCAGATACAGATGCAGAGAGAGATGAACTCAAGAGCCTGCATTCAAGAAGGCAGAAGTGAACTTAGAATTATCCCTGAGGTTTGGTGGGGAGACTGAGGCAAGCACTGGCTGGGGATAGCTCATGGTCTAGCCATGCTGGAGAGCTATTTGGAACTAGGCCCAGAGGGCTGTAACACTAGGCATACCCTTTGACCCAACAACACCACTGCTATGTCTGTGTCCCAGAGATCAAAGAAAAAGGACCCTACGTACAAAAAGATTTCTAGCAGCTCTTTTTGTGGTGGCAAAGAACTGAAAATGGAGGCGAAATCCAATAATTGGGGAATGGCTAAACAAGCTGTGGTATCTGCTTGTGATATAAGAAATGACTAGCAGGAGACTCTCAGAAAAGCCTGGAAAGACTTACATGAGTTGATGCAAAGCAAAGTGAGCAGAATCAGAACACTGCACACAGTAACAGCAATACTGTATAATGATCAACCGTGAATGACTGGGTTATTCTCAGCTGTACAATGATCCAAGACAATTCCAAAGGACTTATGATGAAAAATGCTCTCCACTTCCAGAAAAAAGAATAGAGTCTGAATGCAGATTGAAGCATATTAGTCTTCATTTTCTTTTGTTTTTAAGTTGTAGGAGGGGAGGTCTGTATATTCTTTCACAACACATCAAACATGGGAATAAGTTTTACATGATTGACATATATAACCTTTATCAAATTGTTTACCATCTTAGGGAGCGGGGAAGTGAGGAAGAAAATTCAGAAAAAAATGAATGCTAAAAACTTGTCTTTACATGCAACTGGGAAAAAAAACAACATATTATTAAAAAGAAGATGACACACCCAGCAAGGCTGGGAAATTGTAGAACATCTGGCAGAGACCTGAGACAGCAATGACAGGACACTCTCATGACACAGATGTGACATCTGTCCAAGTGCTCTCTGGGTCACAAGCAGAGCATCCAATCAAGTCATCTTTCAAAGGGAAAAGAACTAACCAAGGGGAACTTCTATTCCACATCTAATTGACACCAATAAAGAGGAACTTGTTACTGAGGTGGAAATGACGGTTACAGTGTGGGGAGCTTAAAGGAAGAATGACCCCTAATTTTTTCAGTTTATAAGAGGGAAGGAGAAAACCAGGAATAGTCTGGCATGCATTCTATGGGACAGAAATTATCAAAGTGTTCAGAGGAAGGATAATAGGATCCCATGTCCTAAATTTTTTCAGGGCCTGGCATATAGTAGGCAATTAATAAACGTCTGTTGCCTTAACTTATGGGGAAAATCAACCCAAAGGGATGGAAAACAATCCAGATGGATATTTTGAAAACAGAGAAAAACAATTCTGATGAAGTGGAAAAGGGAGGCTTGTCTGAAAGACCAACTCACTAATCACCACGGATTTTAAAAATCAGGTACAGAAAAGGGAAGCAAGGTCAAGTAACCGAGGATGAACACAAAAGTGTGGTACAGTCAGAAACCTGCCTATGATACAAAAACTCAGAACAAGCTGAGGCAGTCAATGAAAGCTAAGCATTCTTTAAAAAATACGTTTTGGGGTGGCTAGGTGGTGCAGTGAATAGAGTACCAGCCCTGGAGTCAGGAGGATCTGAGTTCAGATCTTATACACTTAACACTTACTAGCTGTGTGACCTTGGGCAAGTCACTTAACCCCAACTGATCTCCCCAAAAAAAAGGCAAAAAAAATTTAATTAGAAAAAAACCCAACACTTTTTTTTTGCTTTACTGTGGGAAAAAGGATCAAAAGGCAGCTCTAATTTTTAATTTGCTTCTCTTTCCTCTGCCCAAGAGAAGGAGGACCTTTATAGAGAAGAGGTGCTAAAGAGGAAGCTGAAACTCAAGATCAGTTAGACAGCAGGAGAGCCCCACACTGCCCTTGGAGAGTCTGAGCCCCCTGGCCTAGAACCGTGGAGCAGAAGGATGAGTGGCTGGCTTTGGAGAGGTCTGCATTTCAATACTGACCTGGGAGCTGACCTCAAATCTCTAGGCTCTGACTTCCTTGTCTATAAAATGAACAGGAGGGGTTGGACTATGCAAAAATACTTGTCGGCCCTAATCTATGAACAATGTGAACCTATGAACAGTATCAGATGCAGAAAAACACTGGCAAAAGGGACTGCTGAACCACTTTTGGTGATAATCTGACGGATCTCAAAAGCATGAGACAGGTACACAAGGAGGGACAAATGCTCTCCCAATTGTCAAGAAAAGGGAAAAGAATGGGACCTTAAAAACAGGGTAGAGGGCTGGGCTTTGATCCCTGGCAAATCCCTAGGAAATATTAAGTCAACAATTGAGGAGAACTGAAAATGGGAAGTGGGGATCACAAGGAGCTGGCATGGCTTCAGCAACAACAGCTCAAGCCAGACTAACCTCATGTCCTTCTTGACTGGGTCACTAAGCTGGCAGATAAAGAAAACGGTACGAACACAGTTTATGTACATCTCAGCCAAGCCTCTGACGTGTCTCTTTTGCTATTTTTGTGGAAAAGACAGATGTGAAGGAGGGGACGTTACAATTGGATGGATGTAGAAGTGGCTGAATTAGATGAGTCAGTGGAGGGTCTGACATCTAAGTGGGCAGAGGCTGGTCTCATTCGTTTCAATGTTTTTATCAACGACTTGGATAAAGGCCTAAGGAAGATCCTTAAAAGTGGAGAAGGCATGAAACATGGAATTATAACTAGCACTGCATAATCCACTTGGAATCCCCCCAAACCCTGACAGGTCAAAACACTGGGCTGAACCGAATAAGATAAAATGCAATAGGGAGAAATGTAAATTCTTATGGGTGAGTTAAAAAAAAAACACGGCAGTGCTGCTCCAAGACAGAGACTTGTCCGAAAAACATCTGGGGGGAGTTCACCTATTAGCAAGCTCAGCAGTCAATAAAGTGAGGCGGTTGGTGTCACATAGAACGCTAGGCGTTCCAATCAAGAAGACTGGAGTTCAAATCTGGTCTCCAAAGCTCACCTGCTGTGTGACTTTGGACAAGTTACTTAACCTCTGCTACCTCACTTTCCTCAACCATAAAGTGGGGGTAATAACAGCTCCTACCTTTCGAAAGTAAATGCTTATTCTCTTTCTTTGTGTTCCCCACAGTGTGATCTGGCAATCAAGAAACCCAACCCAATCACAGATGAATGAACTAGGTCAAGAAGAGGAAGATAAGAGCTGTGCTGTACTGCGGCCAGGTCAGACCTTATCAGGAATCTCGTGCCAAATTCAAGATGTCTCAGGGATCAGTTGGAGAGCTCTCAGAAAAGAGAAAGCTGATCAGAAAGGGCCCTGACTTCAGGCCACAGGAGGGCTGGCTAGTTAGCCTGGACAAGCCTCAGGACAAGACAGCGAGGTAGCTGAAGAGCCAGCAGAGGAAGAAGACTTCAGGCTGCTTGGTCCAGAAGGCCGAGCCGGGAGCAGCAGGCAGAAAGGGCAAAGAGGATGAGGCGGGAGTGCCAGAAAGAATGACTTTTTTTCCCCTTAATGATCAGAGCAACTCAAAAAGAAAACAGGAAAACAGAGGTCTTTCTTTTAAGTAGAGAGAAAAAGTCAGAAAGGCCAGACGAGCAGGGCAGCTTTAAAAGCTATCAGTTACTCTGATTAAGGAAGAGAGATATGCATTTTCACATACAATTCTCCTCTTCTATTCTACTACGTATACACAAACGTCCATTCTGTTTGGTGTTTGCTAATTCCAGAATAAAAACAATTTACTTTTCAATATAAGTCACCTAAAAGATGAATGAACTACGCCTCCCTTCCTTTCCTTCCCGCTTCACTGGAGGTAGGATGCTGTCAGGATTTATTGTGGGGCATGGGTTAGGGTTACAGACCCCTTCCTACTCTGAAATTCTATGACTCTGTAAATAAGGAGTCAGAAAGAACATTTAATCTTCAGGGGAGAGGAAGCTGGAAGGACTACAGCTAATTCAATTAAGTGACAAAATCATCTCAGTAGGCTGGAACACCAAGTTCCAGCCAAATGAAATCTAGCAGGGATAAAAGGATATTCCTTCACTTAAATTTTTAAAAATTGCAGAAATCTAGAGTGCAGGCAGCCTAGCTTAGTAGCAGCACACAGGTCTGGGCTGAACACAGATCTAATTACTACAACAGTATCTCCCAAAGGCACACCCACTTCAGGCTGCATTAAAAGAAGTGTTCAGCATCTGGATGAGGGCAACCAGAAGAGGAAGGGGCTCAGAGACTATGGCTCACGAAGAACGTGGGAAATTCCTAAGTGTGTCCCATCCTAGAAAAGAGAACACCTGACAACTGTTTTTCTGCACACAAGGGCAGCAGTGCTACAACTGTGTATGTGAAAATCAGGTCAATTCTCCAAAGTGTAAGCCATTAACACACCAACTGTGGGAATCTGGGAGGAAAAAAAATCAACAGAGAGTAGCAGAAAGGAAGAGTGTGACTTCGAAGGGAGTTACTGCTAGATGTCCTGAAAGGCTATTCTGCAGCATGGTGGAACCTGCTAGGAAAAAAATGCCAGTTTGGGTTTGGTCCTTTGCTGCTTGTTCTCCCACCTCGGAGCCATCACCTGACCTAACCCAGTGAACGCCTCGGCTTCTAAGGCCTTTCTGCTCCCAGCCCACTGTCCCACCTGCTCCCGGACTCACTTGAACTCAAGGCACTTGGTGATCTCTTTCTGCAGATGCATCACCTCGTACAGCAGGTTCTGGAGCTGGAGGTGATAGGCATCCACCTTCTGCTTAGCCTGTGAGGAGGAAATGAGGCTGAATCACTGAAGAGATGGATGGGGGTGGGCCTCCACCTCCCCACTCTGTCCAGCCCCACCTCATGAGTCTGATCTCGCCCCTTCTTCAGTCTGATATGAGCCAGGCGGTTCAGTTTCTTCAGGGTCATGAAGTGAACACAACTCTGGAGCCTTCTCTCTTCTATTTCAGAAGCCTAGGGAGAAACAGACGTGGGAAAAGGCAGGTGGCGCCCATGGGCCTGGCCCTTCAAAGGCTTTCCCACCAATTTGCAGAATCAATTCCAGACATGTGGTCCATTCCAAAGAACAGACAAGTGGAGGAAAAGCATGACCGACCAAAGCCAATAAGGAAATGAAATGAACTCATCAGGAAAGACTAAAAGTCCGCAACAGCTCGTGTACTGGTTGGGTCCTAGGTTTGGAGAGCTTTCTTTTTAAACACCAGATGCTGAATAATCACTGTAATTATACAGAGATTTAAATTGTACAAGTGCTCTCTTCACTGGTATTACACTAACAACAGCAATAAACATTTAAATTAAAACAATGGCACGCCATCTCTGGGGCTCAGCCCCTAAACCAAGTGTGTGAATACCAGGAAACAGGTAAGTCCCTTTGGCATCACAGGTCCCACTGTCTGGGCCTCAGGAACACTTCTAGCTTCTAGGCCTCAGGAACACTTCTAGCTTCTAGGCCTCTGGAGTCCAAGCTGCTCATCTGATACTAACAGACTAAATTTCATCAACATAAGCAAATACTTCTCCCTGCTAAGTGACCAAGGGGTTCTGGGTCTGATCTGGCAAGTAAAACAACCAAAACAAGGAGGAAAGACTGCAGGACGGCAGGCGTAGGCCTGGGCTTGCCTGACCAGGGCCCTGCAACTAGACAGGCCAGACACAAAGCCACCAGCAGCCTATGGCAGGGTGTCTGCTGAAGGAGCTTCGTCCCTGGCCATCTGGGGACGTCATTAATGAACTAATTGGCTGGTGCCATGTGTTTGACTCAGTGCAGTCCTTGCAGACTTAAGAGGCATTGTGGTAGAATGGATTTGGAGCAGCTGAGTTTCAATGCCAGATCTGATCTTAATACCTATGTGACCTCTGGTAAACCACTTAATCTGAATCTCTTCAAAGGAAGGGATTGGACTAGATAATCTCTAGTCCCTGCCCAGCTGTGTTTAAAGAGGAAAACTATACCAGCCCAACACCAGCCTACCTCAGTCAACAGAGTCCCCTGTAAGGTAGAAGCCCCATCCAACTGGTACCTCTGGGTGGCAAATGTGCCCTCTCTGCTCCCCTAATCCCAGGGATTTCGAGTCAGTTGCAATGAAAGGCCCCCCTCTCCCCCAGTCAGGAGGGGGTACACTGCTTGTGCTCTGCTCTTGTCCATCTACCTGAATTGTCCTGGTCAGACTGTGGTTGTTTCAATCTCCCAGCTTCCAGGTCACAGGAAGCTTCCTCAAGGAATTTAGTCCCTGGGTCAGTGTCTCTCTCCAGCTCCAGTTCATCAACCTCTCCACCCTTGTGACCTGCCATTTTCTTGGACCTCAGGCATCCACAGGGACAGCCAGGACATCTCACAATCCTATCTACTGTGCCACCTCCAGTATTCTGAACCCAGACACTGCCCTCTGCAATCACGAGCTCCTGCCTTTCACCTTTCCATTTCCCTCATCCTCCTAACTCAGTTCCTTAATGGAACTTCCAGAGTCCCTCCAAACTCCCCTGTTCACCCAGGACATGATCTCTGCTCTGGCCTCACTGGCTTCCCCCAGTCTCTGACCCAGGTCTCCTATCCCCTCTCTTGAAACTTTCTTCAGCAATCTCATCAGCCCCACTGTGTTCAATTATCTCAATGTAGAAGATTCCAAGATATAACAGTATCTATATAATATCTGTAGTTATTTATACATCAAAATGTTTCCAACCGGATGTCGCATCAGCCTCTCCTACACTACATGTCCAAAACAGACTCACCCTCTTTTCTCCATTATTTCTCTCACCCCTTAACATCCTTACTACTGCTGAAGCAATAGGGAGAATGGTACTAGAAGACACCACCATCCTGAGGCTCATGATGCTCCCTCCCCTCCCACATCCACCCAGTGGGTCCTTCAAATGATCATTTCTACATCTCACATTCAACTCCTCCTTGCCCCTTCCATGGCCACCGACTTAGCTGAGCTCTTGTCACCTGGCCAGACTATTTCCTGCAAGAGTCCTCTAAGGTCTCTGCATCCAGGCTTTCCCTTGTCTGGCCCACCCCAGCACAGCTGTCAAAGTGACATTCTTGGCAGCGGGTGTGCCTACACTCCTCTCCTCAAAAAGCCCTAGCAACCAATTCAACTGTCATCTCTAGGATAAAGCTTTTAGCTTCTGGTCTCAATTTACCTTTCTGGGTTGACTTCCCACTGCTCTACTTCACACATGAGGTTCCAGACAAACAGGGCTCCTAGCTAATTGCCAGGCCTCGTGTAGACCGAATCCATGCATGGACCATGCTTCCTTCCTGACCTGTGTGTCTTGGACTCCCTGGCTTTCTTTAAAGCCTCCTCCGTGAGGCCTTTCCTAAAATCTCTGGCCTGGAAATGATCTGTTCCTCACTTGATATTTACTCATCTGTGTACATGGAGTGCCCTAGTCTAACGGAGGCGCCACCAGGGCACAGACTGTTTGGGTTTTGTCTTTTGGGCCCTAGTACCAGCCCAGTGTTTCATGCAAAAGAGGAACTTTTAGCCTTCAAATAATTGCTCAGGTGCTGAAATTTTTTTTCCCTTCCTCAATCAGAGTAAATATTAATCAGATGCCAACAAGAGAAAAAGATTCCACACTATAAGAAAATTCACAGGTATGTAGAACCTCAAAGTTTCTAATCTTTGCCTAAAAACAGAGACTAAGAGTAGAAAGAAGATCCTCATGAACAAGGAAGTCCAAAGCCTAGAACGGCCTAACACAGTAGTTCCCAACCTGCGTGCCAGAGAATGCGTGAGAAGTCATGGTGCATCCAGACATATATTTTATCAGTCCGTAGATAACAGAAGTACAAGGATTATCATGTGAGGGGTCTAGGAAATCTTCCTAACGTTCCTCAGCCCTGAAAAAGGTTGGAGGGCCCTCTGGGCCCAGCGCGCCCAGCCCTTGTTCCTTACACTGTCCCTGCTGCCTCTGCTCTTGAGCTCCTGGATTTCAGCCATGAGTCGCTGCAGTTCGTGGCACGTGAACCTATAGAGGTCATAGTCCTTGTTGGGGTCTCGAACGTCTACCTCGGCCTCCTCGCTATAGTACTTCATGTCCTGCAGGGGAACAAAGAGGGGCCCTTTACGTTCTGGGCATACCTGTCAACTGAGGCTTTAGTGACACGGAACGCAGAGGAGGAGCGAGCTCTTATCTGGTGTCTTAGAAGAGGGTCATCAGGAGGCTGGACAGGTACTCAATTGGGATGGAGAAGAACAAAGCACGTTTGAGGGGAAAAATCTTTCCTGTCCTTTTCCACTAGTTTTTTCCCTTGTGCTGCGCAAGGAACCACTTTCCAGTGTAACTCGGGCCAGCAGGCTGGGTGCCCCACTTCACAGCGTGACTGCACTGGGGTTGGTGTTTTGGTTTTTCAGATTTGTTCTACAGATCTGAGAAGAGATATGGAGAAGGTCTGATCCATGAGGGGGCAGCGCGGGACAGACAGAAGAACACTGCCTCTGGAGTCCACGTTCAAATCCCGCCTCATTACTTAACTACCTGTGGGACTATGAGCAAATCACCATGATCTGGAAAATGAGGGAGCTGGGTGACTTTCTAGGTCCTTTCCAGCTCACATCTAGGAGCCTACATGTGACCTTAGGCAAGTCCCTTTACCTCCCTGGGCCTCAGTTTCTTTACCTGCAAAGGGAGAGGATCAGACCCGATGGTCTCTGAAGTCCCTTCCAACTAAAGATCTGAGAGTCTGTGGTACCAGTACTCTCTGTGGCACCAAAAAACTGGAAACAAAGTAGGTGCCCAATGGTTGGGGGAATGGCTGAAAACAACACGGTACATGCTTTTAAAGATCCCTGTGTGGTAAGAAATGAAAATATGAGGAGTTCCAAGGCAGAGATCAGTGTAAAAAGCAGAGCCAAAAGAACAGCACACAAAATGACGACATGAATGAGAAACTCACTAAAAACAATCCAACTCATGAGTAATGAAAAAACGGAGAAAAGACCACCTTGGGAGCTGAGGGGATAACACCGCCAGGGCAGAGCTGTCCTGTGTGCACGGTCACACATGCCCCTTCTCTTCTAATTCTCCTTTAGCATTCTGCTCTGACACAAGGCGGTGTGTCTACCTCGGGTCAGTACAGGTGAAACAAATGGGATGTAAAGACTTTTAAAAGGAAAACCAGAGGCATGGGGGAGGGGAAGCGTGCCAATGCCAAGACTTTTAGGCCAGGGCATTTTAAATGGCCATCTAGACCCAAGGGACTGGTCTGGCTGCGTATCCTGAGAAGAATGCCACTGTTGGACAAATGACATGTCAGAAAACAAGTCTCTTTATTTCCAAGAAGGGAGACTAACGTTCTACTTGGCAAGCTTCCTTTAGCTAGTATTGCCACTTTAAAAAGGCTACCGTGCCATTTCAAGTAATGAAGCCAAGGCTATTCCATCTCTGTAGGTTTCCCAGTCCAAGGATGATGAGCCTGGGATATAGTTAGTCAAAGAGCATCTTGGGAGAGGCCCTTGGCCAGAGGTCACACACTGATCTTTGACAATCCCAAAGGTGGGAGGCTCAGAGCCAGGGCCTAAAGGCCTGGGTGTGAAAGCAAACCTGCCTATGGGGGCTGCTGGGTCCTGGTTCTTACCAAGTCTAGCTCGCTTCGATTCCGCTTTCCCTCTGGTGGGGCTCCATCACCTCGGATCACTTTGGGTTTCCGCTTTTTGTTTGACTCTGTGGACATGGCTGACTTCTTCATGGAATCAGAATCATAGAATGTTAGAGCAAGAAGGAACCTCAGAGGACCATCCAATACACCCCTATCATTTTACAGATGTGGATAATGCTAGAATGTGAAACAGCTGGAGGGGTCTGATGAGACAAGGCCCTTACTCTGCAGACAGCTATTCTGACTCCAGAATATGAAAGTGATTTGTCCAGACCAGACAGCTACTAAGTAGTTGAACTCTGGGTTTCTTTGTATCCAATAAACAAAGACAGGTCATATGAATCCCCCAATTAGGCAGGATACCAAGAGGTAAAAAGTCTTGGGACCCCCTTTAGGCCCCTCAGCATCCCAAACATCCAGCTAGTACATGACTGATTACATGCAGGAGCAGGAATTCTTAACCTGGGTATGGGAACTTGCTTTTGAATATAACTGGTTTCTTTTGTAATCCTAAGTATTTCATTTTATGCATTTTTGGGGAGACTGATTCTCCCTGTGCAACAGTCATCCAAAAGCCTGGGGCCAAGAAGCTTTTAGCTGCTAATTACAGCTGGGTCGGTTTGCCCCTCTTTAGGCAGGTGATCTCCCCACTCGGAGGAACTCACCATACGGGTGACAGACTTGGTGAAATGAACTTCAGCCCAGAATTCCCAAACTCAAGCAATCCACCAGCCTCAGCCTCCTCCAGCAGCAGGGATGACAGGTCTGCATCACCACACTGGGCTCTTACACATTTTAAAGCATCTTTTGAGAAGGGCTTCACCAGACTGCTGGAGGGGTTCACAACTCAAAAATGGTTAAAATACCACCCAGTCTAGAGAAAGTCATAGCACAGCTCTTTCTCTTGGACTTCCATGCAATTCTGGTGCGGAAAAGGAGGAAAAGGAAAGCTGGTGAGCCTGGGAGACAAGAAATATATCTCCCTGGGGAAGGGGGTCTGAAGCCCTTGTCCACTAGAGCTACACACTGGGGCAGCATACTCTGTACGGAGCTGGAGGCCTAAGGCCAGCCGGGGCTCTGCCATTTCTGGGGGATGCAGGGAGTGACTAGAGGCCTGGACTTGGAATCAGGAAGACCTGCACTAGAAACCTGCCTCAGACACTTACTACTGCGTGACAACGGGCTCAGCCTCACACTTACTACTGCGTGACAACGGGCTCAGCCTCAGTCTCCTCATCTATAAAATGGAGAATAACAACACCTACCTTCTTCCAGGATTGCTGCAAGGATCAAATGAGGTGATAAATGTCAAGTGGGTACAGAACTTAAAGTGTTCTCTATATGTTCGGACCATCCTTCTGGTCCACACCTCAGCCATCCTCACTCCCTTCCTCCCCAAATTTAATCAGCTGCCAAATCTAAATGATTTTAACTTGTCTACTCTCTCCACTCCCAAATGAGTCAACATATGCCAAGTGCTATATAAATGCTAACTATTATTATTAGTTCAGGCCCTATTAGTTTTCACCCGGACTATTTCAAACAGTTTTCTATCTGGCCTCCAGGACTCTAGTCCAGTCCATCTTCAAGGGGCTGTCAAAATAACCTGCCTAAGGCATAAGTCTCTGTTCAAGAAGCTTCAGGGCCCTATGGCCTCCAAGACAAAATGCAAACAACTCAGTTTGGCACTCAAAGGCCTTCATGGTCTAGCAGCAGCCGCCTTCCCAAAGGTCAGGAGCTCTGAGTTTGAGCCACACTGGCCTAAGAGCTACTCCTCAATCTGGCCTTGCACATCCACTTTCATGCCTTTGCTTAAGCTGTAGCCCCCACTGCCCCCAAGGTTTCACCTCCTCATCTCCACTGTCTATAATGCCTGAGTTCCCTCAGGGATCACCCATAAGAGAAGCATTCTCTGATTCCCTCTGAATTGTGCCCACTCTCTGCTCCTCCTTAAATTATCATGCCTCTGCTTGTCTACATGGTGGTGTGCCTCTCCAAAAGCATGTGAGCAACTTGAAATTAAAACCTTCTCCTGTTTTGTCTCACTTAGCAAATGCTCCCTGGCCTGGGAAGTCTTGAGCTAGGGCTCATCTAGGGCTCAGATCTGCACCCACCTGAGGTCTGGCCAAGTAGCTCAATCTAGGGGGGCAGGAGCTCAGGCAGGGAAGGGAAGGGCTTTGTGGGGCAGGAGGAAGGGCTTTGCTCTCAAGCATTTATTTAGGTCTCGTTGTGGCACAGGAGAAGGAACACTGAATTTGGAGTCTGCATGACCTTGGGTAAGTCATCTAACCTCTCCAGGTCTCAGTTTTCTCATGTGTAAAATGGTAGGGTTGAGCTAGACAGGCCCCATGGTCTATTCCTGCTCTACAACTGATCCCATGAGCCAAATGCTGTTAGACACTCTGGAGGTCACAAAAAGGAAGACTTGGTCCCTAAGAGTCCTTGTGCCAGGCTCAGAAAGGACAAAGACAAAAGCTGAGACGGTTCCTGACCCTGACCTCCAGGTGTCTACACCACACAGTGGAAGAAAGTAAGAGAAGAACACAGAACCAGTTTTAAAACTGCATGGGACCTTGTAGATCACTTAGTTCTTCCCCCCCTTTTTATAAGGAGAAACTGAGACTGAGAGAACGTCCCCACCTCAAGTCAACTAGAGTGAGAAACAGCGCGTCCACGTGAAAGGGGCACAACTAGATGCAAGACAACTGCCAGGTGGAACGGGGAGCGCCAACAGCTGGGGTCATCGGCCCACCGGTGTCTGTTAAGCACCTGCTGAGGAGATGCCCCATTCAAGGCTCAGGACGGGACACCAATACAAGGAAACCAGCCGCACTCAAGGAGCCGAAGGAGAGAGGCCCCTTCAAGAACACGGGCTGCAGCCTGATGGGCGCCTGGGGCTCCACGCAGGAGGGGGGGGGGGGAGGGGGGAGATGGGGCGGAAAGAGCACATTCCCAGAGCAGCCTCACTCATTCATTTACAGCACAGGGAACCCCCTGGGCAGTCGGGGGGGCGGAGCGGCCCACGGCGGGCACCCCATAAACGTCTGGCTAAGGTCAGGTCGCCCCGGCAGCGCCGTTACCCTGAAGGGTGGGGGCCGGGAGGCCGTTGGGAAGAGTCTGGAGGGGGAGGGGCCCGGCTGGAAGGCTGGGGGTCCTGGAGAGAGACTCAGCGGTGGGATGGGGGCGGAGCTGAGATGGAGACCGGAGAAGCGGGGGGACCCGGCCCCTGGGGAGCCAGAGCTGGAGGGAAGGCTTGAGCTGGAAAGCTGGGGGCACAGCAGAGGGATGGAAGAGCAGAGGGAGGGGCCGAGCGGAAGGCTGGGGGTCCTGGGGGGAGGCCTGGCCGGAGGAGGGACGGGATGGGGGAGGCGACCCCGGAGGGCAGGTACCTGAGGCCCGGCCGGGGCTCGGAGAGGCCGCTGGGGCTCCCGTGGTCGTCCGGGGGTCGGACGGAAGCAGGACCTCGACGCCCACAGGCCCGGAGCGGAATACGGGGGAAGCAGCGCGGCAGCCGACACCACAGACCAAACCAGAGCCGGCGAGCCTTCCGCTTCCGGCGGCTAGAGAGCCCGAGTCACGCCCACCCGAGGACCATAGAGAATCAGGCGGAAGGAGCAGCGCGCGCCGGGGCTCTCTGCTACCCCCTAGTGGCCCCAGGCGCTCAGCTCCGGAGTCGGAGCGCTATTCTCTGCTCCGCCGGCAGCCAAGTGTCAAAAAGTGCGCTCCTGGTTAGGAGCAACGTAGCCAGGTATACAACGCGAAAGACCCAGATTCAAATCCCACCTCTGCCGTCGGCTGCGCTGTGTGAGCAGGACCAAGTCACTTAACCTCAGTTAAGCAGACCAGATAGGTAGAAATAAGAGGCCAAGGCAAGGATAATATAGCATTTATTGATCAACCGCAGAGAGAAGGCACTTGTAGTTGGAGCTGTGCCTTGAAAGAAAATAGGGATTCTGAGAGGTGGAAGGTATTTTGTCTCACTTCCATCCCTGAGAATCCCTGATTTCCGGCAAGGCATTCTTCAAGCAATTTTTATTGGACAGCCCTATCATTTCAATGGTGAAGGGAATTTCCATCGAGGGACATCCTCGAGCAATGCAGGTCAATGCCTTGTCTGCAACTTATAGTCTTAGAGGCTTCTCATTTCTAAGTCTTAAGAGACGTGTCTGGGATTCTGAGAAGTTGGTGAAACCTACTTATTTGACAAATAAGAACCCATGGCCCCAAGAGGTCCGTGACTTGATTAGGGTTACAAGGATAGGAAGTGATAAAACTGGGGTTTAAACCCAGGTGCTTTGATGTGACATACAGCACTCTTCAATTTTATTTTTGAATTTAAATGCCAAAAAAAAAAAAAGGTAATAATAAGCATTTCCATTAACATATCGAAACACAGAAAATAGTGAGTCTCCATTACATACACTTAAAAGTATACAATCAATTTTACATCACTTTCAGAACTGGCCCTCTCAACTGTGTTTCCTTCTGTTCTTTCATATAGTTTCAAAAAAATGTTTCAGTGGTCTTTGTTGGTTCTTGCTCATTTCCTTTCTCGACTCCCCAATTAGCACTTTATTTCGATATGTTTTACAAATATCTCAATTGATCCTCAAAACAATCTTGAAAGGCAGGTGTTATTATGATCCCTATTTTACAGAGATGGCAACTGAGGCAGAGGGGGATTGAGTGATTTGCGAAGGATCACACAATTGCTAAGAAGTTGAAGCTGGATTTGAACTCAGGTCTTCCTGACTCCAAATCAGTGCTCTATGTACAGACTCACTTCTTCATAAAAAAGAAAAACTCTTATAACAAGCAGTCAAGAAAAATAAATTCACACAATGGCCACCTACAAATATACCTTTAGATATCTAGATATCTTTCTGCAGCCTGAGTGTCCATCATCCCTCTGTCAGGAATAGGGTACTGTTCTTCCTCACGGATCCAGTGAAGACCTGGTTGGCCAAATGTCTCCCTCAGAGTTCTTAAGTTTTTTCTGAATCATTTTTCATCGCAATGTTGTTGTTCATATATACTTTGCTCAATTAACTGTGTATCGGCTCCTACATGTCTAAAAATATCTCTTTCATCATTTCTTAGAGTATGATCACATTCTATTACATTCGTGGGCCACTGTTTGTTCAGCCATTCTCCTAATCGTTGAGCATTCCCTTAGATTCTAGTTCTTTTCTTCTCTTCGGGATCCAGAAGTTTATTTTGCTGGTGAGCACACCCTCCCAGGTATTATCACCCCTTTTAAAACTCCCTCCTATCCCAGCTTCTTTGCTGTTTGATTTATTTCTATGCCAAACCAGGGGTGTGTTTAACCCTTTTTTGTCTGACTCTCATAAGGATTTCACCGGATGTTTTTCCTATCCCTTCCTCCATGTTTTAAGATACTTATCTTCTCCTCCATCCCAATTATGAGAAACACGTTCTACTCCCTTTTTCCTCCATTCTACACAGGTATATTCTTTGCATTCTCCCTCATTTTTCCCCTATAAAAACAGTCAAAACAGAACCAATCCAACCCAAAATTCCTGTTTTTCTTATTCAATTCTTTCAATGCCCCTTGAAGGCATTACAATTCTGAAGGGGAAACTTATTTGTTTTCTTCCATTAATATAGTAATATTAAGTAAGGTCCCATTAATTGTTCCAATAAATTTACACTTTGCTGGGTAAATTATTCTTGGTTGTAAACCAGTATCTCTTGCCTTTTGGATGCTGAATTCCATGCTCTCCTCTGGCTTTTAGTAGATGCTGCCAGTTCTTGTATGAACCCGATTTTGGTTCTTAAACTGCTTCTTTCTGAATACTTGAAGCACATTCTCTCTGATGTAGAAGCTCTCCATTTTGGCTATGATATTACTAGGACTTTTCCTTTTGGGGTTTCTTTCAGGAGGTAATCAGTGGATTCTTTCCATCTTCATCTTGTCCTCTGGTTTTAATAAATCTGGGTAGTTTTCATTTGTGATTTCTTGAAATATAGTAATTGTCTTGATCATTATTCAATGTGGAGCAAATTTCAGGTTTTTGCAGGAGTAAGTAGGTATTTGGGTGCTAGATGTTTCTCTGCCTCTCTCCAGCCTTCCAACTTGGATCCCCTACCCCTGCCTCCCCACCACATTCCTAACTCTCCTTCCCTCTCACTCTAGGGCTTACTTTCAACAGTAATTGTACTCATTGGATCAAATTTTCTGTTCCCTATTGCTGGTTTAAAAGTCAAATGGGTTAAACAGAATTTAGTTATAAAGTAATGGAATTCATTTCCATAAAGTCCAGTCATACTCAGTAAAACAAAACAAAAACCCTCCTCAAATATAGCTGCAATCTCATCAATTTGAGGTGACTCATGTACACATGCTTAATAAGAGCTAGCATTTATACAGTATTTTCAGGTTTGCAAAACATTTTACATGTTATCTCATTTGATTCTCACAACAACTTTGTGAGGTAGGTGCTATTATTGTCCTCATTTTACAGATGAAGAAACTGAGCGCTGGGGATGGCGGTAAAGTGACTTGCCCAAAGTCACACAGCTAATATCAGGGGCAGGATTAGAATTCTAGTCTTCCTGACTCCAGATACTGCCCTCTTTCCACTTTGCCACCTAATTGCCCCTATATTTAAATTAAAATACCCTTCTACAACTAAGAAAAGCTGAAGGAAAGGGGAGGTCTTTGCAGTGAAGTCAGTTTGGGTTTGATACCAGGACAGATTTCCTGACAATGAGAGTTATCCTCAAGTTGAATGAACTGCCTGGAGGGTTGATCATTTTCTCATCCTTGGGAGGTCTCCCAGCTGAGGCCAGACAAGCACACAGGTATGTTATAATATGGGTTCCTTTGCCAGTATTGGCTGGACCAGATGGCTGCTGAGGTCCTTCCAACTCTCAAACCAGCATCATTGCTTTAGTTTTAATTGTAAGGAGGAAGTTTTGCTTGACACAATGCCTAATCTGCCTCTTCGAAGCTCCCCCTTCTCCCCCACTGCTCCCCCCATGTTGTCCTCTAAGAAGAACAAGGTAAGCCACCCTTCAGAAAGAGCTCCCAAGCCTTCCCTTCCCTAGACTCTAGATCCTTCAAGAGAAATAGGCTCACCCCCGTGATTTTCCCAATGTGCCCTCTGCCCAGGCGTCTCACTGAAAAGCTCCAGCCCTGTCTGCTTCCTTTGCTTCCAACCTCATTTTCCGAGCTGCTTCTGAGTTCCTCCCCTTCACCAGCTCCAATCTCTCCTATCTCTGGAATCTTGGGGCAGCTGGGGGAGATTCCTGGCAAGTGAAGAAGAGCAAACACCATTTCTATGAAATATTTAATTAGGTCAGTCGGTGACTTTCAGGACAGGCTGCCCCAGAGGGGGATGCGCACAAGCCTCGTGGGGACGGGGACCTGCAGAGACCCAACCCTGCCCCTCCCAGGTATTCAATGATCCCCACGTGGCACCAGAGAGTCACAGAAATAGGGACTGTAGACCCAAGAGGAATGTAGGAGGGAGGAGAGAGCAGGGTGACAGACAAAGCCCCCAGTCCCGAGATTGTGGCGGGACAGGGAGAGCCCAGCCTAGACCTCTACAAAAAACCTAGTGGGAGAGCTCCCCCTTCTGCCTGCAGGTGGCTGCGCTAACCCAGACATACCCATGAATGCTTTCGTGGAGCAGCACAACGACAAGCCTGTTCTTCCATCAGGACCCTGGCCTCGGTAGGGAGCCTCCATCTTCCCAGAAGCTGGGCTCAAAACCCCCATCCCAACAGTCCTGACCTCCGTTAGCCCTCTCACTGGTTCAGAATCATATAAGAGCCTGGATTAAGAAGCAGAGAGGGGCTTGGCTCAGGCGTATGAGGGAAGCCAGTGGCTGAGGTAGGCCTGGCCTCAGGCTCTTGCCTCTAAGCTCTGACCACAGGACAACACCCCTGCGGATGTAAATGTGATTGCATCTATGCCGTTCACATGGAAGGAGACTGGGCTGGGGCAGCCAGAGCTGAGGGGCCTTAGGAAAAGGAAATCAGAAGCTGAGATCTGCTCAGACTTCCCCAGAGGGATACGGAATTGGCAGAACCAGGAGAATTAGAAGAATGACAGATAGCTTAAAGGTTTGCAAAGCCATTTACATATGTTATCTTGTTTGCTCCTCACAATTCTGTGAGGTAGGTGGTGGTGGTAGTTATCCCCATTTTACAGATGAGGAAACTGAGACCCAGAGAGATGAAGGGAGATGCCCAGCTAGTTACATAGCCAGTAAGTATCTTAAGCATGATTTAAACACAGGTCTTCCTGATTCCAAGCCCCAAACTCTATCCACTGAGTCACCTAGCTGCCCAAAACCAAAGGAAGAACAGAAAGGGGAGAAGGGAGAAGGACAGAAATTAGAAGTAGCCAGTTCTTGGTCTAGTTCTAGGTGTTTAGCTAGTCTCAGCCTGACCTAACTCCCCAAGGAGTCCATCAGACCCCAAAGAAGGAATGAGGCATCTGAGAGGATGGGGGGAGCAGGGGAAGTGGGGCATGAGGTGATCAGAGGGGCTGTAGGGGGAAGGAGGAGTGTCTGGGGAGGGGAGGAGAGGGACTCTTCTGGCTAACAGCTCCCTCCAGGGATGAGGAAGGAGTCCGCAGGGTCACTGGAGGGGTGAGATCTTCAGGGGAATCATGATACGAGACTCCATGTTCCGTACCAGAGGGACTGTGGAAAGAAAGGATCAGTGTCACTGGGGCTGTGCAGAGGACCCCTCCCTTCATAACTAGGGACTTTTCCACAGTGATTCAAAGTTTGAGAAGCCCTTTTCATCCATTATCTCCCGGGCTACTGCCCTGTGAAGTCTGAGATGCCAGTGGAGCTCTGATATGGCATTCCCTTCAATGACGCTGCTAGCAGCCCATCCTGGACAATTCCTGTCCAGGGTCTCCCATAAGTTCACCCCCTGGGGTCCACCCAACATGCTGGAGACCTTCCTCCCTTCCTCCTTGCCATGGTGTGTGCACCCAGGGGGCATGCACTTGTCCCTGGTTATCCTTGGCTGTTGCTTCACGACCAGCCCTCTCTCCTTTCTACCACCCACTTCTTAGATTGTGTTCTTTACACAGATTTGCCAACTGTGTCCTGTGTAATTGCTGTGACTCATCCAACAGGTACCCTTCCGATACCCTTTTAGACCAGTCCTACGAAGACCTCCCAATGAGGAAACTAACCCCCTCTGCAAGTACAGATCAGCCACTGGCCCACGGAGAGTTGCCCAGAGTGTTGAGAGGCTTGGTGACATGCCTGGGGCCACACAGTCAATAAATGGCAGAGGCAGAGTTTAAAACCAGCTCCTTCCTGACTCCCTCCGAGGCCGCCTCTCTACTCACCATGACACAGTGACAACCCCAGCTACAATGCCATACACCTATCCTCTAGGGCATGTGTTAGCAAACATCTCCTATGGGCCAAATCTGGCCCAATGCCTGTTTTTGTATGCTCTGAGAGATAGGAATGGTTTTATATTAAATGTAAATTATTATTTAGCATACATGTGTTAAATTATTACATGAACATTAAATGTAAAACCATTTTAAAATGCAAAAACCATCCTTAGTTCAGTCTGTATAAAAAGGCAAGGAGTAAGTCAGAGTTGGCCTGTGGGCCATAGTTCACTGACACCAGTTCTAGACAGATCAGGAAATAGCATGGGCTGGTAGAAAGAGCCCAGAGTCTAGAACTTGTATTCCTTGTGGCTGTATGTCTGGGAAAAAACTGCCTTTCCCCTCTGAGATTCTGTTCCCTCACTTGTAAAATGGGCATAAGATCTGTATTGCCTCCCTTTCAGAAAAGGCTATGAAAAAGCACTATAAATGATAACTCATCATATAGACATTATCCAAGGTCCCTCCCATGGGGAGACTGCAGGATGGAGCCGAAACGGAAAGAGGAAAGGGCCGAGAAGTAAACCCCTTCATTTGATGGAGAGGACCATGTAAATGTCTAGTAAAGGTACCTTAGCCCAGCATCTTACAAAAGGTAGATGTTTCGTAAATATCTGTCAAATGAACGAATGAGGGAGATGGTCCATTTGCCTGGGTTGCCAATAATTACTATAGGAGAGCTCAAAGACACTAGAGCATTAATTCTCAACCTCTCTCATCCATGTCTTCAAGCTAAAACCCTACCTATCTTCCTGCTGCTGAGTATCAAGCAAACAAGCAGCAAGCATTCATTAACTGCCTACTGTTTGCTAGGACCTGGGGATGCAAAATCAAAAATGAACCAGTTCCTGCCCTCAAGGCACTTACATTCTATAGGGGTGGACGGGGAGGAAAGAGAAAACACACACACACACACACACACACACACACACACACACACACGAAATGTCAGAAATCATAGGCTCAAAGATTCAAGGCGGGAAGGGGCCTCAGAGACAACCTAGAACAACTCTTCCATTTCACAGATAAGAAACTGAGACCCCGAGACTCATACAAGGTGCCGCAGCTAGAACGAAGCCTTAATTCCAAGTCAGGTCCTCTCCATAAGGCCAGGCACCATACTGCTTCTCACCTAGCTCCCTCCTCCCTGACAGAATGTGACCCTCTGGAGGGCAGGAATGACTCTGCTTTTGTCTTTGTATCTTGGGTGCCTAGCATAGCGCCTGGGAACCATTAGGCATTTCATAAATGCTGTTTTGGGGGGTGGTCGTGAGAAGGTCAGATGCTGAGAACAGGATGGACCGCCAAGCACCTTACCTGTGTAATACACATTCTCGTCCCAACCCCTCTTTCTCCAGGCGGCATTTCGAGTTTCTTCCCGGGACTGCAGGTCTTTATAGGCTAGGGGAAGAAACATGATGTGTTTGTTAAATGGGGATTTCAGGCCAGGCGGTACTTCTTCTTTTTCTTTTCCAGCTTAGAAACATTTGTAGGGTCTCCACAAAGACTTCTCCACCTTACTGAGGAGCTAAGACCCACAGGCCCAGCATCTGACACACAGTAGGTGCTTAATCAATTTTTACTGTCATAACCTATATCAGATTGCTTGCTGTCTTGGGGAGAGGAAGGGAAGGGAGAGAGAAAAATCTGGAACTCAAAATCTTACAAAAATAAATATTGAAAACTATCTTTACATGTAATTGGAAAAAAATAAAATACTATTACGTACAAAAAATGTTTACTGTCTCTTCCCCTCAGGGAAGGCCCAAGTTTCCAGGTCAACTCTGGCTAGTCCTTGGGGATTTTGGTGAAAGAAAGGAAATGCCCCTTAGTTGAAGGAAAAAAGCCTGGGGGGGGGGCAGAGATTAGGAATGACAGCTATCTTCAAGGATCTGAAGGGGACTATCACATAAAAGGAGGATCGGCCTTGTTCTATTTGTCCCCAGAGGAAAGGTCCAGTAGCAATAGGGGAAGGTGCAAAGACCCCACTTTAGGCTTGGCGGAAACACTTCCCCCCACTCTTCTACCCCATGAGAGCTTTCCCAGAATGGAAGGGGCTGACTAGAGAGGGGGCATGCTCTTCCTCCTTGGAGGTCATCAATCAGGCTGGAAGACCATTTGTTGGGCAGGTTATGATGGGAAGCCCTTTGGTGTATGGGTTGGAGAATGAGGAAGAGCCCCCTGAGGTTCCTTCCATTTCCCAGATTCAGCGATTCCTGTCTTTGCCAAGTATGGGACATCAACAACATCAAATGTAAAGAAGCTGCAGTCACCACTGGAATGGGACAAAGTACCGGCCTAAACATACCATAAGCTAACCCAGGGTGCCCATGAGTGTCTTAATGGGCTTAGAGCCACCTTTATCCCTACTGGTATTAGATCACAGAACAGTGGGATAATGGAAAGTTCATGGACCTTGGAATCCACAGAACACGGGTCAAAATCCAGGGTCTGCCGCTGGCTTAAGGAAGAGTCCCACAACCTGTCAGTTTCAATGTCCGTGAAATTGAAACAAAAATATGCTGAATTCCTGAGTTGTCACAAGGACCACAAGGGAACGTTTATGATGATGTAATCAAAGAAATGGGAGCTGGCACTGTGGGCATTAAGGATTTGTTCATAAGATTGTAAGATTCTAAATGGAGGTCACAGAATTCCTGAGCTGGAAGGGATCTCAAAAGGAATCCAGTCCAAGCCCCAAATGGATAATTAGCTCCTTCAACAATATCGTTGACACTGTCCAGCCTCTGCTTCAAGATCTCCAAAGAGGAGGGGCCAGCCCGCCGCCACCTCTGGAGGCAGCTGTCACAGGGACTGGGGTTTTCCGCCATCCAGCTAAATCTCTGTGTCTTACATGGCTCCTGGTTCAGCCCCCTGGGCCCAAGCAGAACAAGGCTAATCCCTCTTCCACATGACAGCCCATTGCAATAATCCTCCTTTTTCTCTTCTACTTTTTATATGTAAATACAAATGCTCGTTTTATTGGAGTTGTTTAAGTTCAGGGGAAAAGAAAGAAGACAGTCATCAAATCCCCACTAAGCCTGATCTTTTCTAGGCTAAACAGGCCCAATTTTTCTCTGTCTTTTTCATTCTAAATTTATACAGATCGCTTTGGTCTTCCATCACCTTCATTTCAGAATCTATCCCTACCCAGCCGGCCGTCACTATGAACAAGGCAAGAAATAAATGCAGGTGCACGTACACATCAAAGTCTGTCAGTATATTCAATGTTCCACACCCACAGCTCTTTTCATCTGTCTTCACATGGTCCAGTCTCCA
Source organism: Petaurus breviceps papuanus (assembly GCF_028583685.1). Taxonomy (NCBI): domain Eukaryota; kingdom Metazoa; phylum Chordata; class Mammalia; order Diprotodontia; family Petauridae; genus Petaurus; species Petaurus breviceps. The sequence goes on along the minus strand of NW_027187465.1, from coordinate 3,014,194 downwards.
GTACTCTCACCATCTTGGCCCTCCTCTCCCCCATGTCCTTCCTAAAATGTGGCACCCTAAATTGAACACAGGACGCCAGACACAGTCTGAGCAGGGAAGGATAAGGTAGGACTCACATGTCCCTTGCTCTAGAACATAAAGGAGTCTACGGAAAAATTTTAGGGGGCTCTGCGAAATTGACTGGGAAAACAATTATATCTGTTTTCACTCATCTTGAACTGAAATTTACCATTTCTTTCAACCACTTACAAACACTATTCTGAGGAGGGGTCCATAGGCTTCACTGGATGGCCAAAGGGGGTAAGAGGGGGACATGATACAAAAAAGATCGAAAACCTCTGCCCTAAAATGTGTTGCCTAGATTTGGACTGATATTTTTACTTGTTTACTTATAGCAGATGGTATAGCTCATATCCACATATAAGAGAGGACACTCCAGGCCCCAATCTACCATTTACAGGGCCGGGGGAAGGAAACTCTCTCTTTTCTAAGTTCTCAAGATTTTTCTTCCTCTTTTGTCTTAGTCAGTCAAGGGGGCCACACTTCAGAAAACAGGGAATCAGTAAAATAGATTGCTAATCCCCAGTTGCCTCTGACCCACAACTGGCAATGGGGACAACCTACCCCAGAGATGGTGGACCACATAGAGTTCTCCAATCTGGGAGAAGAAGCCGCCCACAGCTTCCTGGTTTTCCTGACGGTACTTGATCGCTCGGGCCCTGGAAGAGGAAAGATTAGAAGTTAGGAAGAGGCCATAGTTTAGGGGTTGACCTGGCCTGGAGCAAGATAATCCAAGCTCTAGTGATGGGTCAAGGATACCTATCTCAGAACCAGGAGATCTGGGTTTGAATCTGAAGGTCTACTTTTCCTACCTGTGTCACTGTGGACAAGTCACTTTCACCCTGAGCCTCAGTTCTCCAAGAGAAAATGAAGTTGATGCCAATTAATTGGCTCACCTCACAAGGTGATGGCGGGGCAGCCATTTGGTGCAGTGGATAGAATGCTGGGCCTATAGTCAGGAAGACCTGACTCCAGACACGTACCAGCTGTCTTGACTTTGGGCAAGTCATTTAACCTCCGTCTACACAGAGATCATAATAGCATCTACCTCTCAGGGTGTTGTGAAGATAAAAGGAAATAATGTTTGTAAAACTCCTTGCAAACCTTAATACTCTATAAATATATAAATAATAATAATTTATATTGCTATGATGGAGATCACATGCTTGGCAAACCTAGATGAATGCCATTGAGTATCAAACTTGTTAGTTTCTCAAGCTTGGTGAGGGGAAAAGCAGAAAGATGGAGATGGGGAGAATTCTACTGCTGCCTTAGAGACTGACAGGTTAAACCTAGCCTCTCCCATCTGAGCCCCGATCTTCCCAAAAAGGAGACAGAAAGCCAAGGGATTCTGAAGGGCTTATAAGAGAAGCCCTAGTGACCACAGGCAGCAAATTGGCAAAGATGGGAAGAGACAATGTTGGAGGGGTGGTGGAAGGACAGGAACGTTTATACATTGCTGGTGGAGCTGTGAATTGGTCCAATTCTGGAAAGCAAATTAGAATATACCAAGAAAAGTTATCAGAATGTGCCTATCCTTTGACACAGAGATCATATGCCTCATGGAAGTTGATGACCAAAAGGTTCTGGAAAACCCCAAAAAAATCAGTGATGGGCTATTTATTTTTTTCTTTTTTTGAGGTATCAAAGAATAGGAAACAAAGCTGATGCCCATCAACTAGGGAATGGTTAAACAAACTACAGTCCATGCATGTGATGGAATAGTATTGTGCTGCACGAAATGGTAAATATGAAGGATTCAGAGAAGTACTGGATGACTTCTATGAACTGATGCACAGAAAAATAAGTAGAAGCAGGAAAACAACATAAAGAATGACTACAAGGGAATGGGAAAAAAGAAAAAGTGAAACTGAATTCTGAGCAATTAAAACGATTATGTTTGGCCCTGAAGAAGAGATATGAGAAGGTACCTCCCTCCCATCGTTGTAAAAGTGGTGGACAATGGGTGTGAAATGCTACATGTTAGGTCAGATTTGGCAAATGTTTTGGTTTAGTTTTGCTCAAATTTTTTCTTCATCATAAAAGATGGCTCTCTGGAAGGGAGTATGTTGAAGGAAAAGGTTGGGAAATGAAAGGATGTAAAACCAAGACAGCAATATGTTATTCATTTAAGAAAATGACAGGAGGTCTTGGTGAGACTAAGAATGGTCTCCCTCCACCCCCATGCTCCTCTCAGACCCAGAGCTCTTACTTACCAATTGTTTCCCCACTCAATCATGGTTCCTGGCTGAAAGGAAACATAAGGGATTAGACAGTACAGACACTGACTTTCTGGTATTAACTTCAGCTCCCAGGCCAATAAGAGACACCATCCATTCCAGAAACCTCAGTTCACTGTAATCCTGGACCTTATCTCAGCATTAAGTGGGACCATCACTGTTCTTCATCTAATGAATTCTACTCTTTTTTTCATGGTTACTTCTTCCAGGAAGCCTCCCCCGATTTCTCCTGTCAGAGATAATTTTCCATCCTCTGATCTCACACAATACTTTGCTGAGTTATTCTTCACTGCAAACCATTTCACATTGATGAGCCTCAGTGAACTCTATCTGTAAAATGGGGGCGAGCAGTACTGGTGCCATGTATTTCGCCAGACTTTGTAAAGCTTCAAGCACTTGAGGAATGGGATTTGCTCCTGATCTCCTTTCAGGAGTGGGGGCCAATAGATTGGGAACACTGTGTAGCCTAACAGAATGACTTTACAAGTTGACTAGATTTGCTGAACTGCTTTTCTTCCTTCTCCTTTCTCTCTCTTTTGTTTTATTCTTCATTACCAGAATGGCATAAAGGGTAGAGATGAGGGCAGGATACACTTGGAAATAAACATGGGGTAAAAAAAAAAGAGACCAATATAAAAACTTTCAAAAAACAAAATCATTTTAAAAGGATCTAATTTTAAAAAATTATATAAGCTCCCTAATGGTAGAGACTGTTTCATTTTGGATTTGTATTGAATAAGAAGTATTTCATAAATGCTTATTAAATTGGGGAGGGGACCCAGAAATGTGAATTATGGTTTCATCATTGTTGTTACCAGGTTTCTGTGTCTATGACCTCAGTAGACTATGAGCTCTTCAGGGGAAGGGCTGTGTTTTCTCAGTACCTTAATCCTTTCCCTAATGCGTTGCACACAGCAAGTATGTGACAAGCATCTAGGGCTTTGGATTAGCTGGATGTGGGATAGGAATGTGGCTGGTCTGGGTTGAAAGCACAGTAGTGGCCGGATGCAGAGCTATGTGGACCTTCAATCCCCATGGCCTCTCCAGTCTGGCTCTGAGGGGGGAAAAAAGGGGGTGGGGCAGGGAGGAAGCCCAGAATCACCTTCAGCTTGTACGTCCTTAGTTCATAAATGTTGGGGCCCTCACGAGGCTCAGGCTCATTCCAGAAACTGAATTCCAAAAGGAGCTGGTTTCTCCTGGATAGCAGCATCTTACTCCTTTCCTTCCGAAATTCCAGGTACTCCTGTTGGGGCACACAGTAGGGTAGCTCAAGGGAATAGGACAAAGTCTAGCCATAATATAACAGAGAGACCAGGAGAAGGGCTGGATTTGGCCTAGAACACTGTCCAAGTGTCTGGTGGAGGTACTGACTCTAGTACCATAACGCCTTGCAGATAAGTATTCTATGAACAATTTCTGAATAAATGAATGAATGATGGGGCACAGTATATCTGCCTGGGTTGCTAATAGAAAAGGGAAGAAGGATAACTCAGGACTCAACAAGTATAGGGAAGGAAGAGTGGAGGCAGCTGAAGGACAGAGTGCTGGATTTGGAGTCAGGAAGACTGGAGTTTGAATCCTACCCCAGCCACTAACTAACTGTATGACCCTGGGTAAGTCATTTGACCTCTGTCTACCTTAGTTTCCTCATGGCATTGTCCTATAAAATAGGGATAATAATAGCACCTACCTTCCAGGATTGTTGTGAGAATCAAATTGCATGCGTATATACATGTACATATAAATATATATATATATATATATTACACACATATACTGCATATGTATATATATGTATAAAACTTTGCAAACCTTAAAGTGCTATTAAAATGATAGCTATGATTATAACTCAAATCTCCCTCAGCCTCAGTTTCCTCAGCTGTAAAACAGAGACAGATAAAGCATCTACCTTATAGGTAGTGCTTATAGGTAGGTAGATATTAAGATTGGTCTTGAAGTCATAAGGAGACTAAGACAGAAGTCGAGGGATTCAGTAGCTTTGACTTTAGAGTCATGAAAGATGCAAGTACAAATCCTGATTGAGACACTAGGTAGCTGTGTGACCTTGGGCAAGTTAAACCCCCTCAACTGCAAGCCCCTCATCTGGAAAAGCAGCATTTGGCTCAGAGTTGTTAGGAGGCTTACAAAATCATGGTAATGAAGTGGCTTCACAGAGTGCTATATAAATGTCAGTTATTAATAATAAAAAAAGGAAGAAAAGCATTATCTATATGGGAGGGACCTTATCTGTAAGGCAAAAAAAAAAAAGCTGGAAACAACCTACTATTGGTTGGGTAATGGCTGAAAATGTCATTTGTCAATGTAATGGATTATTATTGTGCAACAAAGATAAGGAATACTAAGAAATACTGCAAGACCCATTCGTTGGAATTGAGGCAAAGGTGGAGCCAAGATGGCAGAGTATCAAGAAGTATGATCTAACTCCCCTTCCCCCATGTCTCCCTCACTTTTCCATAAAGATCTAGAAAATTCATTAGATTGAGTAATTAAAAAAAAAATCACAGTGAGTCATTTTGCCAGCCTAGATTAATATAGGAAGACAGACAGAAAGGTCTAAGGACATTGAGTATAGGGTCTGGCCAGGAGCACACAGAGTGGAGTATTCTGGCATGCTGGGACTAAAAGAGGACTGAGATTATATTCTAGGGCAAGGAAAAGTCCTAGACCCACACAAGAGATCATGACTTGTGCAAGATGCAGGTATAAGTACCATCTGGAAGCTCTGTCGATCACTACCCAGTTCTGGATCAAGGGGAAACTGAGAAGGGAACCTCTGCCTGGAGAAGGGGAGGGAAGAATTCCAGGTAGACAAGCATGTGCAAGCCCTAGACTATGTACTAAGCTAGGAATGGGTTTAGAAACAAACAGTAGCTGTGTGCCTCAGCTCCATTCTCCAGCCCAGTCTGAAGCCTGAAGTAGAAAAATGAGGATAGGAATTCTGGACCAAAGAAGAGCCTGCATTTCAGTCACTTTGACCATGAAGAACTTCCATGGATTGCTGATAGTGGCCGAATCTAGCAAGAGCTTGCTGGAACTTCCAGCCAGAAGCAAGACAACAAGTGTTGTGTAAACCCAAACCCAGGTCAGGAGCTTGCTGAGCTCCAACCAGGAAGGCACTGATCAGACTGTGGATCAGGAATCTTGGGAACAACTTTGGGTCCTCAGTATGAGCTCTCCTCAAGAGCCTAAAATAGCACAACACTTGATACCTCAAGAATATAGCAGAAGTACCCAAAAGGACATAAACTCAACTGAAATGTTCTCCCCACAAGTGAATAAGGCTCAGCCTCAATATCAAAGCTGAAATTAGGAAGAAGGCTGGAAGAATGAGTAAACAAAAAGGGAATCCTACCATTAAAAGCTCTTATGACAAGGATGCTCAAGACACAGATCCAAAGAAGAAAATGATTCAAAACATCTACGAGCAAAAGCTCAAAGAAAAACACAGCTTAGGCACAAATTTAAGGAGAATTCCTAGAGAAGATGAAACAAAAGTTTTTAAAAGAATTAAAATTTATTTTAAGACCAAATGAGAGCTATAAAAGACATATTTGAAAGAGAATGAACAGCTTAGCACAAGAGGTATAAAACCTAACCAAAGGAAAAAAAAAAACTCTGAAAATTAGAACTGACCAATCAGAAGCTAATGACCCCAGCCTGTGACACAGTGCCTTGGACTGGAAGCACATAATACATGCTTAATAAATGCTTACTGACTGATATGACACAAAATATTAGAACAAAGAAAAAGGCAGGGAAAAAAATAAAAGAAAATATAATTCAGGTATCTCATACAAGAAACTGACCAGGAAAACAGATAGAAGAGAGATAATTTAAGAATCAATGGATTACCTGAAAGCCATGAACAAAAGAAGAGACTAGATTTCATATTTCAAGAAATCATAGAACAAAATTTCTCTGATCTCTTAGAGTCAGAAGGTAAAGTAGACATAAAAAGAATCCATCAAAATCACCTCATAAAACAAACTCCCAAAGGAAAACTTCCAGAAATATCAAAGCTAAAATCCAGAGCTTTTGAGTCAAAGAAAAAATACTCCCAGTATCTAGAAAGAATTCAAGTACAGAGGAGTCACAGTCAGAATCACAAGACTAAGCAACCACCACTATGAGGGAGCAGAGAGTTTTTACAATGTGATATTCCAAAAGGCACAGGATACAGGCTTACAACCCAAAATAATTTATTCAGCAAAACTAAATATAATCCTATGGAGAAGGGGGGAAGGAACGAACCTTTAATGAAACAGAGGATTTCTAAGCCTACCTGATGAAAAAATAGCAAAACTAAGTAAAAACTTTTGAAATGTAAACACAGCAGTCAAGAGAAATGTAAAAAAGTAAACATGAATAGGCAATTACAAGAAACTAAATATAGGTAAACTGTTTACATCCTAATATGTATCCCTGCAGAATTCTATTACCATCAGGGGTCAGAAAGGGATTCTAATTAGACAGAAGCCCTGGGAGTGATGGTTATGTTTTGATGTTCTTAAAAGAAGAACAGAAGAAAAAAAAAGAATACATGGAAGTTGGAAGGAAAGGAGAAGAAAAAAGGGGAAAATTATCTCACTTAAGTAGAGTATACAATTAAAAGTCTATATAGGGGCAGCCAGGTGGTGCAGTGAGTAAGAGTGCAGGCCCCAGAGTTGGGAGACCTGGGATCGGTTCTGGCCTCAGATACTTCACACCCACACACACAAATCTATACAAATAAGGAAGAAGGAATAGGTATGAGCAGGTAACATTTGAAAGTCACTCTCATATGAACAAGTCAAAGGAGGGTGAAATATACACACACAGTATGGTACAGAGATATATTTCCCTCAACAGGTTACCAGGAAAGAAAGGGGAGAAGTTAGGGTTAGAGTTAGGAGTAGATTAAAGGAGATTTTAATCTTAAGCAAAACAAACTCTAAAGAGGGGATGGGAAACAAAAAAAAGGTAAAAGAGAATAGGATGCATGGATATATACAATTAACAATCATAACTGTGAATGGTATGAACTTACCCAAAAAACTTAAGATAGAAAAATGGACTAGAAAGCAGAATCTAATTATGCTGTTATAAGAAACATACTTGAAACAGAGATATATGCAGAAGCTTAAAATAAGGGTCTAGAGCAAAATCTATTATATTTCTGCTGAATTGAAAAAGGGGATTGCAATCACAATTTTAGACAAAACAACACCAATAGATTTAATTTAAAGAGATAAACAAGGAAATGGCATTTTCCTGGAAGGTACTATAGACATTTAATATCAATACTGAACATATGCACCAAATGGCATAGTATCTAAATACTTAAAAGTTAAATGAATTACAGGGAGAAATATTTAATAAAACTATAATTGTGGGGGAATTCAATTTACCCCTTTCAGACCTTTCTAACCTACTCCAAATCTAAACAAAAAAGAAGTGGAGTTGAATAGAATTTTGGAGAAGTTAAATAAGATAGGCCTCTGTAGATTCCTGAATGGAAACAGAAAGGAGTATACTTATTTCTCCTTCATAAAAGTTGATCTTGTATTACAGGGTGAAATCCACATAAACAAAACAGAAAAGGAGAAATATTAAATGCATCTTTTTTTAGATTTTTTTCCTTTTTGACTTTTTTTTGGAGGGGGAAAGGTCAGGCAATTGGGGTTAAGTGACTTGCCCGAGGTCACATGGCTAGTTTTTGTGTTAAGTGTCTGAGGCCGGAGTTGAACTGAGGTCCTTCTGACTCCAGGGCCGGTGCTCTATTCTAAATGCATCTTTTACTATGATGTAATTATAAATTTTATTCCACAATGCAATAAAAATTATTCTCAACAAAGGGCAGCTAATGAAATAATTAATCAGAAACTAAATAATTCAATCCTAAAGAATACATGGGTTAAAGAACAAATCACAGAAGCAATCAACAATTTCATTAAAGATAAGCATAACAATAAGACAACATACCAAAATTTTGGGGATGCAGCCAAAGAAGTCCTTAGGGGAAAGTTTATATCTCTAAACACTTTCAACAGTAAAAGAGAAAGAGTAGATCAACAACTTGGGCATGCAACTAAAAAAACCTAGAAAAACCATCAAAATAAAAAAAACTCAATTAAATACCAAAATAGAAATCCTAAAAATGAGATTAATAAACTGAAAGCAAAAATCTCATTAAATTAATAAAGCAAGGAGCTTTTATTAATAAGAACAATAAAGCAGATAATCCCTAGTGAGCTTGATTTTTTAAAAAGAAAGAAAACCAAATAACCAGTATGAATGAAGAAGAGCAAAAAATTATATATAGTCAGATTAGAACAGACATGAAAATGTAAAAACAGCAGTGGCAACAAAACTTTTTACAAACATAGAAAGAAAAGAGAAATGATTTGCCCACAGTCACAAAGCCAATATGTGTCAGAAGCTCTGAGACCAGCTCTCTATCTACTGTGACATGTTCTTCTTAGGTCATTATTAAATGTATAATTTTCCTTTTTGGTCTGAACCTGTGATTTCATCAATTTAGGGAACACCCAGGAGAATTCTTCTTCCTTTAATGCAGATTGCCAACTGTTCTGCAACTTGTGATCTTAGACAAGCAGGACTCAAACCCAGGTCCTTGCTGGCTCCAATGCCACTTCTATATCACACTTCCTTAGCAAGGTAATTATTTGTTTTAAAACTCATGAGCTATGATGATGATTGCTACCATTATGTTGTTTTTTTTTAACAGTCCTTAGCACAATGCCTGGCACATGGCACTTAATAAATGCTCAGTGACTGACTGATTACCTTGTTTCCCTTGAGCTTGTTCATGCAGTCCATGAGGGCAGGGTAGCCTCCTGAGAATCGCCATAAATGTACTGTGAGAAGATAGAAGTAAAAGACAGGTCAAACAAATGCTGCTTCCTTGTCCCATGAAACCTTCCCTCCCAGATCTTCAACCCCAGGGCCTCCCAGCTTCCTTTAACTGTAACCCTCATGAGTTCTCCTTCCTTTGGCTGGGAATCAGTTCCCATGATGATGGCCACAACAAAGTTTGTCCTTCAAATTCCACTCAAGTCATGGGAAAGAGGGATCAGATTTGAACTGCTCAGCCCCAATGGGCAGAACTATAAAAACAATTAACTCCCCAGCCATTTCACCCACTGACATACAGACCAATCCAGAATCCAAGCTCTGAACAACTTAACTCTTTCATGCCTGGATCTCTGTCTTGGAGAATAATAGCTGATTGGTGGTTGCCTCAGATGCCCACTATATTTGGAATCTGGCTCTACCCACACATTCTCAGACAATCTCACTAGCCACCATGACACTTCAGGAGTGGCCCCTGAATCCCCCTCCCCTCCAGTTCTGGAAGAAAGTCACTATTTTGAAAAGGCCAGGTTAATCTTCTCCACTCACACCCCAGATCAAAGCATCCCTACCATTTGACCATCACATCCCTATCTGTGCTATCTCCCCCATTAAAATGCAAGTTCCTTGAGGGCAGGGACTATCTTTACTTTTATTCTTGTATCCATCCCTCCCAAACTCTCTGGTAGAACTGCTTTTTACACATTTGTCTTTATGCTGCATACACACATACAAACATACACACACACTTGCCCGACTATTAGAATGCAAGCTTCTTCAAAGTAGGTATCATATTCTTTGTTTATGTGGCCCCAATACTCAGAATAATGCCTGGCACATAGTAAGTAACTAATTCTTAATTGCTTAATAATACTTATTGCTTGCTTGCTTGATTTCCAAGCCCTTAGCACAGTGCTCAGCAAATAATAAGCACTTAATAAATGCCTTTTCATTCATTCATTCAGCAGGTAAAAGTTACAGAGAAGCAGATTTCAGCTTCCTTATCATTGGAGCTATCCAAAAAAAGAGGCAGCAGCTTGGAGAGATGGGTTCCCCTCCTTGTCGGAAGCTTTCAAGGAAAGGCTGAATGACCTCGCTGGGGATATTAGAGAAAGGATTATTTGTGGGGCATGGATTAGTTTAGATGCCTTCTGAGGTCCCTTCAAACCTCAAAATTCTGTGAATAAAGACACAAAAAGGACCCTTAGTAAATCTCCAGATGATAAAGCTGGCAGAACAGCTAATTCAGTAAACGACAGCATCGAGATTCAAAATGATCTCAGCCGTCTGGAACACAGAGCTGCTCTGGCAAGATAAACAGACTAGGGATCATTGCAAAGCCCTTCATTTAAGAGCCTAAAATTAAACTTTGAAAAAGGAAGGGCAGAGCATGGACTAGATGACCATTTTCCTGAGACACTATAGGTGGGGGCTCATTATTTAGGTATGAGAAGTCCCCTTAGGTCCCTGTCAACTAATTCTATGAAATCCCTGGGGAGAAAGGAAGGACAGAGTCTTAGCTTTGGAGTGACCTCTGAGGTCATGTCGTCCAATCCTGACACAAACAAGAATTTCCTCTAAAACATCAATGAATCAGCAAGTATTTACTAATGATCTATTATGTGCCAGCAAGATCTAGGATGGGCAGTTAGGTGGCATGGGCAGCTAGCTGTGTGACCCTGGGCAAGTCACTTCACTCTGTCTGCCTCAGTTCCTCATCTATAAAATGAGCTAGAGGAGGAAATGACAGACTGCTCTAGTATCTCTGCCAAGAAATCCCCAAATGAGGTCATAGAGTTGGACATGCCTGAAATGACCGAACAACAAAAATGTGTCAAACCGTTGTCCACTGATTTTTGTTTGCTTGCTTTTTAAATTAGGTCATAGGATCATAGATCTAGAACAAGGACAAAAATGAAACAATTCCTGCCTTCAAGAAGCTTACACTCTATTGAAAAACTTAACAATATGTACATAAATAGAGGTATGGATCAGACCCATGATTTCATTGGTATAGGGAAGTAACTCCCAGATGAAGAAACTCCCTCTACCATTGAGATGGGCACCTTCTCTTCAACTTTTAGTCATGGAAGGTTATCTATACAAGGTGTCAAACATAGGAACGAGGTTAAAATGAAATTGGGAAATATTTAACCAAATAAAATACAATTTGTTCAATCTTTCAGTTATGTCTAACTTTTGCCACTCCATTTGGGGTTTTCTTGGCAGAGATACCAGAGTGGTTTGCCATTTCCTCCTTCAACTCATTTAACAAATGAGAAAATGGAGGTAAATGGGTTAAGTGACTCATACAGGGTCATGCAGCTAGTAAGTGTCTGAGGCTGGATTTGAACTCAGGTCTTCCTGACTCCAGACCTACTGTTCTATCCACTGTGCCACCCAGATGTCCCTAAAAATACAACAGAATATAGATGAAATGTTGATGTTGATGTACAGTTTTCTAAGTCAATATTTAGCCAGCAAGAATCCTTATACAGGGTTTAATGGTCCCAGTTTCTGAGTCTGACACCTCTGGTCTAGAGCAGGGAGAGGTGATATCACCTGCCTGGTCACGTGCCGGGAGGTGTCAGAAGAGGGTCCCATCTTTCCACCCCAAGGTAGTTCTCTAATAAGTCTGCCTCTTGAACATGGACAATATATAGGTGAAGTTTCCCCACAAGGACTCTTCGAGCCTTTGCTTACTTCCAGTAAGAGGATGCCTGCCACTTCCCACGTCACTGTTAGGAAAGTTTTCCTGACATCAAACAGAAACCAGTTCCTTCGAATCTTCGGCCCCCAGTCACTGGTTCTTCCCTCAAGGGCCAAGTACAAGGCAGCCAATTCCTTTGCCCATAATAGCCCTTAATACAACAGAAGCCAGTGATTATGTCTCCCTTGAGTTTCTTCTTCCCCACATTATATGCTCCAAGTTCCTTCAACATGTTCTCCCATTGCACAGGACCAATTCCCCAGCCTGGCTGCCATCTGGTAGAGAGTCTAACTTATCAATATCCATCCCAAAATATGACTCCCACATTTTAGAAAAGAGGGAAGAAACAGGGGCAGCTAAGTGGCACAGTGAATAGAGCACCGGGCCCTGGAGTCAGGAGGACCTGAGTTCAAATCTGACCTCAGACACTTAACACTTACTAGCCATGTGACCTTGGGCAAGTCACTTAACCCCAATTGCCCTGCCTTCCACCCTCCAAAAAAAAAAAAAAAAGAAGGAAGAAACAGTCCTATGTTCCAAGGGCAGCTGATGGGATCCATACCCCTTTTCTCACCTCTCTCTGCCATATCTGGAGGTGGCATGGGATTCTAAAATGACCCTCTGACAGGCCCCACAACCACCCCAGGTCTGATTTCTGAGTCTAGTAAGAAAGCAAGTAATGTCACCCTTGGGGGCCTCGGTTTTCTCTTGTGTAAAATTACAGGGGTTGGGCCAGATGACCTCTAAGTCTCTTCCTAGCATTAAAATGGGCCTATAGGTGGTGCTGCAATGAATACAGTACAGTGCCTGGAATGGGGAAGACTCATCTCCCTGAGTTCAAATCTGGTCTCAGACACTTACTAGCTGTGTGATCCTGGGCAAAGTCACTTCACCCTGTTTGCCTCAGTTTCCTCATCTGTAACATGGGGTGGAGAGGGAAATGGCAAACCACTCTATGTCTTTGCCCAGAAAACCTCAAAAATGGGGATCATGAAGAGTCAGATATGACTGAAAAATGACTGCAGAGTGCTTTAAAACTCTATGCTTCTCTTCCTTCTGAGCCTCAGTTTCTAAAATGAGGATGATGGATGGATGGATGCATTTGGCTTAGTCATAAAGGCTTACTATGTGTCAACCATTGTGCTAAGTGTGGGGGACATAAATAGAAAAAGAAAAAAAGTCCTTATCCTTGTGGAGCAAGATAATACAGGTAAGAGGGTCTGGCCACAGGGCAGACATAAAGGACCAGAGGTCCCAAGAATGCAACGATGGTCCAGACAGCAAGGCCTGGGAGGCATTAGGATTCACGGTTTTTGAGAAGGGTTAAAGTGGAGAGGGATGTCTGGGTTCCCTCTGGCAGGGGTAGATAAGGGGCTTCAGTGCCCAACCATCAGGTGAAAAGCAGGGGTCACTGGTGGGAAGCTTGGAGTGGGTCCTGCGGCCAGGAAAGGGGACAGTCTGGAGAAGCTAGGCACTAGCTCTGATCCTCTGGGCAAAAGCTGAGGTCTCACCTGCCTGGTCCTGCTCCCCATACCAGGTGTTCCAGTTCCCCACCAGTGCACAAGGGTAGTCCGGGTCCAGGTGAAGCTGGGGGAGCACCGCTTCCCTAAAAAAGCAAAAAGAAGGAAGATGAGAATGAGTTAGGGCCTTGCTTTCTCTCCCCAGGCACGTAATACACAGCCTGGTCAGAGAAGGATGAAGCTGGGAGCCTCTCTCCTACTTCCTGGGAATCCTGCAGGAAACAGCTGATCCCAGACGATGGAAGACCTGGTTCTACCATTTCTACTACTTTGGGCAATTAGGTTATCACTTCTCTGAGACTCGGGGGCAGACTTGTATTTTTTTCTGGTATTTGGAATTCTCTCTGTCCTTTTTCTTCCCCTTCCCCCATTCTTTTATCTTTCCCTCCTCTCCTCTCTCCCTCCCTCTCCCTTTCTGTCTCTTTGCCTTTCCCTTTCTCCCTCTTTCTTTCTCCTCCCTCCCTTGATCCCCCTCTCTTCCCTTTCTCTTTCACCTTCCCTCTCTTCCCCCACTCCTTTCTGTCTGACTCTCCTCCTTTCCGTCTTCTTCCCTGTCCCTCCCTTTCTTTCTCTCTCCCTTGTCCCCTCCTCTTCACTTTCCCTTTCGTCTTCCCTCTCTTCCCCCACTCCTCTATCTCTCTTTAACTAGGCTGGTAATATATTCGTCCCCCCTTACCAGGCCTCCTTCCTGTCCCTATATACAATATACCATCTCCGGCCTCTGTACCAGTGCCCCATGGCTGGAAAGCTTTCCAGAACCTCTGAGGTTCAGTTCAAGCACCAGTTACAGGAGGATGATCCTCTCCCACCCAATACAATCAAGATCACTTTGTATCCATTTTGTCTTCATCTAGGTAGATACATGTTTCATCTCAATCGCTCCTTGTAAGCCACTTGAGGGCAGGGTCTACTTGGATACTTTTGTCTTTGTATCCCCAACTCCCCGCCTAGTGCCAGGCACACAGAGGGGACTCGAGGCTTGGCATTGGAAGGCGGGCACAGTGGCCATGATGACGGGCAGGGTGCCTTGGCTGTGTCAGGGCCAAAAGGACAAAAAGAGGGAAGAAGACTCACGTCAGGCTGTTGTAGGTGTCCAGGCACTCAGGCTTCACATTGTGAACTGTAATAAGCCAATCAGAGAAAACCAGTTATTCTGGGGCTCAGGGGAACAGGGATGGAGCTCCAGAGGGGATGACTTTGGGAAGGGAGAGAAAAGAAACAGCCTAAAATTTAGAGGCAAGAATGCACTGAACTTGGAACCAGTCAAGAAGGGCCGAGTTCAAATCCCATCCCTCATACTTCTTGGCTATGTGAACCTGAGCAAATCACTGCATCTCTTTGGACCTCAGTTTTCTCATCTGTAAAATGGGGATCAAAAGATTGGTAGTACCTATTTCACAGGGTTGCTACAAGGATCAAAGTAGATGATGTATGGGAAATACTTTGCAAACCTTAGGGCACATATGCCTCAGTTTTCTCAGCTGTTAAAAAGGTATATTAGGGGCAGCTAGGTGTTGCAGTGAATAGAGCACCAGCTCTGGAGTCAGGAGGACCTGAGTTCAAATCCCACCTCAGACACTTAATACTTGCCAGCCCTGTGACCTTGGACAAGTCACTTAACCCCAAGTGCCCTGCCTTCCCCCCTCCAAAAAGCAAAAAAGAAATTAAAAAAAGGTATAATAATAGCACCTATTTGCCAGGGTTGTTGTGAGGATCAAATGAGATAAATTTGTAACTAGCTTAGCACATAGTAGGTGCTATATACCTGCTAGCTATCATCATCACTGGGTATTGGTAGAGCTCCCAGGACCCCAGGGGGTCATCCATCTTCGCCATCTGTGCAGAGACTCACAGAAGCTAAGGGATTTGCCTAAGGCAACGCTTGCTAAGCCTTAATCAAAACTAGGCATTTCTGATTTACATCTTCCTGTCTAAAAAGATGTAAACCAAATAGGCATTCATCAAAACCCTGAAATAAATATAAAAAATCAAATCAATTGGGATAACGTGCAAAATTTTACAAGCCATAGAGCACCGTATAAATAAACGCTGGCTAGGATTATTGAAATGATTTTTTGTTATGGAGGATCACATGAGATAATATCTATAAGGGCTTAGCAAAGCTTAAGGCCCTGTGTAAACATGCTATTATTATTATTAGAAAAGGGAAAGGCACGGAGGGGGCACCGGGAAAGAGAACAAGAAACTGCTTCTGTAAAAATGGACACCATGACGAAGGCTCTGCTCACCACCCCAAGACAGCTAGAATCCTTACATCCTGGGAGGTAAGTGCTATTAGTGCATTGCATTTGACAGATGTGGAAACTGAGGCAGAGCTGAAGAGACTTACCTAGGGTCACACAACTTGTAAGTGTCTGAGGCTGGATTTGAAATCGGATCTTCCTGATTCTAGACCAGGTGTTTTATCCATTGAGAGACCTAGGTGCTCCCATTACATTGTGAGCTCCTCAAAGGGAGGGGATTATTCCTGCCTTTATTTGTATCCTCAGTGTTTAGCAAAGTGCCTTGCACATGGGAGGAGGTTAATACATGTTTGTTGATTGGTTAATGTTGTACTCCCCCTCTTGTGAAAATGTGAACTTCCTGCGGGCAGGAACTGTCTCTTTTGTTCTTGTATGTCCAGCACTGAGCACATAGTAAACATTTAATAAATACTACTTCATTCATTCATGAAATTTAGGAAGTCAGAAGCTTCAATACAACTTTTAAAACTCATTTTCAGTTTTTTGTTTTTTGCTGTTTGGAGGGCAGTTGGGGTTAAGTGACTTGTTCAAGGTCACATGGCTAGTTTTTGTGTGTTCTAAGTGTCTGAGGCCAGATCTGAACCCAGGTCCTCCTGACTCCAGGGCCGGTGCTCTATTCACTGCACTACCTAGCCGCCCCATAACATGAGTCTTTCAAAAGTTAATCCAGAAAAACGTGCTCTGGAAAGGAGCGGGCAGCAAGGTAGGAGGGCCCTCTCCTACAGACACTGGACAGTTAAAAAGAGCTCAAGTCTCCTGCCTGAGGACCCCTGCCCCTGCTCAGTTCAGAGAGGTCCACCCCCACTGACGGCCCATCAGTCCATCTACCCTGGAGAAGCATTGAAAATGAACCACAAGGTAGGTCCAGAATCAAACAGGAAGGAGGGAGCGGGCTAAGTCCCCGCATTCCTGGATAAGTGCCCCCTTTGGGCCCTTCCACTTCTCACGTTTTATGACTATAGGACCACCTGATTTCCTTTTGGGTAATTCCACAATTAGGCAATCAGTGAGCATTGATGAAGCACCTACTACACAGGCTGCATGTCCTTAATAGGTAACTCTCCCTTTTCTATCTACAGCTCTGCTTGGACATCTTCCCCTACACTGCTGGGGTGTGGCCCCTTTCCACTCTATTCTGCTTTCTTGGGTGTATTGTATTCCTCTGTTACATCATAAGCTCCCTGAAGGCACAGGCCATCCTTTTTCTTATTTGTATTCCCAAAATTTAAGTGCAGGGCCTGACACACAGTAGG
Organism: Petaurus breviceps papuanus; assembly: GCF_028583685.1. Lineage (NCBI taxonomy): Eukaryota > Metazoa > Chordata > Mammalia > Diprotodontia > Petauridae > Petaurus > Petaurus breviceps. The sequence continues at coordinate 2,997,274 of NW_027187465.1, read as the reverse complement.
TACTTAAAAATGGTGATTGCATTGAATGGGCACAGGCCTCAGCCCTAGGGTACTAAGACAAAAAACAACCCAGCATCCTGCCTCCTTCAAGCTCCCAGTGGGCCCACTCTCATCCCCAATGCACCACTCTCATCCCCAATGCACAAACCCTTCTTTCTAACACCAGTACTCTTCCAGTGATACTCAGCGATGGTGACCAGGGAGGACGGTGACTTCTGGAGTCTCAGAACTGCAGGGGGTCCCAAGGGCAGTGATGAGAATAAGGAGGCCTTTAAAGGACCTACCGTGTTTCCCCGATAATAAGACCTATCCCGAAAATAAGCC
>NW_027187465.1:2951885-2996550 GCF_028583685.1 Petaurus breviceps papuanus | reverse complement strand
CCACTGGTATCAAGTGATTACTCACAGTCCTAGAGAGCTGCCTGGAAGTGACTTGACCAGGGTCACACAATCAGTATAGGTCAGGCAGGATTTCAACCTCATATCCTCCCAACTCCAAGGCCAGGAGTTAATATACTGATTGGGCTGCTTCTCAGCGACATAAGAGACATGTGTCAGACGCCTAACAAAATAACATCTTATTTTATTCCTCCGTCCAAGTCAAGTCTAAAGGTTCTACCTGTTACCTGGAAAGGGAACCTAGGAAGCTCCAATAGGGAGGGAAAATAAAGAGAAGGAAAAAGATGAGGAGAGAGAGAAAAGAAGGGAGGGGAGGGGGAGGGAGGGAGAGAGGGAAGAGAGGAAGGGAGGGGAGGGGAAGACACTCACATTGAATCTTGTATAGGTTGCTGGTCTCCTTCTTTGACAGGAGGGTGGAATGGGCATCCTTCCGGGGATCCACTTTGTGGACAAAGAGAGATCGGAACCAGCTGCTTTCACTGTCTTTTGAATAGGCCCTGAAAAAGCAGGGAGGTCAAATGGTCATGGCTAGCAGGTGGCAGGGGGTGGAAGAAGCTACCACCTCATCTTTTCCTCTGCTTCAATCCTATCCATGGAAATACACTTAGAGCTGAAAGGGACCTTGGGATTGTTGAATTCAATGTCCTCATTTTACAGGTGAGAAAACTGAGACTCAGAAAGGAAAAGAGCTTTCCGTACAGGTAAATTCCGAGGATCACAGGTAGTTCGTGGCATCAGAGAGCTCCGGTGGGAAGGAGTCTTGAAGACCACCCACACCAACTCCCTCATCTTACAGATAAAACTGAGGTATTTATATGATTTGCCTGAGATTCTAGGACAAGATCTGAGCCCAGGTCTTCTGGATCCAAATCCAACCCTCTCTTCACTTAGCCATACTTCATGACCCCGTTACATCCTGGTAATCTCTAACCTCTGTCTTCTCAATTTCTATCATTGCTGAGTCAATCTGTCAGACGTACCAAGTGCTGGCGATACAAAAAAGGGCAAAAAAACCAAAACATCCCTACCCTCAAGGAGCTTACAGTCTTAACAGGACAGACAACATGCACACAGCTATGTGCAAAGTATAAATGGGAGAAATAGGAGATAATTAAGAGAGGAAGGCCCCAAACCCTGCAGTTGAGAACTGACACACATCTAAGAACTATACTATATGACTTCACCTAAGCTCCCTGCCCTGTGTGGACCTCTTATCTCTCAGTTATTAACCTAGAAATTTTACCCAGTCAAACCACCTCCCACCATTGACCACCAAGGCCTCTCTGCCTCTGATAAAAACAGTCCAGGACCTGGAGGCCAAGAGCCTTGGGAACAGCCAGGCTTCTAGCCTGGTCCCTGCAGCCATCATCCCGGGAAGTCACCCAGCTCAGACACTGGTCCTGAATGTGCCATAGTCGTGTGTTTGAAGACCCAGAAAAGGAAATTCTTGGCACCAGAGGCCTTGGCATCTTTCCAGCTGACTTGTGGCTTAACACTGCCACATACCAGCCATGGTCTCCCACAAGAATGAGCACTCCCCAATGGCAGGGACTGTCTGGTTTTTCTATTATTCTGTCCAGCCCTTCACTGGACAGTTCCTCGCACTTAGTGCGAATAAATTAAAAATAAATGAAATGCTATGGATAAAGTGCTGGCCATGGAGGCAGGAACACCAGAGTTCCAATCCTGTCTCAGATACTTCCTAGCTCTATGACGCTGAGCAAGTCACTGTACCACTACACACCTCATATTTCCTCCTCAGTAAAATGAGAGTGCTGAACCAGATGACTACCTCTAAGGTCTCTCCCGGTCCTCAATCTATGAGCCCATGATCCACCTCCATAGCTGCTGTCCCAATTCCCCAACTCTAATCTCACTCCCCAATATCTCAGTAGAGACCAATTCCTACTCTCCAGAAGCATGAGGCCAGCTCAAGCCGCCTCATCTTCCCTTTACCCTCTTCCACTTTCACCGATCCCTGTCTCCCTTTCTCCAGGCTCCTAGGCCATGGTGGTGCTCCTCACGAAGGCTAACCCTTCCTCTTGTGCTCTTAACTGACTCACCTCCAGGCTCCTTTTGGAGCTGGCCTCCACCCCCTTAATTCTCATATTCTCTTTCTCCCTTCCCTTCATCATTTTCAATCTGCCTCTTTTTACCAGATTTTTGGTGCTTTGTTACAGTATTGTTGTAAAAGATTAATAGCGTACTATTTAAAAGAGACAATATAAATTTTTTGACCCAGTTGAATATAACTATAGCTACATTTCTATCTCTTTACATATATTATATATATTTATATATATAAACACACACATATTTGGTGGGTTGTTTTCTTGTCTTTAAAGAGATCCAGATTACATCTCATTTTCTCAAAACTAATAGTGAAAAGGGGCAGTTAGGTGGTGCATTGAATAGAGCATCGGCCCTGGAGTCAAGAGAACCTGAGTTCAAATCCGACCTCAAACACTTAACACAAAAACTATCTGTGTGACCTTGGGCAAGTCATTTAACCCCAATCGCCCTGCCTTTCCCTCCTCCAAAAAGCAAAAAAAAAAAAAAACAACCCAAACCAAAAAAACTAACAGTGAAAGTCTTAACTTAGGACAGATGAGATTAGAAAGTAGCTTTTACATTATAACAATGTGATTTACAAAATGGTTCCTTCAGTGATCTGTAATTAATTTAAAGTCATTCTATTTCAGGAACATAGCTGTTGTAAGACACACTTGTATTCATTATAAAAAACCTGAAAAATGTTCTTGTGGTAGGGTGATACTACTCCATTCTTTATAGGTCAAATTATGTTTGTTTTGTGAAAATTCAGTCTTCATATCCCTTTTGCCCTCAGCCATATCACCTCTAGTCTCCTTTAAAAGAGTCCCCATCGGTTTCATATTCCCCCCCCACCCCCATCATCTTTAATCTGTCCCTCTCTAGCTTCTTATAAACATGCTCAGGGATCCATAATACTTAAAAAAAAATCCCTTGGTTCTACCTGTCCATTCAAAGTATCATCCTCTCTCCATTTACTGCTAAACTCCAAAGAAAGCATTGTCTTCCCTCCTCCCTCCACTTCATTTCCTCATGCCCCATTCATTCCTCAACCCCCAAAAGCTGGCTTCTGACCTCACACCTCTACAAAAGCTGGCTGTCAGTTGACAGTGCGGGGCACATTTCTGTTGTTTTTCAGAGGTGTTCAATTCTTTGCTACCCTGTCTCTGGTTTTCTTGGCACATGGTAGGTGGTTAGTAAATATTTACTTATTGATCAATCAATTAATGTTTAATCAATCAATAAACTTGCATCTAGCATGGTACTAAGCACCGTTGTTCAGGCTTTTCAGTCATGTCCAAATTTTCTTGGCTCCATTTGGGGTTTTCTTGGCAAAAAATATTGGAGTGCTTTGCCATTTCCTTCTTCAGTTCATTTTACAGGTGAGGAACTGAGGCAAACGGGTGAAGTGACTTGCCCAAGGTCACACAGCTAGTAAGTGTCTGAGGTTAGATTTGAACTCAAGTCTTCCTAATTCCAAGCCCCAGTACTCTATCTGCTAAGCTACCAACTGCCTCTAGGAATCAATTAAATAGTAATAATCTCCAGGCAGATGACTTCCAAAGGTCTGTAGCTTACCTGAATCTCTCTCACTGAGTACTAGCATCACCAACTGCCTGCCAAACATTTTTGCATGGAAGTCAACTGACCATCAAGCATTTATTAAGCACCTACTATGTGCCACCTGAGAATGTGCTGGGAACAAAGATGAACATGAAACAATCCCTGCCCTCAAGGAGCTGACATTCTATCAGATCCTGATAGTCAAATTTCACATGGTCCAAGCAGAATTTGGCATCTTCTCCCCCAAATCAGCCCTTCACCCACCAAATGCCCTTCTGCAGAGGGCACCACCATGCTTCCAGTGACTCAGGATTAAGATGTTGTAATGTCTGGCTCTTCACTTCTCTCACCCCTAGCCCACCTCCACATCCAGTCACACCACATTCCTTCCATTCCATAGCGACAGTATAGCTCACAGCCATCCTTTCTGCTCCACTCGTAATACCATAACTCAAGTTTAAACTCTCATTGCCCCTCATCTTCATTATTCTAACAGCCTCCTAAATTGGTCTTCCCACCTCCAGTTTCTTCCATAACCAAACAGACCTGACCATGTCACTGCCCTACTCAAATACCTTCACTGGTTCCCTATTGCCTAAGGGCTTACAATACAAATGCCTTACCCTGTTATTTAAGGCCTTCTATAATCAGAATTGAGCCCACCTTTTCAGCCTTAATTCACATTTCTCCCCTTTACACATTCTATGTTCCAAGTAACTGCACTGCTATTTGTTCCCCAAACATGACATGTTGTCCCCCATGTCTTTGATGGACCCCCTTCCTTGTCTCTGCCTTTTAGATGCCCCCTCTCACTTCAAGGCTGAGCCCCGGTGGCCATCCCCTACAGGAAGCCTTTCCTGACTTTCTCTGTTTAATAGATTCACTCTTCCTCAAATTTTCCCAGTGTACTCTGGATCTCTCCTTGCCCTATCCCAGTCTCACCTGGATGAGACCCATCTGTGGATCACTCCAGTCAGATAACAAGGTTCATGGGGCAGGCACAGATTATATTAATTCCTTTTTTGTTTTTAAATGAAACCCAGTGCTTACTTAGAGCAATGCCTAGAACAGTGGGCACCAGCAGGGATGGCAAGATAGCTTCAGAGGAAGATCTAGGTTTGATGCAAACTTCACACACGTACAGACCCTGTGAGGTAGGTGATGTTAGGTATTAATAACCCCCAAGAGAATGTTACATGTTAATATTATCCCCGTATATAAAGTTAGGGGACAATATTATACCCTGAGTCTGTCAATAATTTAAACTCTGAGCAAATCAGGCAATTGTCTAAGACCAGGAGCTTAAGAGAGGGTGGAGACCTACACTGATGAAGGGTTTTCTCCTCTCAAAGTTCCTTAGACTTAGTGGTACCAAACACAAATAGAAATAGATCTGCATACTGACTTAGAAAACCACAAATTAGCATTATCTATGTTGCATTGTATTTCTATTTTGTTAAACGCTTCCTAATTTATTTTGATCTGTTACATTGAGAGGTTTGATACCTTTGCCCTATAAAGATGAAATCAAGGGGCCAATCCTTATCCCTGTCCATATCTCTAGTAAGGCTGCAGGGTTTACTAGAAAGAAATAAACTCAGGAGACCAGAGTTTAAATGCTGCCTCTAACACTTGCCAGTTATGTTACCTGGACAACTCACTTTATACTTCTGAGCAAAGTGTCTTTACTGGTGAAATAGGGGCCAGTATCTATTATAACTGCCTTATAGGGTGGTGGTGAGAACCAATGAGATAATGGCTACCCTGTGCTTTGCTATATATAGATATAAATGTACCCATGTATTTCATATCATATATACATATATGAATATGTGTATATGTGTGTCTATGTACACACAGACACACATGTAGTTCTTCTTTAGTTGTTTCAGTCATGTCCAACTCTTCATGACCCTATTTGGGGTTTTCTTGGCAAAGATATTAGAGTGGTATTGTCATTTTACAGATGAGGAAACTGAGGCAAACAGGGTTAAGTGACTTGACTAAGGTCACAAAGCTACTAAGTGTTTGAGGTCACATTTGAACTCAGGCCTTCCTGACTCCTGCAGCAGCATTCTATCCATTGCTCCACCTAGATGCCCTATTTGAGTATGATTGTGTGTGCATACACACACATACACATACAGACATACACATATATGTACATACATACACACATATACACATACAGACATACACATATATGTACACACATACACAATATACACATACAGACATACACATATATGTACATACATACACAATATACACATCTACTATTAGAAGTAATGATAGTCAACAAGCACATTAGTAATACATATATTATATATAACAGTAATAATAATATATATGTTGACTACCCTTACTAGTAATAAATGTTTGCAAGCGAATGAACGAATTCTCCTGGTCCAGCTAACCCTTTAGCACCATCAAGGACAGGAAAACTGAAATCTCTTGCTGGGCAAGGAGACAAATATTCCAACTCTTTCTCACATCTACTCTTAAAGGATCCTAGCAGCCTGAACTCTGACCTGCCCATCCCCATCCCCCCCCCCCAGATATGAATAGTGTCATTTCTGGCATCATTGTTCTTTGTAGCTGTAGAGTAGCCAACAAGCTCTGCCCCCTGGCACCACTGGTCATTCCCAAGCTATGCCCACACATACCAAGAACTGATCCCAAGCCCCAACCACCTCTTTCATTCTCCCACACACACCCCAAACCACTGTAATGATAGCAGCTTTCAGACCCAGATCTCAATTCTTATCAGATATACTCTTATTTTATCCAAAAGCTGGTTGGCCTATTATCTCCCCCATTAGACTTCGAGTTCCTCAAGCACTGGGACTGTGATTTATCTTTCTTTGTATCTTGAATACTTAGTAGGTGTTTCATATGTGATTTTGACTGACTTCCACTGTCTCCCCAAGGCCTGGAGATCAATGAAGATCCACAGAACCACATCCTAGATGAAGCATCAGTTGTGTCTGGAGGACCAGGGCTCAAGGTCCACCTCTGCAACACTCACTAGCTGGCTTCCAATGGACCAATGGTTTAACCCTTCTAAGCCTCAGCTTCTTTTTTTATTTTTATTTTTGGAGTTGGGAAGGCAGGGCAATTGGGGTTAAGTGACTTGCCCAAGGTCACTCAGCTAGTAAGTGTGTCACGTGTCCCAGGTCGAATTTGAACTCAGGTCCTCCTGACTCCAGGGCCAGTGCTCTATTCATTTTGCCACCTAGCCACCCCCAAGCCTCTGCTTCTTACCCAGCTGTTGGGGGTGGGGGATCTCTTACAAGGTGACTGACAAGGAGCTTTGCAGGCCTTTGAGAATTACAAACATGGAACTTTAGAAAGTATTTAGTCCACTTCACCTGAAGCCCACAGAAAGAAAACACAAAGCTACTACCTAGCTCCTTTATTGACTTTGTATCTGCAGGGCCTAGCGTGTTAGTAGGTATTTAAATGTTGGCTGAATCTTTGTTAAAGTAAGTAGTCGAGCTGAGGTTCAAACCTCGGTGTTTTGGCTCCAAATCCACATTCTTTCCAAGACAACATGTTAGAGAAAATAAAATACAAACTTCTCAGCCTGGCATTCAAGGCCCTATGCAATTCTATTTTAACTAATTATTCTTACCAGAGTCAGCCACCTAGTATAATGGATAGAATCCAGGATTTGGAGGCAGGAAGACATGAGGCCGAATCCTGCCTTAAACACCTCCTAGCTATGTGACCCTCGGCAAGTCAGTTAACCCCTTGCATCCTCAGTTTCTTCATCTGTAAAATGGGTATCTCATAGGAATGTTTTAAGGATCAAATAAAATAGCATATAAAGAGCTTTGGAAACCTGAAAGCACTATATTATGGTAGTTAATATTATTAGAGAAAGAAGTAGCTTTAGAGGGCATAGTCTAACCCTCTCATTTTGCAGTTGGGGAAACTGAGTCCCAGAGAGGGAAGTGACTTACCTAGTGTCACACAAGTTCCAATGACTCCAAATCCAGCTAACTTCCTAGCAGCGTGATCCTGGGTAAATTACTCTCTTAGGCTGCATCCGTAACATGGGAAATGCTTTTTAAACCTTGTAGCGCCATGTGAATGAGAGCTGTTACTTGCCATCATTACCTTGGTGCTGAGCTCTGCCATTTCACACCACTGAAATATTCCAATATTGTCAGCATCAGCTAAAACGACTGCCTGGGGAGAATGTCATGGCCACCCTGGCCAGTCAGTGTGCTTGTCTGCCTGAAGTTACTCACTCTGGAGTTCCCAATGATCTCTTCATGGCCAAATTAACAGCCTGCCTTTCATTCTCATCCTCCTGACTCTCCATAGCTGTCGACACCATCACTCTCTTCTCCTTGGTAATAACAGCTAACATTTCTATGGCACACTGTGCAATGAGCCTTTTGCAATCATCATCTCTCCTCACAACCCTAGGGGGCAGGTGCTATTACTATTCCCATTTTACAGATGAGGCAAAGTTAAGTGATTTTTGCCCAGGGTCACGAAGCTGGATTTGACTTTAGGCTGTGCACTCTAACCACTGCACCATCTAGCTGCCCTTGGGACTCCTCTTCTCTTTAGGTCTTTGGGACACTGCTCTCTCCTGCTTTTCCTCCTCAGTCTCCTTTTTCTGGAACTTTGTCCAGGTCACAGCCACTAACTGTGGGTGCCTCTTCTCCCATTACAGTATTTCATCTGGTGGTCACATTCGATCTGAATGCTCTCTGTGCTGATTCTCAGGTCTACTTATCCTAATTTCTCTGCTGCCTATCAGATATCTCAAACTGGATGTCCTATAGACATCTCAAGATGTCCCAAACTGAACTCAATAGCGCTCCCCCCAAAACTTTCCCATTGCTGTTGAGGCCATCATCTTCCCAGTCCCCCAGACTCGAACCCTGGCCGTCGGGTTTGGTTGTTCAGTCTCACCACCCCCTTCCACCAACATCCAATCTCTTGCCAAGATCACTTGTTACCTTTCTACCATCTCTCCCATCCGCCTCCTCTCCCCTGACACCATCAAGCACAGTGCAGGGGCTCATTTCTGGTAGGTCTGCCTGCCTAGATCTCTCCCCATTGCCATCATCCACTCAGCTATCAAATTAAGCTTCCTAAGCCCAGGTCTGACCATGTCACCTTGCTATTCCATAAATTCCAGGGACTCCCTTTCACCTCCAGGAACAAATACAAAAATCACATTTAAAGGGCACTCAGAGTCCTTCCCAACCTGCCTCCCTCCTACATTTCTTCTTACACCTTAAATGGCCCTCCCCATTCTCTGTGACTTAACGACCCTGACCACCACACGATTCCTTGCACAAGACGTGCTGTCTCCTGACTCAGGCCACTTTATGTTCCTATCTCTAGATCTGGCTTCTTTCTCAACTTTCAGGAAAACTCCTACTGTCTACAGGAAGGTTCCCTGATGCCCTTAATTGCGCTGCTTTCCTTCTTTGGTTATCTCCAGTCCAGCTTGTAGACAAGGTTTTGTTGTACATATAGTATAGTATAGCTTGTTTGCATGTCATCTCCTCCATTGGATCCTTGAGAGCAGTCTTCCGCCTTTTCTTATACCCTCTAGTACTTAGCACAATGCCTGGCACACGGGGGCTAGAAATGTGTAATCTCAATAATACCCAACAGGCCACAAGATGGTCAAGTGGTATCCTCTGGTCCCAGGGGTGAGGGCTGGGCTTCTCAACATTTTCTGTACCATGGTCCCCTTCCGCAATCTGGAGCCCGAGGACTCCTTCCCAGAAGCAGGCTTTTCTTGGCTGGCATTTCTATGGCTTTCTAAGGTTTATAAACTTCTTTAAATATGCAATCTCATCTGGGTTTCTCAACACCCCTGGGAGGTAGGAGCTATTATTACTCCCAGGTTCCAGACGAGGAAACTGCGGCTGAGGGGTTAAGGGACTTGTTCATAGTCAAACAGCTAGGATCTAAGTCATGGTTTGGTCCCAGGTATTCCTGACAGCAAATCTAACAATCTAATCATGGCATAATTTAGAGGTCCCCTAAATTTTTGCATTTTTAAAGGCAGACATAGGATTACAAAGGAAACCAATTATATATGCAAAACAGTCAACAAAATAGTTTTTAAATGTTTATGGACCTCAGGTTAAGAATTTCAGCTTTAGAGACTCTAACCACTAATCATAGCATGGGAACACTGAAAAGTGCAGGGTCAGAATAGGTAATGTCAGAGCTGGGAGGGGCCTGAGAACAGCTGATGTCAGAACTGGGAGGGGTCTTAGAACAGGGGGATTGTCAGAGTTGGGAGGGCCCTTAGAGAATGTTCCCCTTGGAGAGGGGGGGCTAACTTGCCAAGGTAAGCAGCAGGCTAGCCCAGGCCTGCTGTCCTGTCCAGCTTTCTCCCAATGCCTCCCTGTCTGCCAGGGCCTGGACCACACTGCCCAAGGGGTCAAAGCAGCACCCCTGTGCTGGCTTTGTTAGGGGCTACTGTGCATGGCCAGTCACCATGACCTTTGATTGGAGGCAGTGGTGTGTGGAGGGGTGATGGTAACATATTTTGCTTTTCCTTCCCATTCAAAACTTAAAGAACCTATTTGTCACTAGGGGATGAATCCAGGATCCTACCCTGTTTACACAGGGCAAGACTTTTGTTCTCGGACTTCAGACTCTAGTCATTTATTAACACTGGAAATGCCCAAGATAAACAGTCAAGCAGTCCGACCCCAAAGCCAGACTCTCCTTCCAGAGCAGAGAATGGGCATTTATTAAATGCCTACTGTGCTAAGCACTTTACAAATATCCCATTTGACCCTCAGGACAACTCTGGGAGGGAGGTTCTATTATGATCCCCATTTTATGGTTGAGGAAACTGAGGCAGACAGAGGTTAAATGTCTTGACCAGGGTCACACAGATAGCTAGCATCTAGACTGAATTCGATCTCTTATCTTTCTGACTCCAGGCGCAGCAAAATGTCCACTGAGTCACCTAGCTGCCTTCCAGTCTGCAAGGCTCCAAGCTCTCTGCTAGAGGAAGGGCCTGCTAACCTGGCACAACTACCCTGAGGTCTGGCTTGAAGCTCTTTCAGAAGAGCTTGCTTAGACAGCTTCATAACATTCATAAAAGTGTCCCTTAGTGAACCCGCCACTTCAAAAGGCTGTGAGACCCTGGACAAGTCACTTCACTCTGGGCCTCAATTTTCTTTTATAAAATGGAGGGTCTGGAAACAATAAAATAGATACCCTTGGAGAACAGGGACAATTTCATTTTTCTCTTTGTATGTTCAGTACCTCAACACTCTTTATTGACGAGAACACCTCCAAGGTCCAATCCAATGGTAAATCAAGTGTAAAAAGAGCTGGATTTCAGAGTGACCTTAGAGCACACAGTAGAACTCCCTTCACCATCTCCCAAAGTGGGCAAGGTGTCAACCCACTTTATTCCTAAGGTGAGCCAGTCTAAGAATATTCTTTTTTTCTGGACCTGAGTTTCTCCATCTGCAAAAAAAAAAAAAAATCTAGGGGTGGCTAAGTGGCACAGTGAATAGAGCACCAACCCTGGAAGTCAGAAGGACCTGAGTTCAAATCCAACCTCAGACACTTAAACATGTGACCTTGGGCAAGTCACTTAGCCCCAATTGCCCTGCCCTCCCCTTCCAAAAGAAAAAAAAATCTTATATTCCACACACTAATAACAGGCACTTGTGTAGGGCTCTAAAGTTCACAAAACATTCTACTCACCCCTCACAACAACCTTGTTATTATCCCTTTTACACAGAAGAAAACTGAAGCTAGAACCTAAGACCTATCAACTGCCTGGTTAAAGGCAGAATCTGAACCCAAGGCTCCCCTAACTAATCCAAGTCCAGCGTTCTATTGCTACAAAAATGTTATGCCCTGCTGAAGTACAGTTCCCTGCAAGCAGTAGGTTGCTGATTGAATGCATAAGGCAGGTCCTCCCCATTGTTCATGTTTCATGCCTCTATAAATTCATTCCCCAAGGTTACACACACAAGAACAAATTTGGAGCAAGAGACAACTTTGAAAACTAGTTTTCTCCACTCCCAGCCTATCCCATTATAGATGGCACACATTTTCCAGGGCACCACGCCCAAATGGGCATGTTGGACCTGAGTATCACTGCCAAATCGATTATGAGATTTTTCTCCATCCCCAAAGTCCCAGCACTAACCCAAACCCTTGGTGCTCTCACTTGCCCTGTTGTGGTAGATTCCTAACTGGCCTCCTGTCTCCAGCCCCTTTGCTCTCCAATTCATTCTGCAGAGGAATGGTTTTCTTTTTGAAAAATGATTTTCATTCTGTTTCCCAGAAATCTTCAATGGCTCCCCATTGGTTATGAAATAAAATCTAAACTCTTTAGCTTGGCATTTCAAGTTCTCCACCATCTGGCCCTTCCTTATCTTCTGTCTGATTCCATTTCCCTTTCCCCTCAAGCAGACCCATCTCTTCCTTTCTCTTTTACATTTCCATATGCTCACAGCACTCCCACTGGCTAGAGTGTCCTCTTCTGGAGAACCTGGAGTAGGGTTTTCAAGACCCAGCTGAGGTCTCACATTTACTACCCTCGCTCAGCCTCAGGTCAGAGGCAGTGTGGGACACAGCAGTTTGGAGCATTAGATTTCAGGTTCAAATCTGGGGCTGGGCTCTGCTTCTTACAGCCTCTGTGACGTTGGACATCACTTTCTCTATCTGGGCTTCAGTTTCTTCATTGGTAATATGTGGGAATTGGAGCCCTAAGACTTTGCCTAAATTGTAGCCCAGCAAATATCACTAGTAGTTCCATACTGCAAAGCGATCAAAGGAAAAGGAAAAGGCCCATATAGACAAAAATAATTTTTAGCAGCTTTTTTGTGGTAGCAAAGACCTGGAAACTAAGGAGATCCCCATCAGTTGGGGAATGGCCAAGCAAATCCTGGTATAGGAATGTAATGGAATACTGACATATCATTAAAAAATGATAAAAGGGATGGCTTCAGAGAAACTTGAGAAGACTTATATGAACTGATACAAAGTGAAGTCAGCAGAACCAGAACAAGTTACATAACATCATTGTAAAGACAAAGAAATCTGATCTGTGCAGGGACCGACCCTGATTCCAGCAGACCAGTCTTGAATCCTTCTACCCACATCCTGACAGAGAGGTAATGGACCAGGGCACATAATGATGTGGAAATGTTTTGTTTGTGTATATTCACCATAAGAGTTTTTCTTTTGTTCTATTTTGGTTTTTTCTTTTTCAAGGCAAAGGAGGTAGGAGGGAAAGAAAATAAATTTTAATTGAAAACAAAGTTTAAAATTTGATCCTTCAAGTTTCTTTCAGATCCTACAACCTATTAGATCCCTTTGGTAAAGCTGATAACTTGGGAAAGAAGTTGGGGTAGAGGACAGAACCACGAATTCAGAATCAGTCCCGAGTTCAAATCCTTGCTCTGCTACTTACTCTTGAGCAAATCCTGTGTTCTCTCTGGAGCCCGGATGATCTCTAAGAGCTTTTAACCTCTCCTTTGAGTAGCACACAGGTCCTGGCATCTGCTCTTCTGCACTGCCCCTGTGAAGTGTGTCTTACGGCCTTCTCTCCACTCATGAAGTCACCACACTGGTCAGTTCTTGCAGACACGTCACTTCTTGCTAGGGCTATGACAATGGCTTCCTAATTGATCCCCTTCCTTCAAATCTCTTCTCGCTCCAATTCACCTGGTTACCAAAATGATTTTCCTGATCTAACCAGGTCATTCTTCTTAGTCAATCAACCTCACTAGCTCCCAATTACTTCTATGATCAAACACTCTCCTCTATTTACCTTTCAAAGTTCTTCACAACCTGCTTTTTCAACCTTACTATACTCTCTTCTCTGCACTCTACCACCACAAACTAGCCTCCCTGCTTCTCCTCTCCCATAGCACATTTCATCTCCCATCTCCACACCTTTCCATTGGCTGTCCCCTATGCCTGGAATACACTGCCTCTTCACCTCAACCTCTTGGAACCCCTTCCAAACACCATATGGGCACCATCATCCACGGGAAGCCATTCCTGATCATCTCCACCTGCTTATTTTCCCCGTTCGCCCTCCCAATTTATCTCACAGATATTGTGTATATGTGTATTTATGGTGATGATGTCTCCCTCGAGAGCGTAAGCTCTTTCCTTTGTGCCTTTGTATCCTCAGAACTTGGCCCAGTGCCTGGTATACAGCAAGCATGTAATAAATGCTCAGCAATTGAATGCCTGGTTTCCCCCACTAGACTATGGGCTCTTTGGAGGAGATCTGCTACACTCTTGTGGAGTCTCACTTCTTTTGCTTAGATGGCTTCAGAACATTCATAAAAGAGTCCCTTAGTGAACCCACCACTTCAAAAATCAGAGCAGGCTGATTTGGCCTCGGCTATGGAACTGCCCATCAGAGTCCAGGTCCCTCAATCCAGGCTGCTTTGGTGTCAGTCAAGTCAAATCTGTTTCCCAAGATTCAGCGCTAAAAGAAATTCAGAGGGGCGGCTAGGTGGCACAGTGAATAGAGCACCAGCCCTGGAGTCAGGAGGACCTGAGTTCAAATCTGACCTCAAACACTTAACACAAAAACTAGCCATGTGACCTTGGGCAAGTCACTTAACCCCAATTACCCTCCAAAAAAAAAAGGCAAAAAAAAAAAAAAAAGAAATTCAGAGACCATCCAGGCCACCCTGGCTATTTTTCAGAGGAGGAAACTGTGGCCCACAGAAATAAAGTGGCATCAGTGGAAAAAGGCAAAGGACCTGAGATTCAAACCCTCCATTTTGTCCAGCCTAGTGACCTTGGACAAACAGCTTTCCCTTCTGAGCCTCGGTTTCCTCATCTATAAAATAAAAGGTTGTTGGTATTACCCTCAGGGTTCCTTTAAGCTCTAATAGCTAACATCACATGGTGCTGCATGTAGTATTTGATTTGATCCTCATGTCAACCTGTGAGTAAGTGCTCTGATTATTCCCATTTTACAGAGGAAGAAAGTAAGGCACAGAGAGGGTAAGTGACTACTCAGGTTCACAAAGCTAGCAAGTGCCTGAGACTGGACTTGAACTCAGATGGTATGGGCTATGCAGGTCTTAGTCAGCCATCAATACAAATACTGTTCAGAATGTGGGGGCTGGTTCTTGACTCCAGGTCCAAGACACAGTCCACTACCCTTCCTTGTTGCACAGTCATTTCAGCTGGGTCCAACTCTTCATGACCCATTTCCCTCTCCTAGACTTCCTCACTATGCCCCTTCTCACTCATTCATTCATTTTTCCCTCCTGGTATGTGTTGCATCTTCCTTTTCCATATTGTCTTCCCCAAGGGAATGTAAGTTCCCTGAGGGCAGGGACTATCTTTCTTTTTGCTATATTTGTATCCCTAGAGCTTAGCACAGTGCCTAACACATAGTAAGCACTTAATAAATGCTTGCTGACTTGTGGTTGACTTGGTACCTATAGAACTTTGGAACAAATTCTCTCCCTTCTGGGCCTCATTTTCTTCCTCTGAACAGTAAGGGGGCTGGATGAGGTACTTACCTGATATGTACTAAATATTGGAGATATGAATACAAAATTAAGAGTCTCCAACTAGGAGATATATGTAACAATGCAGACAAAATATCCATGGAGGAATCAGGAAGGGTCTCTTGAAAGTGGCTCATGAGGTGGGACTTAAAGAGACCAAGGGGTTTTAAATGGTAAAGAATGGGGGCAGCTGGGTGGCATAGTGAATAGAGGACCAGCCCCGGAGTCAGGAGGACTTGAGTTCAAATCCAGCCCCAGACACTTAACACTGGCTGTGTGACATTGGGCAAGTCACTTAACCCCAATTGCCTTGCCTTCCCCCCTCCAAAAATAAAAATAAAATAAAATAAATTTTAAAAGGCAAGAAATATATTCTAGGTATGGGAACCAGCCTTGCACATAAGTAGGAAATGGAATTAGATAGGTAAGCAAGTTTGGTTGGACTGCATGCAGAGGGGAGTGATAAGGAATCACTCTGAAAGCTTGGTTAAAACCAAATGGTGAAGGTCTTTTAATGCCAAGTAAATGAGTTTATATTTCATCCTGGAGGCAATAGGGAACTATTGACGTTTCTAGTGAGGTGGTCATACCTTTGTTTTATGACTAGCAATTTGGCAACTGTGGAGAGGAATTAAAGAGGGGAGAGACTGGAGGCCACGTGGGAACGATGTAGTCAAATCCTTTAATAGCAAGGCTTGTTGAATGATCATGGATGCTCACACTTGACTTGTTCTGAGGTCAAGGCTTTTGATTGGCCTCCAAAATCAGGGACACACTACCTGAGTGCCTATAATGTGGCGCCCTAAGATACAGTCTTGCATCTCCTTAGGGAAAGGATACAAACTTTAAAAGACAAAGATACAAAGTAGCATGTGTGGTTTACATGCGTGGTACAGTGGGAATGGGCGTGAATCAAAATGTGAGGGCTGGGACAGGAGGAACATTGCACCCAACGAAGACCTGAAAGGAAGCCCCACTCTGACTTGCTTGAAGACCTCCACCAATGGGGAGCTCACCACCACCTCTGGAGGCAGGGCGCTGTACTTTAGGACAGCTCTGGTGACTAGGATGTTAAACCTAAACTCACCTCTGTCAGCTTCTACATTGCTCCTGGTTCTGGTCTCTGGGGCCAAGTAGGACAAGGTGGATCCCTGCAGGCACAATGGAACTTGGAATCCTGGAGGACAGCTCTCAAGTCCGTCCTCTTCCGATCTTCTCCCCTCCCCCCCCCCAGTGTTCTCTTCTCAAGGGTAAATATGCCCAAGGGATAGACCAGACTTTGCATTCCAGGTCTGCAACTATGTGACTTTAGCCCCAGTTTTCTCCTCTTTGAGATGGGGGGAGGGGGGCAGATTAGATCAGGGGCTCTTAACCTCTTTTCTATCAGGGACTCATTCTTAGAATAATGCTTTTCAACACACAGTGTTACAAAGAAGGTTAGAGGTTAGTGAAATTTTTTTTTCTCATTCAAATTCACAAACCCCCTGAAATCTTAAGCTCAGGTTAAGAACACCTGGACTAGTCTCTCATCAAAAAACAAAGTAAGATCTTTGGGAATTGGAGCTGGACCAAATCCAGTCTAACTACTCATTTTTACAAAGGAAAAAATGGATACCCAGAGGAGGGAAGGAAGCTACTGGGAGTGCCAGCCAGGTAGTGGGTCCAGGCTCCTAACCATCAATCTAAGGTAGCTGGCTCTCTCTTTTACACCTGATTCTTTCTCTCCCAGGGCCTTCATATACTTGGTAAGTATCCTCAATTGGAGAAAAGATGAAAGCAGAATCCAGTGTCTGTTGCTGCTCTCCACCTGTATAACCCTGAGCAAACTCACTTCTCCCTTCTAGGCTTCAGTTTCTCCATCTGAAAAATAGGGGGGCTTGAACTAGAGGACCTCTACGGGCCATTCTAGTTGTCAAGGCTCCCAGGGGTCCCTTTTCCCTTCTTTAGCTAAGAGATCAGACCAAGTATAACCGTTAGCCAGAGAAAAGGAAGAGGTCTTTGGGGCTTCCTTGCCCATGGCCCATTCCCTTACAGTTCTGAGGCTCAGGTGACCCAGTGAGCCCCCTTTTCCTCTAACACACGGGAAACTGAGGTGCTTATTGGGACAGAGGATTCAGTGCATAGTCCACTTTATGCCTGCTGCAAGACACTTTGTGTGCACAAAGAACCAGCAGCATTCATTCACCAGCCTGAAGTCTCGCCCTGCTCCTCCCCCACCCCTTCAACCGAGGCACACAGGCAAGGACCCTTTCTTAGCTTTGAATCACCCAACAATGCCCCTCTGGAGAGCAGCACAATAGGGCACCTTCTCCCTCCTGCCGATTGGCCTCCGGTCTAATAGAAGAGCCCTCCCTTCCCACTCCACCGCCCCCCTTTCAGGGGGGTTCTGGGCACAAACAACATCAGCTCCCCTCAAATACTGCTCACCTCCCACCCAGGGACAGCTCCAGTCCGGCCCCTCCCCCCAACCCAGCCCTAGTGTCTGCCCTTCCCCCATCCCCAGAGAGGTCCTGGACCTCCCCCCTCCCTAGTCCCATCCCAGCAACCTCTCTCTTCTCGCCATTCAGACCCTCCCCCCCTCCAGTCTCAGCCCCATCCCAGGCCCTTACCACTTCCACAGGGTAGCGTCCGCCCCTCCCCCATCCTATTGTGGGCACGGTCCTTCCCCCTTATCTAGACTTAAACCTTCCCTTTCTTCCCCAGCAGGCTCGGAGTCTGTCTCTTTTCTTCTCTCTCCCCCACCCTTTCCCTCTCCTCCTTGTCCCAGGGTAGCTTTCCCCTTCCCCCCATCCTCCATTGTGGGCACAGACCATCCTACCATCACAACCCCTTCCCCTCGCTCCATACCTTGGGATCCGGCCCCTCCCCCCACCCTCCCATAGTGGACACAGACCAACCTCCCACACCAAACCTAGCCCCTCGACCCATCCCTCCGGATCCTGCCCTTCCCCCCAACCTCCCATTGTGGTCACTGACCGTCCTCCCGGCCCATTCCTCAGGGTCCTGCCCCTCCCCCCCGCCCCATCTTCCCATTGTGGACCCTGCTCTTCCCACCACAACCCCGGCGCACATCCCCCCCCCAGGCCAAGTTCAGCCCCTCTGCCCCCCACCTTCCTTCCATCCTAGGGGTGGCCTCCGCCCCTCCCCCTCCCCGCTTCCCCTTCTCCCATCCCAGCCCAGGCACCTCCTGAGTCAGCAGGAGCCCCAGTCGCGGCCCCCTCGGGCCGGGCCGCAGGAAGCCCCGACCCCGCGCTCACCTCGGCCCGGCCCCAGGTGCAGCTCCGGTGGGGTGACCGGGGCCGGGGCCCCTCCGCAGGGGCGCACGGCGGAACGCGCTGGCCGAGATGCTGCTCACCCGCGCAGCCATGTTCGGGCGGCAGCAGCAGAGGCGCGAGGGAAACCCAACAACAGAGGGGAGGGCCGGAGGCCCCGCCCAGGGGGCTGTGCCCGGGCTGGGCGGGGCGGGCTGAGTGACGCCCCGCCCCGCCCCCTGCCGCGGCCAGCGGCTGGCACCTCCGGAGCCCCCCAGGATGTCCGGACAGGCGATCGCCCCGCCTCTGCCTGAAGCTCCCCAGAGAGGGGGGCCCACAATCCTGCCTTGATTTGTGGCCTTTGGGGATTTCCGGGCCCGAAATGCTCTCTCGGAACTTTGGGACGGCTCTCACCATTAAGAAGTTTGTCGCGGCGCTCACATCCGGCCTGAAATCTGCCTCGTGGCCCCCTCTCGCCACCTCTCCTGCTTGTGCTGTCCACTTTAAGACTCAGAGACAGCCCTACCGATGGTGGGAGGCCGCTCTCCCGTATTCAGCCACGCGATCTTACAGATTCACATTCTAGGCATGGGCCACAAAGAACTCGGAAGTCTCTGCGTCCTCCTTCCTCATTTGCGTCAAGCTTCCACTTAGAGGCCACCGACTCCCCGTGGGCCACGAGGCCCTGAGATGGTTGGGAAGTTAGATCTGGCCAAAATGGATTCCCTCTGTGGCAGCACATTTTCACCCTCCCCACCCCCCTTTAGTTTCTCTGTATAAATTCGGAGTTATTTTTCTCTAAAAGCCTTTTCAGGCTCCTGGCCAGCCGTCTCTTTGTTTCCCACCCCTTGTCCTTCTCTGTATGTCTCCGTCACATCCTTTCCCCACCCTAAGATAATGACCCATCTCTATCCCGCTGAAGGGATCGGACCAGCGTCCACCCCACGGAAAGCATCTTCTCCCTTTGGATGAGAGGCACTCCAACTGCTTCCTGTTCTCTATGTAGCTGGGCCATCTCCAGTCGTCCAGGTCCATTTCTGGCCGCTGGACTCTGATGACTCTGGAGGAGAGAGTGAGGCTGGTGACTTTGCACAGCCTACCTCACTTAAATCCAGTTCACTTGCAAAGCAAGGCATCGCCTGATGTCATCCATCATCTTAGAGAACAAAGGATGAACAACAATTCTATATATAAATCCGTGGGGGGGCTCCATTGATTCCTCTAGAAGAGGAGTCCAGGAAGAAAGGGCTAGAAACAAGGTTGCTCAGTTCTGGAAAGAAGTTGTTCCAGATTCCTATAGATATTAGCTGGAACCTTCTTGGGGCAGATAGTCCTGTTGGTAGGCATGAGGGATTACACCGAGCTTTCCAGAAAAGCTTGAAATTGCTTGAATGTAAGTTCAGTAGAACTTTCTCGCAGACAAGTCTAAATCACAGAATAATGGATTTGTATGAATATTTTTTCTTCTGCAGTTTAATGATGTTGTTTCAAACTCAAATGCCTAAGCCTCATAGAAATCAACTCCAAGCCCAGGACCTTCTCTGCCAAAGACTTACCAGAGGCAAAGGACCTTTTCAGCCTTTATAGGTAGAGTTTTGGAAGAGATGCCCCAGTCTCACTTTCTGATTATACTCAGAGAATCTGACTGAGAGGAAGGCCGGTCTGTCAGACACAGGAAAGAAGCATTTGTACACCTCTGTTCATGTCTGTGTTAGAGACCACCTCACCTTTCATGTTAAATGGGCATGGTTTCTGTTATGTAACTTAAACCCTTCTTTTAACAACTATCTGCTCTAGGATTACACCATTTTTGGGTGCCAAATTCCTCAAGTATATCTGCTAATGGGGGAGATGTCACCTAAGCTTGTAGCTGAGTACAGGTGACAGGTAAACTTTCTTTACCCTCTTCTGGGTAAGTAGGTCTGGTGGCAGGCTACCTCAGACCAGTGACCCACTCTATGAGTAGGGGGCATCTAGATCACAAAGTAGAGAGAGCAGCAGACTTGAAGTCAGGACACCTCATCTTCCTGAGTTCAAATCTGGCCTCAGACGTTATCTGTATGACCCTAAGCAAGTCACTTAACTCTGTTTGCCTCAGTTTTCTCATTTGTAAAGGAAATGCCAAACCACTCTGGTATCTTCACCAAGAAAACTCCAAAGAGGGTTGTTGCAGTTTAAACCCAGGGATGCCAAAAACTGTTGAGGTGGGGGCTTTGCCCACCCAAAAACTGTTGTGGTTTCATGATGTGTTGTGGCGGAACCATCTCAAAGAATTCAGAGTCAGACCATCTCTAATCCAAGCATAAGTATTTATTGAGATTGATGCCTCTCATGAAGCTGGCTAAGTTCCAAGAAGAACCAGCAACTTCAGAGAAAGCAAGATGGATTTTTATAGGGCAAAGACACAATTACATAAGAGAAATTTACATAGGATAGAGGAATATCATTAATATTAAAAAGGCAGGAGGAATTTGTTAAGGGATTAGGTAATGGAAGAAGAGTCCCATCTATGGTTTGGTGGGTCATTCTACTCTCCAATTGGTTAGCTATTGTGGTCCTGTCTGGTCAAGACAGATAGTTAGATATTGTGGTCCTCTTGGGCTAGATGGATGATGAGATTGTGATTGAATAAAAAACAAGCCTGTTTCTGTGGGAATGGGTCTGGGGGCAATGACCAGGTAGAGGTCGTAGCTGGGTTCCCATCACATGGACGTACCTGCTGCTTCTGTGGGAACTAAGATTTCAGGGACACACCTGTTGTTCCAGTGAGCATCGAGGTATATATATGAAGAAGTTAGGACATTGGGGAGGGGGGCGGGGTAGGTAGGTGCACTGGGCCTGCTGTTCAGTAAGGCCAGGCCTTTTAATGAAGTTAGAATATTGGGGCTGGCGGCAGCTTTATTAGGATTCCATCAGAGTCATGAAGAGTTGGACTCAACAGAAAAGTGATTGAACAACTATTAGTAGGATCCCAATCCCTCCCAGCTGCCTCGGCTATTTCACAAACCCTGCGGCTCTCCGTTCAAAGACTGCAGACTCACTCAGTGAAGTTGGGTTTTTGTTTTTTTTTTTACTATTTTGTGACATGTTTCCATGTCTTTCATTCTGTTCTGTGTTTAAAGATATGTAAAAGCCTAAGAAAGTGCCTGTTCTTAAAATCAGTATAATGAATTCTCCACTGTACTATGGGGTGCGTGAACATAAGGTCACAAAAATTCCCACCAGGACATTAATTCAAGATCTTGCTGGTCATTTGAAATGCCTGTCCAAAATTGGTCAACAGACCCTTCTATTTGAGCCTGGCTACTGATGTCAGTCAGCAGATCCTGGGCTTATGAGAAATGAGGCTAGAAATACATCTGAGGCATCTAAGTGGACTTGTGCCTGAGGTCAGGAAGGCCTGAATTCAAATCCAGCCTCAAACTCTTAATAGCCTCTATGCAATGCTGAGCAAGTGACTTAACCTCTGTCTGCCTCAGTTTCCTCTAAGCTGAGGACAAAAACATCAAGGCTGCTGTGAGAATTAAATGAGATATTTGTAAAACATTTGGTACAGTGCCTGGTTTGTAGTAAGTGCTATATAGAAATGCTTGACCCCTACTGTAGGGGTTGAGATAGACTCAGCTTCCTATTGGCCAGTGAGCTCTGAGAAAAGAACCTCTATTCTCCTGACCTTACCAGATCATGCCAGATTAAAACCTTCCTTTAAGAACTTCAAACCCCCTATCTTCTCTTAGACTAAAGCAGTTTCGCCTGCCAAGTTCTTCAAGTATGTCTGACAGCAAGAGAAGCTTGTACCTAACCCCACAGCTGAGCCCAGGTGACAGGTCCTCCTCCCTCACCCTCTTTCTGGCAGTGAGCAGCAGACCTGGGTGGCAGGTCACCAATCTCAGAGTGCCTGCTAACTACCTAACTAAATTAGTAGATCATACACCCCACAGTGAAATAGGGAGTATACTGGTTTTAAGACCAGGCACTTCCTTAGGACTTTATACATCTTAAACACAGACTGATGTAGTGCAGTGGATAAAGTGGCAGACCTGAAGTCAGGAAGACTCATCTTCCTGAGTTCAAATCTGGCCTCAGATGCTTAGTAGCTGTGTGACCCTGGGCAAGTCACTGTAACCCTCTTTGTCTCAGATTCATTATCTGTAAATGAGCTTGAGAAAGAAATGGCAAACCATTCTAGTATCTCTGCCAAGAAAACCCCAAATGGGGCCATGAAAAGGCAGACCCAACTAAATGAAAAACAAAAAACAACTTGGTAAAAGTTGGAAGAACCATAGATTGTAGAAACACAACATATGAAAAATGTGTCTGCTGGGGTGGCTAGGTGGTGCAGAGAATAGAGCACAGGCCCTAGAGTCAGGAGGACCTGACTTCAAATCCAGCCTCAGATATTTAACAGAAAAACTAGTCATGTGACCTTGGGCAAGTCACTTAACCCCAATTGCCCTACCTTCCCCCCTCCAAAAAGCAAAAAAAATAAAACATGTGTCTGTCCCTGGAAAAGTTGGTATTTCTATCTCACTTGCTAGAGAAATGAAACTTGCAAATTCTTGGGCAAAATTATTTGGCTAAAGTTTTTTTTTTAAGTATCCTTGTTTAGTTTAGATTGAGTCCATTCTGGGTTGTTTGGTTGTGTGAATAACTGGTGCTAACAACAGAAACTTATGTTCTTATCTTGCTGTATGTGTTGACATCTGTTCAGTAAAAAAAAAGGTGATCAGCTGTGAATGATTTAGCTATTCTTGAAATACAACAATCTAAGACAACTCTGAAGGATTTATGATGAAAAAGGCTATCCATCCCCATCACCAGACTGATGGTGTCTGAAGGCAGACTGAAGCATACTTTTTTAAAACTTTATTTTTCTTGATTTTTTTGTCTGTGTTTTCTTTTGTGATATGGCTAAGATAGAAATATATTTTGCATGACTATACATGTATAAGATATCGAATTGCCTTCTCAATGAGGGGGGTGGCTAGGGAGGAAGGGATAGAATTTGGAGCTCACAGTTTTAAAAACAAATTGTTTCTACATGAAACTGGGGAAAAATTAAATACTAAATTAAAAAAAAACAAAAAGGTGATAAATTCACAAACAGAACTGAAGCCAGTTTAAAAGTATCTCCTCCTGTGACCTACAGGGGAGTGGGAGGGAAAGAAAAGAGAAGAGAGAGACAGAGACAGAGAGAGAGAGAGGGAGAGAAGAGAGAGAGAGAGAGAGGGAGAGAAAAGACAGAGACAGAGAGAGGAGACAGAGACAGAGAGAGAGAGACAGAGAGAGAGAGAGAAAGAGACAGAGACAGAGACAGAGAGACAGAGAGAGAGGAGAGACAGAGATAGAGACAGAGAAAGATTGAGAGGGAGAGAGACAGAGGGGGAGATACAGTTTTACAGTTTGATTGTTGAAGCTGTCTTATCCAGTGTTTCAGAACTGCCTAGCAGTCAGTTTTTCTCTTAAGTTTTCTTTTGTTTAAATTGCCTTGAGCAGAAGAGATTGATTCAGAAAAGCTCAGTAGGGCAATGTTTAAAGGCCAAGCTCCATGAGCTCAGCAGCATGTGATCGCCTAATAAAAGCGGCTGAGATCCTGGAGCAGTCAGCACCCTCCTGGCTCTGTGCTGAGCACTTTACAAATATCTTGCTTGCTCCTCATGACAGCCCTGGTGGGTAGGTGCTGTTATTATCTTCATTTTACTGATGAGAAAAACTGAGGCGGGAAGATGTTAAGTGACTTGCCCAGAGTCACACAGCTAGTGTTTGTTGAACTCAGGCTTTCCTGTCCTGGGATGTGGTACTCTATACACTTTACAACCTAGCTACATAATTAATTTATAAATTAAGTAAGAAACCAAATTGGAAATGCTTTCCATGACAAAACAAGAGACTGCCAGTAAACTTTCAGCTTAGACTAAGAAAAAGCAGCCAGGTGGCTCAGTGGATAAAGGGTTGGACCTCTAGTCAGGAAGCCCTAAGTTCAAATTCTGCCATAAGAGTTTACTAGCTGTGGGACCCTGTAGCAGCAATGCAATATTCATAGCACTAACAACAACTATGAATATGCTGGCATAATTCTGAATTGCAAAATATTACAGACTCTCCATAGAGAAGACAGAAGCAAAAAATGTATTCAGACATCAGAAAGTCAAATACATCATAGCAACAAAGAAGTTAATATACCATAACACAGCAGGGAGTCACACCATCTTTTAGCCTTCCCACAAACAAACACTCATGAGCCTACCTGTCTCCTTGCCTGCATCTTCTCTCCTCCCTCCATGCTAACTGCTCTGAGTCACAGCTTCCTCTGGGCTCTGCTCCACCTGTTCAGCATCATGGCCCCTTGCTCCAGCTTCTTAGGTGTTTGTCTATCCACATTATAAATTCCCAGGGGGCAGAGGTCATCTTTTTACTTCTATTTGTATCACCACAAAGGGGGCTAAAGCAGGCACTGTGAGCCCTTAGAGCTTGGTCACATATCAAACACCAAAGTCATTGCTGCTCTCCAGTCATCTTTGGCTTTTTTCTGGCCACTGGACTTTGATGACTCTGGAAGAGAGAGTGGAGTTAGGCTGATGTACAACTGTACCTCAATAAAATCCAACTCACTTGCCAGTCAAGACATCATGATGGGGGCAGCTAGGTGGTGCAGTGAATAGATCACTGGCCCTGGAGTCAGGAGGACCTGATTTCAAATCCAGCCTCAGACACTTAACAAAAAAACTAGCCATGTGACCTTGGGCAAGTCACTTAAACCCAATTGCCTTGCCTTCCCCCTAAAAAAAAATCTTAAAGATGGAACATCTTAAAGAACTATGGAGACAACGCAGATTGAAGCAAACTACTTGCTCTCTCTCTCTCTTGTGTTTTGTTTCATTCCTTCTTTCTCACTGTTCACTCCATTACTTACAACTCTTTGCAACTTGACTATTATTTAATGCAAACCTATATCAGATTGCATGCTGCCATGGAGTGGGGGGGAGGGAGAGGGGAAAATTTGGAGCTCAAGGGATTGTGGAATTGAATGTTGTAAACTAAAAGTAAATGAATACATTAAAAAAAGACATCATGATGATGTGATGTCATTGGTCTTCTTTGAAAGCAAAGTACAAACAACAACAGATTATATCCCTATAGCTTAGCACAGTTCCTGGCACATAGAACACAGTTAATAAATGCGTGTCAGTTGACTCACTGACAACCGAGTGAAAGAAAAATGGATCTAAACAAAGATTCTAAATGTGATTTGAAAACAAAATATGAGGTTTATTGAGGAACTATACTAGAATGTAAAATTAAGGAAATATAAAATAAAGACAAAAGGAATTCCTTGATTTTTCAAGGCTTGTTCTCTGCTAATCAATGAGTAAACATGAAATTATTTTAAAAGAATTTAGAAGTAGTTTTCATTGACATGGTGTAGACCAGAAGCTTAATTCAAAAGCAATGAGAAATGTATAAAGTTGCCCTGAAGAGTATTGGGAAAGGGGATTGGGAAGGGGAAATCCACAAATGGAATTAAGCATTCAGTGATATTGACTCATCTAAAACCCAGATAAGGAGCTTCAATCCCTTATTCCCTTGACCCCAGGGAAATTGAATTAAAACCAGGACCATTTTTATCATATCTCAAAATCTTCTTGAAAGACCAATTTAGAGGAATGGCAAAGGAAAAAAAAAGCCCCAGATCTGGACAGTTTTGCTCTCACTGAGATAACAAGAAAACAGTGCTGTAGCCGCACAGGGGAAGCCTGGAATCCACTAGGAGACTTGTTTGTTTCTTTCTCAGGGATCTGATATTAGCTAATAATCATTTATTTAATGCCTACTGTGCTAAGCCTTGGGGAGACCAAAAGAAGCAAAAGACAGTTCCTGACCTCAAGGAGCTTACAATGTAGTGGGGGAAACCACACGTACAAGCAAGCCATATACAGGTGTCAACCTCAAAAAGTTTGTTCTAAGAAAGAGACAAAATTAGGTTGTGTCCATGTTTTTTGATTTCTCTCAAGCTGGTGACACACATGTATCACAAGGGAGTTATGGTACAGAACTGGTTCCGTCTAAGGGATGGTCCAGAACTGGCTGGCTTTGAGAGCCGAGGGCACAGAGTTATATGCCCTTCAAAGAGTAGGTGTTCCCAAGGGATGCCAATCAACTCTGATTGGTCAACACACTGGGAGATGAGCTAAATTAAAGTGAGGGTCTTGGGGTTAGATCACTTAATCTTGGTCAAAGAGACATCAATTTCTGTATCATTTATCTTGACAATAGGGAGGAATCAACATTTTCCCAGATCTGTCTGGGCAACAAAATGAACAGGAAACTGAACTTTGGAAGAAAGGGGAATGGGGAGAACTCTGGGTCTCCAAGATAATGATCACTAAGAAAAAACATTTTTCACACAGGATAAATAGTAAATTAAAGAGGGAAGGTAATAGAATTAAAGATAGGTTGACGGGGGAGGCTTCCTGTAGAAAATGGCACTTTATTTGGGACTTGAAGGAAGCCAGGGAAGCCAGGAGGTGGAGTTGAGAGAGGAGACCATTCCAGATATGAGGAACTGCCAGGGGAAATCCCCAGAGCCTGGATAAGTACAGTAAGTACATTGGGGTTCTTGTGTAGTTTATAAGATGTCTGGGGAGGGGGAGGGGAGTAGGTTATAAAGTTTTGAAACGGAGCATTTGATCTTTGATTTTGGAGGCAATAAGGAACCACTTGAGTTTATTGAATAGAAGATGATGTGGTCAAATCTGTGCTATAGGAAAATCACTTTGGCAACTGAATGCAGGATGGACTAGAGGGTGGAGACACTTGAGGCTGGCAGACACCCCTTACCCAGCAAGTTACTGCAGTAGTCCAGCATGAGGTGATGAGGACCTGTACCAAGATGGCGGGAGCATTGGAGGAGAGGAGAGTATTCTAGACATATTGCAAAGGTGAAATTGACAGGACTTGGCAACGGATTAAGATATGGGGGAAGAGAGATGGTGAGGATTCTAGGTTGGGAGTTTGAGGGAATAGAAGTATCGTGTGTAGGACAGAGACCACTACCCAAAAAATCAATACAAGGACTCAGATACCTTAAAAGCAGAAATGAGTTTATTGCTGTCTCATGACTGCCCCTGTGGCTCTAATGACACCTGCCAGGGAAGTCCTTTATACCCGGATGCAAGCAACTCCCCCTTCCCCTTAACCATTGACTGGTCAAACAGACTGCTCTGCCTCATTTTACAAAAAAGGCTCTCTTTCTAAGTCAGCCACCCCAGACACCAGCTAAGAGGATTTAATACGGGCATCCAGAGATCATCAATTCCAAACAGACCCAGCTTTGTCTCGCTCTTGGAGAACGCCTCTCCTTACGTTAACAAAGCAGAAGAGGCCTACTTTATGGCCCTTCAGGACAGGACCCTCAACTTGAGGCATTAACTTGAATAACAGGACTTTTTCTTATCTTAAGATTTTCTGAATTATGGAATGTTAATGGTAAAGAAAACAACAGAGATATTCTGGATCATAATTTCAATGGACACTTTGTCATCTATCTTGTTTTATTGTATTTATCATTTATCCAATTAAGAAATTCCTTTCTCGGCCAAGATGGTGGAATAGAAGCACAACCTTCCTGCAGCTCTGGCTTCCACCCTCCCCAATCCATGTAAAAAGGGAACTCTAAACAAACTTTGGAGCTGCAGAACCCACAAAATGACACAGAGAACCTAACCTCCCACTGAGGACAGCTCAGCAGGCCGGCAGGGGCCAGCACAGTGCTCTTGGAGCTGATCCCAGCCCCAAGCCCAAACTTTAGCCCCAGGGAGGGCCTGACCAGCCATCGGGCAGAGGGACTCCAGATCAGTAGCAGCTGTGGCCGTTTCCAGATTTATCAACACATAGACACAAAGGACAAAGTGAGAGGTCAGTACAGTCTGGACTTTGGGACCAGTAAGTGGGAGTGTCTGGCTTTTACCCCCAGGGCGAAAAGCTGCTGAGCCGCCTGCACAGCCAGCCAGCACCATGTGGCAGCAAGCACGGGTCTGAGGGGTAATCACTCTTGCTTTAACTTTCTTGGATCTGGATTGCAGTCTAGGGTGGAGGTCCTGGGGTGTGTGTCCAGCTTGCCAGAGCATGTGGAGACCTCAGAGAGGGCACCCATCTAATATCTCCAGCAGCTGAGAAAACCCTAGCATTTGGGACAAAAGCTCCCCTGTCTGGTGGCAGAGTCCTACTGTGGCAAAAAGCCCAAAAGTCAAATAATTGAGTGGCAAAATGAGGAGGCAAAGGAAACAAAGCAGACAGAAGATCCCAACATTACATTCCTATTTTGGGGACAAAAAGGAGCAAAGCATGGAACAGGAAGAAAACAGTGAAGTCAGAACTCCTGCACCAAAAGCTTCAAAGGAAAATACAAGCTGGTTACAGGCCATAGAGGACCTTAAGAAAGATTTTGAAAACCAAATAAGAGAAGTGGAGGAAAAATTGGGAAGAGAAATGAGAACAATGCAAGAAAATTATGAAATGAGAGTCAACAGCCTGACTGAGGAAAATAATACCTTAAAAAACAGACTGACTCAAATGGCAAAGGAGGCTCAAAAGGGCAATGAGGAGAAGAATGCCTTAAAAAGCTGAATTTGCCTGATGGAAAAAGAATCTCAAAAACTCAATGAGGAGAATCATTGCTTCAGAATTAGATTGGAACAAATGGAAGCTAATGACTTTATGAGAAATCAAGATGCTATTAAACAGATCCAAACAAATGAAAGAATAGAAGGCAATGTGAAATATCTCATGGGAAAAACCACTGACCTGGAAAATAGATCCAGGAGAAATAATTAAAATATTATTTTATTGGACTGCCTGAAAGCCATGACCAAAATAAGAACCTAGAAATCATCCTCCAGGAAATTCTCAAAGAAAACTGCCCTGATGTTTTAGTACCAGAGGGCAAAATAGAGGTTGAAAGAATCCACCAATCACCTCCTGAAAAAGATCCCAAAAAGAAAACTCCTAGGAATATTATAGCCAGGTTCCGGAATTCCCAGATCAAGGAGAGAATATTACAAGCAGCCAGGAAGAAACAATTTGAATATTGTGGAAACACAATCAGGATAACCCAGGATCTGGCAGCTTCTACACTGAGGGATCGAAGGGCTTGGAATATGATATTCCGGAGGGCAAAGGAGCTGGGATTAAAACCAAGAGTCACCTACCCAGCAAAACTGAGTATCATATTTCAGGGGAAAATATGGTCATACAGTGGAATAGAGGACTTTCAAGCATTCTTGCTGAAAAAAACAGAGTTGAACAGAAAATCTGACATTCAGATACAAGAAGCAAGAGAAGCATGAGAAGGTAAACAGGGAAAAGAAATCCTAAGGAACTTATCAAAGTTGATCTATTAACATTCCTACATGGAAAAACAATAATTGTAACTTATGAAACTTTTCTCAGTAGTTGAAGGGATTAGAAATATATATATTTGTCTATATATGAGGGTATATGGGCATATGAATACATATATGTGAATGTGTGTATATATGTTTACAGGTATACATAGATAGAGGGCACAGGTCCAATTTAACAGGAAGGGATGATACTTAAAAGGTGAAATTAAGAGGTGAGAGAAGAATATAATGAGAGGAGATGGGGAGAGACAGAATGGGGTAAACTATCTCATACAGAAGAGGCAAGGGAAAATTGTTACAATGGAGGGGAAGAATAGGAAGGCAAAAGGGAATGGGTCAACCTTATTCCCATTGAATTTGGCTTGAGGAGGGAGTGAAATACACACTAAATAGGGTATCTCAACCTCCAGGAGAACAGGGTGGGAAGGGGATGAGAGGGGGGATGATAGAAGGGAGGGTAGGCTGGGGGGGAGGGAGGTTGGAATCACTCACTTTTGAAAATAGATGCGATCAAAGTGGAGAGTAGAGCAGGTGGGAGGTGGGATGGGAGGGAGGCAAGTGTAGTCAGTCTTTTACAATGTATCTACTATGTTATTGTTTTGCATTAGCAACACATGTGCAACCTAGTATCTTCCCAGTAGGGGTGAGTGTCAAGGAAGGTGGGGAATGAATCTGGAATTGAAAGTTTTGAAATCAAATATTCAAATATGTATATATGTATACATGTGTGTATAAATATATACTATTATTAATACCATCTTACATGTAATTGGGAAATGGGATGTGCAGGCACTGAGGCATAGAGATCCACTGGAAAAGTGGATATGGGTATGGATATGGAAAAGTGGAAAAGGGGTATAGGGGAAAATGTGGGAGAGAGCAGATTGGGGGAGGGGATATCCTGTGGGACTGCTATTTTGGGGCGGTGGGTGAGGGAGAAATGGGGAGAAAATTTGTAACTCAAAATCTGGCAGAAATGAATGATGTAAATTAGAAGTTAATAAAGTATTTGAAAAATGGGAAAAAAAGTGATGGAGAAAATGTTAATAAAATAGATTGAATTTAAAAGTGAAAAAAAATTCCTTTCTCATACAATGTTAAACCATTACAGGGATCAGAAATTTGTGTGTCTCAACCACCGCTAATTGGGATGGTCCTAAAATGTACTTAAGCTCTCTCATCCTTTTGTTCAACAGGCAGGACTTTAGTCCTGCACTCCTTGCACAAGTAATGCTAGCCTTAAGGGAATAAGGAATAAATTTAGTAACTGTATACCCCTCTCTGTTTGTCTCCTTTAATCAAACCCTGTCTAGAGGTCGGCAGGGGGCACAATCTATTGCATTGAATCTTCCCAGCAACCAAGAACAAAGGCAGTTACACAAGTTTGCCCAGAGACAAGAAAAGGCGGGAAACTCTTTTTCAATAATACAAAAACTATTAACCCTTTTGAGGAGGCTTCACTTCTGAGAATCCCTCACAATAGTAATGGGGGTAATGGGATAGTTTAACAAGGGGGAGCATTTAGAGGGAAGATAAGAAGGCTAGCTCTAGCTCAGGTTGGGTTTAAGATGTCCACTGGACATCCAGTTCAAGGTGTCTGAAAGGTAGCTGGAAATAGGAGACCAGAGGTTGGCAGAGAGGTTAGGCCAGGAAGGCAGACAGGAGAATTATCAGCATAGAAACAGTCATTAACTCCATGGTGTAAGATATGGTTGAATTTTGTTTCCACAGAAAATTATATAAAAACAGAAATTATTTGAAGCCATACTACTGGCTAATGTCTGAGACAAAAACTGCTTGTATAAGAAGAATGGGGGAAGCTGGTGCCTAAAACTCAGCATGCCCAAGAAGGCCCCTTCCTGTGAATCAAAAGGGACTGCCAGGCCAGTTGTCATTCACAAAGACTAGGCCTCTTAACCCAGACGCAGAATAATAGGATTTTTATTGTGGATATCCTGGGCTAGAATCTTCAGACTAAGACTTGTGTCAGATCTATTAGCAGTTGGGAGAAATGTTTACTTGTGCTATCTGATGCAGACAATTGGGAAGAAACTAAAAATATTCTGCTTGGCATTTCCCTGTATAAAGAATAAAGTATAGGAGCAGCTAGGTGGCACAGTGAATAGAGCACTAGCCCTGAAGTCAGGAGGACCTGAGTTCAAATCTGGCCTCAGACACTTAACAGTTACTAACTGTGTGACCTTGGGCAAGTCACTTAACCCCAATTGCCCTGCCTTCCTCCCTCAAAACAAAAAAGAATAAAGTATATGATGATGAGAAGGGAAGGGGGAATTGAAATGTGGGAATGAGAGGATGTGGTGAAGAAGCAGGATTTAATGAACCCCAAAATGTTAACCAATGGGATTCAAGGCACAAAATTTGAATCTGGATGAATTATAAAAAGGGCTATGTAATTAGCTTAAATTGGTGCTTGAGACTTTTCACTAGGGGTAAAAGGTCAAGTTACGGGTCTGAAGTGACTTGAAATGAAAACCCTTTTTTCTAAATTCACTCATGGTCAGGTAAAATTCTTGGGTATTTCTGACAATGGAAAATGATGAGATCACCTAGTCAGATAGCATAGAGTGAGAAGAGCAGAGGCCCTAGGACTGAGCCCCGAGAGATGATCACAAAAGTTAAGTAGACAGTTTTGGTCATGAACAAACTTTAGCATCGGGGGGTTTTTGTAGACAGGGGTTTCATGAAGCCTATGCAGAGGGATATTTTTAGAAATACAAATCTAAGACCTTCCTGGGAACAGTTAGGCAATTTAGGAAATAATAGGAGCTAGCATTTACATAATACTTCAAGGTTTGAAAAAAAACTTATGAAGATTATCTCATTTGATTATCACAACAGCCCTGGAAAGTACCTGCTATTAATGCCCCATTTTACAGAAGAAGAAACTGAGGTATAGAGAGGGAAATAGAGAGTGGCAGCAGGTCCTATTATTATCCTCATTTTACAGATGAGGAAACTGAGGCATTGAAGAGGGGAGGAGTAAGACAAATAAAGTCATCATACAGGAGGGCTGCTAGCACAGGTTCACTCTTGATCTGGTATAATGTCAATGCAATATTCACAGGGCCCACAGTTACCATAAATATACCTGCATGGTGTTCAATCACAAAATATAACAGACTCTCCATATAGAAGACAGAAGCAAAACTTTTATTCAGACACCAGAAATCCAAATCCCAACACCAGTATGCTGATTCCATCATAGTAGCAAAGAAGTTAATAAACCCTAACAACACAGAGAGCCACACAATCCTTTAGCCTTCCCACAAGCCAATATTTGCTCATGAGCCTGACTGACCCCCTGGGACATGTCCTCTCCTCCTCCCAGTCTAGCTAGCTCTGAGTCTCAGTTTCCTGTGGGCTCTGCTCCACCCTTCAGCAAATTCCTCCCACCACAGGCTCCATGTGATCACATTCAGCCTATTAAGGGACAGAGTTTATTTTCAAAGCAGGGAAGGTCTTCAAATTCCCTTAGGTTTATTAAGGGATAGGGAAGATCTTCAAATTCTCATTACCATTACATTAGGTCCCAAGATCTTTCATGTTCCTTACCTAGCAAAAATACATTAACCATATATTTCATTACATAGATTAATGAGAGTTTAGGGATAACTGGTGTCAACAGAACTTTGTAATAATATAATAGGGATAATAGAAAATAAGCACATAAAATAATATCTTAGTGTGGGGGTTTGGGCAGAAGCACCCAATTCTTCCCCCCTCAAACGAATGGCGCTCAAAATCTTGGAGTAAGAGGCAAAGGTCTCTTCTCCATAGCTACTTCCAACTGAAATTGGATGTACAATCCCCATTGCCTTGCCCTGTCCCTGCCCCAAGAGGTCCCATTCTAGAGGTCAGTTCTTTAGCTGGCATCCAGAGCTCAGTTGATACCAGGTCCAGAGATGGCACATCACAGTCATGGACAAAGGATGGCATCCATCTTAAGCAATCAGACATCTGCAGGTGGAGGGTACTAAACCTGCAGGAAACAAATTTCACAAACAAGTTTAACAGACAAAGAAAAACCAGATTATAGAGTCAGCCATGCTTCTGGAGTCCATGAATTCCCTATCATAGCCTCATTCATGGTAGAATATGAGTCAAGGGTACACCTTGGTAATCATCTTCTCCTGAACAAACAACAGCCACAGTATTGTCTTTCCCATGTGCTATAATTTTGCAGCCTTTGGAACATTGTCTGACTTCTGCTTTACTCATGCTTTGGCTCCCAATTTTATTCTATTAGTAGAAACAAACCCTTCAGTTCCTCTGACAGTTATTTCAGAAGATGGGTCCGTTTTCACACGGGGTATTGTTTCACAAGGAATAATAATCCCTTGAACTACTCCATTATTTTTGCAAAACTGTATGAGTTCTTCATCTAAATTTTGCAATATCTCAATAATTTCTCCTTGATAATTAGAATCAATTACTCCAGCCAATACATGTATACCTCGAGCTGCTAAACCTGATTTAGGTAATATCTGCCCAAAATGATTTCTAGGGATTCTCATACATATTCCAGTAGAGATCTTTCTTATTTCTTTTCTATCCAACCAAAAGTCTTCTAAACAATGTAAATCATATCCTGCCAAACCAGGTGTTCCTGGATACAATGCTGGAACATCTTGCCTCACAGTCCAATACTCAATATTTGGAATCTTATGTGTCTGCTGTTTTCTAATCTGCAGATTTGGGGTCATCATTCTGGTTAGAGGTGCACTTTCTCCCAATGGTCTATTATTCAAATTATGTAAAGCAGTGAACAAATTATCTTTCTGATGTTGATATGAATTATTAGAACTTAACTTCCCTAACTATTCTTTCAATAATCCATTCATTCTTTCAATTAACCCAGATGCTTGTGGATAATGTGGAATATGATATATCTATTCAATATTGCTTAATATACAATATCTCTTCATTTTATTACCTTTGAAATGTGACCCATTGTCACTTTGACTCTGCTTTGGGGTTCCATAATATAGACTTATGAGATCTAGAGTTTTACAAGTGTTTTTCTGGGTTGCATTCTTATTAAGGACAAGCCACTAGTACACCTGAATAGGTGTCAATACAAGTACATATAAATTTGCAGCTTTTATCTTGGGGTAGGAGACCAATATGATCTATTTGCCAAATTTGAGCTAGAACTTTTTCCCTTGCTGCCTCCCCAGTTACTACCCAAGGAATAGTTTGTTCCTTTTCCAATTGACATTCACGACATTCCTCTGCTATCTGTTTTAACAATGAATGAGAGATACTAATACCTCGATCTTGTGCCAACTGGTGTGTGACCTGGACCCCTAAATGGCCAGCCATTTGATGGACTCATTTTTCTAGTACTGGATCATCAGTTGGTATCAGAGTAGGGACAATATGTTGAGTAGTAATCTTTCCTATTCAATCAGCATGTGCATTGTACTCACATTCTGGAATGGTGAGGGCCGTGTGAGCATCTACATGAAAAACTGACAAATCGGTAACCAAAGACATGTCCCATTTATCTTCAAATAATTCTTTGCCCCAGACTTATTTACCATGAATTTCCCAATTTTGATTTTTCCACATGGGCATCCTTGTAGCTAACCCATTAGCTACTACCCATGAATTAATAAATATATGACACTGTTTTCCTTGTTCTGCTTTGACGGCTTGATGTTCTGTCATGAGTTCAGCATATTGACTACTTCCACATATCCCAGTACTTTCCAAAGTCTGCCTAGTACATGTGTTATAGGCTATTGCTTTCCAATGTCTTTTGTGGCCCAAATATTTTGCTGTCCCATCAGTAAACCATGTATGTTTCTTCTCTTCTTCAGTTAATCCATTATATCTGTCATTTCATTTTACCAAGGATTGTACCAACTGTTGCTTTGGTTCAGGGGATATATAATTTCCCTCAGTATTGATGTTTGCTATAGATTCATGTAGGACAGTGTAGCACCAATGCAATATTTACAGCATCCACAATCAAGATAAAGACTGTGACTGTATTGCATGATGTTTGGTCGCAAAATATACCAAACTCTCCAGATAGAGGATAGAACTGAAGCATTTATTTAGACATCAGAAAACCAAATCTCCAAACCAGCAAGTCAATTCCATCATAGTACCAAAGACATTCAGAAGCCATAATAACACTGAGAGCCACAGCATCCTTCAGTCTTCCCACAAACTAATGCAAGATCAATATTTACTCACAACCCTCTCTATCTCCTTGACTGAGCGTCCTCTCTCCTCCACCAGTCAGAGTCTGGCTAGCTCTGACTACCAGCTTCCTGTGGGCTCTGCTTTTCTTCAGCAAACTCCTCCCACCACAGGCTCCTTGTGACTACATTTAGACTATTAGGGGAGAGAGTTTATCTTCACAGCAGGGAAGCTTCCTGTGGGCTCTGCTGCACCCTTCAGCAAATTCCCTCCATCACAGGCTCCATGTGATTACATCCAGCCTATTAGGGTGCAGAGTTTACTTTCAAAGAAAGTAGGTCTTCAAACTCCCCCCTAGGTTTATTAAGGGGCAGAGAAGATCATCAAATTGCTATTCTCATTACAGACAGAAACTCCATTTTTGCCTGTTTTAGCTCTATTTTGAATATATCATTTCCATTTAATTATGCTGACCTCTTGTGCATGTCTAATTCTGTGAGAAACTGGGGCACTCATTACAGAGGTCATAATTGGGATTCCAGGTCTTAATATCACTTCATGGCCCAAAGTCAGTTGTTCAGTCTCTACCAAAGTCCAATATGCAGCTAACTACTTTTTTTTTTGCTTTTTGGAGGGAAATTGGGGTTAAGTGACTTGCCCAAGGTCACATGGCTAGGTCTTGTGTGTGTGTGTGTGTGTGTGTGTGTGTGTGTTAAGTGTCCTGAGGCCGGATCCCAACCCAGGTCCTCCTGACTCCAGGGCCAATGCTCTATTTACTGTGCCACCTAGCCGTCCCCTGCTAACTACTTTATGAAAGTTATATATTGAACTCCAGATGAAGGGAGTTTCCTAGACCAAAATCCTAAGGGTACACTTCAGCTTTGTTGTTTTTGCTATAAACTCTGGTTTATATAATCATCCTGTACAGTCACTTGTAATTCCACCAGGTCATTTTGCATGGACCATAAATTCAGGACCAATTGTATAGCAGCTTTGGCTTCCTCAAAAGCTTTACTCTGCTCAAGTCCCCAGTCAAATTTATATTTCTTCCAAGTAACTTTATATAAGGGTTTCAAAATCTGTCCCAGATGTGGAATGTGATGTCACCAATATCCAAATAATCCTATAAACTTTTGGGTTTCTTTCTTATTGGTAGGATGAATCTCTTGTTGAAGAATCTATGTATGTGGGACAAGAAAAACCCTTGCCCAAAATCAAATAAGCAGAGATATCCCCAAGCAGGGACAGGAAAGATTTAC
Organism: Petaurus breviceps papuanus; assembly: GCF_028583685.1. Taxonomy (NCBI): domain Eukaryota; kingdom Metazoa; phylum Chordata; class Mammalia; order Diprotodontia; family Petauridae; genus Petaurus; species Petaurus breviceps. The sequence goes on along the minus strand of NW_027187465.1, from coordinate 2,959,324 downwards.
TTAATTATTTCTTCTTGCAAGAAGGGCAGTCTCCCTACCAGAGGCAGTCTAGTAGGAGAGTCAAAATACAAAATATAAAATTTGGTTATATACCCAAAAGACCACCCCTTTCCCCCCTCCCTTATTCTATCCTGTTCCTGTTAATTAGGACTGAGGCACACAATCTTAACTGCAAAAATCTACTGGCGTTTGCAGATGAAATGTCAGTAATATCAAAAAGCAGAAGGTACATGTCTAGCAGACATGGAAACAGACAAAATATGTCATCAGTATCAACTTAGCTATGAAAGTGGAAGATAAATGTTCCAATAATATCAATATGGATATGAAAGTAGACAATATTTTATGAATCATGGGGTTTTAGGACATGGTGGCCTGCCTGGAGTTCCACAACAGGAGCTCCAATTTTATATTTGTACAGGTCAGATGGTGGTCAGTGGAAACAAGTGTGGAACATTTGGGCCTGTGGCTAAATTTGCAGGGTCTGTGCTTTCCCCTCCTATGCTTAGCTAAACTTAGCAAAAACTTCCACTTATGACCAGGGAAGTAAGGCAAGGGTCCCAAGTTCCCAGCCCACGTTACTAAGTCTTTGGTACTTTGTTATAATTCTGTTCAAATTTCTGGAATGTTATCTGAGAAGTTTTCACTTTTATTCCATTCGAATCTCTCACAGCCTTTTATTCCATTGTATTCCCCCAAATTCTACATTTTGAGTTGGTGCTTGAATCTTTGTGGGATTTGTTTCACACCCTTTGCTTTTCATGTGCTCAATTAAAAGAGTCAAATTCTTCTCCACTTCTTTTACATTTTCCCCCTGTATCATAATGTCATCAATGTAGTGGGTAAGCTGTACTCCAGGTAGCTCTAATTCATCCAAATGTTCAGCCACAATTCTATAACAAATAGCGGGTTTGTGCAGATATCCTTGCGGCAAGTGGGTGAAAGTATATTGTCTATCCTGCCAAGTGAAAGCAAACTGGTCCTATTATTTTAGAGTCTATTGGGATGGTGAAGAAAGCTAAATCAATAACTGCATACCAAGTCCCATCACATTTCTGAATTCTTTCTGTTAAGGTTACAGTATCTGGAACAGCAATATACAAGGGAGGAGTCACCTTATTCAATTGTCTATAATCCACTGTCATTCTCCATGTTCTGTCTGATTTTCATACTGGCTAGGCAGTATTATTCCATCATGTGGTTGTAGCATCATGTGCTTCAACATATTCCTTTATAGTATTGGTAATTTCATCTTGTCCTCCTGGCACATGATACTGCTTTAAAGTAATTATTTTGGAAGGTTCGGGTAAAATGATTGTGTCGATTTTTATTTTTCCCACTAAAACTGTATTAATTCCTATCTTCCTTACTGCAAATTGGCATCTACCTTCAGGTAAATTCAGAGTCATGCCTCTCAATATATCTGTTCCAACGATGTATTCAGGAATGGGTACAATAGCCACAGTATATTCTAGGTAATTGCCTGATTTTCATTATTAGTTTGACTTGTCTGGATGATATTTCAGCCCCTTCCAGTCCTGTGATGATAATAGGAGTGCCATGCTTGAACTTATTTGGGTTCCCATAAATGAGGGAGGCCTCTACCCCAGTATCAATCAATGCCCTGGTTACAGTATTTATCCATTTTTCCAATATATAGTCAGATTGATATGGGCTCTGTAATCTCATCTGTGTATTTCTTTAATCTGAGCTGGGGCTTGGCCAATTTCCTATTCTCCTTGAAGGTGTGATGAACTTGGATACAATGGTTCAGGAACATCTGTAGGGGCAGCCCTTACTTTCTCTATTCCGTCTGACATTAAGCCCTTTATCTTGGTAAATTTTATATAGTTCATTAGTTGGAATACTATCATTTTTCCAAAATCAACACTAAACAGTTCTTTTCTTGTCAATCTCTTCTGACTTTGAATCTGCTGGCCATTTACTTTTCTCTCTTGAGAAAATTTATCTTTTTCCCATTCTCCCAAGTCACTTAGCTGTGAAATATTATCCAGCACCTCTGAAAGAGGGTGTCTTATTTCACCAATTACTAGTCAGAAGTAGATGCTTATAAGCAGGAGGAATCGTCTTCACCACAATGTTTCTATGAGGAATTGCTAAGGGAATATCATGATACATAACAGCATCTCCAACCATGATAGCCGTTTTCATTACTTCTTTCAACTTTCTAATATAGTCCCTAAGACATAGACCCTGTCTGTCTCCACTAGGCCACATAGAATCAGTGGAATACATTTTATTGCATTCATTGGCAGCTAAAGCTAAGAGATTGGTTGTATTGTTACCTCCTGCCATATGAAAATCTCTAAAAGTTTGGTGGACAAAAGGATTCTGACAAATACGTACAAATTTCAAGCAGTCCACACTATCTACCAATAGTCCTCTGGCCCCTTCATGAGAGATTCTCACTATCCAAGACACTAACTCTTCTCCCATTCTTCAGGTGAATCTGCTTAATACATCAGTCATCTCCTGCTGAGTGAAATCCTCAGTTATCTCCCTGAACACTGTTTGGCCTCCCTGATTCTCCTGCTTCCTTCTCAGTATGGGCCAGCTTCTGCCCTCATGAAAGTTTCATCATGAAACATTGTATTCCCGTGCTGTACACATGTATTCTCCTGGCAGTCATTGTCATGGCAACTAGACTCAGTCTCTACTGAAACTGTAACAAACTTTCCCTCTGTTACTTTTCTTTTTTTTCTCTTTTTGGAGGGGGGAAGGCAGGGCAATTGGGATTAAGTGACTTGCCCAAGGTCACATGGCTAGAAAGTGTGTCAAGTGTCTGAGGTCACATTTGAACTCAGGTCCTACTGACTCCAGGGCCGCCGCCTTGCACTACTTCTTTTTCTGAGCCTGAGACCCTCCAGTTTGCTCTTCTAAGGGAGAGTCTGAATACTGGAACACAGCCAATTCTCTCTCCATTTGAGTTTTCTCTTGTAAGAGTTTGTCTCTGCTCTTGCACATAATACAGTAACCTGTTAGTAAAACCCAGTCCCTCCTACACAATGCCCTCCAGCTCTTCCCCAGGTTTTATTGGCATTCTTTACAAACATGTTTCTAAATCTCTAGGTTCTCCCTGCTGTAACCTCTGTTCCTAGTTTTCACAGCGTCCTGTACTTTTAGACCACTCCCTTGCTACGGAGGCATGAGGTAAATCCTCCCATCCTGGAATGGCCATTTCCTCTTCTAAATTCCTTCTGCCTCCAAATAGAGATCTAATATTATATGATCCTATCATCATCGCCAAATGTAGCACCAGTGCAATATTCACAGTGCCCACAGTCACTATAAATATACCTGTATGGTGCTTGATTACAAAATATAACAGACTCTCCATATATAAGAAGCCTGTCTGTCTCCTTTGGAAGCGTGCTCTCCTCCCACCCATCTAGTCTAGCTCTGACTCACAGCTTCTCGTAGGCTCTGCTCCACCCTTCAGCAAACTCCTCCTACCACAGGCTCCATGTGATTACATTCAGCCTATTAGGGGGCAGAATTTATTTTCAAAACATGGAAGGTCTTCAAATTCCCTTAGGCTTATTAAAGGGCAGAGAAGATCTTCACAGTACTATTACCATTACATCTGGTCAGACAGGAAACACACTAAGAAGGGGTTAATAATCTTACTTTATTCTAGTCTAGTTTTCTCAGAAGAGGATTGCTGATAATGGAAGCACAAACTCCTATAGCATTCCCTAATCACCCTTCTTTTTGCTTTTTGGAGGGCAATTGGGGTTAAGTGACTTGCCCAAGGTCACATGGCTAGGTCTTGTGTGTGTGTGTGTGTGTGTGTGTGTGTGTGTGTGTGTGTGTGAAGTGTCTGAGGCCAGATCCGAACTCAGGTCCTTCTGACTCCGGGGCCAGAGCTCTACTCACTGCACCACCTAGCTGCCCCCTAATCACCCTTTTTGCGGGGGCCAGTGAGAAGGGGGAGCAACTACCTCTATGTCTCAGTGGGGTCAGTCGAGACAGGAACAACTTGTGCATCACCTTAAATCCCCTCAGGCCTTAAATGGGGGCCAGTTGAGGCATGCACGGTATTCCTGCTTGTGCATTCAACCCTAAGGTTCCCCCTAAGCCTCACTGGGGACCATCTGAGGCAAACACAGATTCCCCCCAAGCCTTGATGGGGGCTGATTGAGGCACACACAGCATCTGTGCACTTGACCCTAAGCTTCCTCATTCACTGAACAATGACCACCTGTTTTATAGGGGCAACAGACAAAGAAGGCACACTGCCAGTAATAGGCTCACAAGTTTACATCACCCCATCCCAGTATCTCACTGCGCAGTCACAATGGATGTTTATATTATTTGTCATTATATAATGCTGCATAAGCATGGTGGAGATGTTTTGAACCATAGTTATGGGAACTTACATCTAATACCTGGGAATAAGAGATTGTTATGGGGTTATGGATCCTGGGAAACTGAACTCTAAGAAATTATAACAAAAATCCACTTTACACACGCTGAAATTCACCTTACACACGCTGAAATTCACCTTACACACACTGAAACTCACCTTACTTACACTGAAATCCACCTTACTTGTAGGAGGTAGTGTGAGAAACAATTGTCTTAGCAAGAACTCCAGTGAATTCAGGAAAAAAGATTTTTATTTCACGTCCTTTCTAATGGTGACCTGGCCAACACCTCCCGGTGGTTACGGGCAACCTGACAGGCACAGGCACATGCTTTAAGACCAATTACAAAGCCTTTTATTTCTATCCTGATTGGCATTTCCCTCCCCTGTTCCCCACGGGCTGGGTATTTCAGGGTTCACAGCCTATGATAAAATGCCTAAAAACCTGCTCCCACATGGGTCTTCACCCCTGCTTACATTTCAATACCCTCCCCCCATCCTCTTTCTCTTTATACTTTATTTACTAAAACTATGACAAGTCATAAATACTTTTTAGAACAATAACAGCTCAGGATGTCTGTGATCATAGCACGAGAAAGAAATTTTCTCAATTGCTAGGAGAGTTACCAAAAGTATGAGTTGAAGATTCAATCCAGGATATCCATAGGAAAAGTCCCATCATCTAAGAAAATGTCTTGGGTTAATGGGCCTCATGCTTAGTGAGCTTCACCAGGGCTGGCAGTTTTTGATGTTGGAAAAAGACCTTATCAGAGAACAAAGCGAATGGATTCTGAGCTATGTCCCCTGCTACAATTTTTGTTTCCTGAAGTAATTAATAGGTAGGAGACTTTCTGATAAATATGACTCCTTAGGTTTTGCAAATTATGATTTCCGTGGAAACAAAATTTAATCGTCCCTTACAGTTAGGAGCTTTTATTATCCCCATTTACAGATGAGAAAACTGAGGCAGATTGAGGGTAAGCAGCTGGCCTGGGGTAACAGTGCTTGAGGCTGGTCTGAACTCATGACTTCCTGACTCCAAATTCCAGTGTGCCACCTAGCTGCCTCTAGGAGAGCTAGGCTGACTCTATAGCCAATCTATGTAGCACTTTTCCACCCCTCCAGCAGAACAGTTACAACTATTTACTGTTATCAGCTCACATTAGGCTGTCCAAAGGTCTTGTTCTTCCACATAGCTTGTTTTTGCAATAAAGGTTATCCTTCTTCCAGTGCTTCACTTGGTATCATTGATGATAACTGGTTTTGTTGCTGTAATACAAAAAAATTTCTTTGAAAAATTGTCTTTCACCTGCCAAGACAAAGGCAAGGATTATATGAACACAATTATAAAACACTTTTCCCACAAATAAAGACAGACCTAAATAATTGAGAGAAATATTGTTTGCTCATGGGTTTATGGGATTATGGAACCTGGACCCCTAAAAGGAAAAGACCATGTCTTTGGGACCTGGGACCCTGAAAAGTCCCTGAACTTTCCCACACTGGCATTTCTCCTGAGGCATCAGGTCCAAGGGAGTCTACCTAGACACTCAATAATCCTTTTAACTGTCCTTTCACTATGGCTCTCTGATCACTTAATTCCTTTCATTGTCCACACAGGACCACTCCAGGAAATCTGCCACTCCTTAATCCCATCCAGATCTTCTCACAATCTTTTCTTGTCTATAATACCAGTCTTACCCCCCCCCCTTAAATTGTGCAGATTCCCTAAGAATCTCACTCTCTCCTATGATGTCCCAATACCTTAAATTTACTAGGAATCTTGCCTCACTAACTGGTGCTATAATAAAACCTTGCTACGCTGGCTGAAAGAAGGCTTGAGTGGTAGGATTCTTTCGAGGAAGACCCCCTGTGCCCTTGCATTTTGGGCTTCTCAGCACCCCAAACTGCAGCAGACTGAACCAATATAATAAAAATGACAATTCTACCTAAGTTAGTTTACTTATTCAGTGCCATACCAATCAAACTACCGAAGAACTACTCTGTAGAGCTAGAAAAAAATTGTAACAAAACTCATCTGGAAGAACAAAAGGTTAGAACATCAAGGGAATAAAAAAAATTGTGAAGGAAGGTAGCCTAATTATATCAGATTTAAAAATATACTTAGCACTTTGTAATATATCAGAATAATCTGGTACTGGCTATCCAGAGTAATGGATTAATGGAATAGATTAGGTACAAAATGCACAATAGTGAATGACCATAGTAATCTAGTGTTTGATAAACCCAAAGATCTAAGCTTTTGGGGTAAGAACTCAACATTTGAAAAAAAAATTTGGTGGAAAAACTGCAAAGCAGTTTGGCAGAAACTAGGCATAAACCAACATCTCATATGGTATACCAAGTTAAGGTCAAAATGGGATATCATAAGTAAATGGAAAAATGTACCTGTAAGATCTATAGTTTATGACCAAACAAAAGAGATAGGATTATGGGTAGTAAAATAGATAATTCACATGAAGTTGGAAAGCTTTTGTACAAACAAAACAAATGCAGAAAAAATTAGAAGGAAAGCAGGAAGTTGGAAAATTTACAGCAAGTTTTTCCAATAAAAGCCTCATTTTTCAAATACATTAGGGAACTGAAACAAAATTTTTAAAAGGATCCATTTTCTGATTGATAAACGGTTGAAGGATATGAATAGGAAGTTTTCAGAAGAAGAAATCAAAGTTATCAATAGTCACATGAAAAATGCTTTAAATCACTATCAATTAAAGAAAGATAAAGTAAGAGTTCTAAGGTACCAGCTCACACCTATCAGAAATGACAAATGCTGGAGAGGATGAGGGAAAATAGGCACACTAATGAATTGTTTGTAGAGTAGTTTACTGGTCTGAACATTCTGGAGAACAATCTGGAACTATGCCCAAAGGGTTATAAAACTGTGTATACCCTTTGATCCAGCAATACTACTATTAGGTTTGTATCCCAAAGAGATCAAAGGAAAAGGACCTATATATTAAAAAAATATTTATAGCAGCTTTTGTGTGTGTGTGTGTGTGTGTGTGTGTGTGTGTGTGTGTGTGTGTGT
>NW_027187465.1:2942340-2951875 GCF_028583685.1 Petaurus breviceps papuanus | reverse complement strand
TGTGTGTGTGTGTGTGTGTGTGTGTGTGTGTGTGTGTGTGTGTGTGTGTGTGTGTGTGTGTAGCAGCAAGCACCCCAGCTGGGGTGGCTGCCAACACAGGTTCTTGGATCTGCTTTGATAAAGGGTTAAAGGTCAAAATGGGTTAACAAGCTTACTTTAATCAGTCAAACATATATCATTTACCTAGTTCAGGGGGAAAAGGTCAGCACCCCGAACTTCAGAGTATACAGACAGAATTATCAAGACAGAGAAACAGATCAAGTAGACAGGTTTCCAAACTTTTACATTACATCCATACCAAATCAACATCTGGGTTTTTCAAAGCTGGGGGGCTCTCAACAATGGCTTCCCAGAGTCTCATCTGATCAAATCACAGAACACTTCTCAAAGCTACACATCAGGGCTTATATAGCCTTCTCCTGGCTCAGAGAATGTAACAACCTTATTGACCCACTGGCTAATCAAGAAGTATCTCCTGAAAAACAAGCCTCCTACCCCAGGCTCCAGGTGCACTTTAGCCTAGGGGCAGGGAAGATCTTTAAATTTGCATTTCCATTACAGTGTGGTAGCAAAGAATTGGAAAGTAAGGGAATTCTCATCAGTTGGGGAATGGCTGAACAAGTTGTGGTTTATGATTGTGATGGAATACTATTGTGTTATAAGAAATTATTAGTGAGGTGGTTTCAGAAAAATGTGGCAAGACTTATATGAACTAATGCAAAGTGAAGTGAGAAGAATTGGGAAATCATGTGTACAGTAACAGTAATGTTGTTGTGATGATCAACTGTGAAAGATTTGGCTACTCTGTTCAATGCAATGATACAAGACAATTTTAAAGGACTCAATAAAAAATGCTATCACCTCCTGAGAGAACTGATGAACTTTGAATGCAAAATGAAGCATAATTTTCTAATTTTCTATACTTTTTGCTTTTTTTGTGACATTGCTAATATGGAAACATGTTTTGCATGATTTCACAGATATAATTCATACATTGTTTGCCTTCTGAATGGGTGAGGGAGAGAATCTTGAACTCAAAATTTAAAAAGAAAAGAATGTTAAAATGAATATTTTTTTTAAAAAGAATGTCTTTCTGGGAAGAACTAGAAAAGATTGAACTGGGAACATAAGATATATTGTGTAGAACAGGTAACTGCAATGGCTGTTATGTACCTTGATCTATCACTTTTTTTTTGGTGCTTTTTGCAGGGAGGAAGGCAGGGGTTAAGTGACTTGCCCAAGGTCATACAGCTAGTAAGTGTTAAGTATCTGAAGCCGAATTTGAACTCAGGAATCCTGACTCCAGGGCTGGTGCTCTATTCACTGCATGGCATGCCTAGCCACCCCAATCTATCACTTCTTACCTCAATACTTTAAGAAGATATTTGTCAAGTATGGAAATTGGTCCACACAATGTTTGTAATGATTGATGCAAAAATTATTACCGTTGGTGACTACAGTGGTTTGGTTTTTTTTTTATTATTATAACATCATTGCCTTTTGTAAGGTGATAGGATTTAGCCATGGTTCCATCTTTTGTACATGTCTTTAAAAAATCTAAGTTGGTCAGTGAATTTTAATAACAACAACAATAATAGCTAGTATTTATATAATTCTTTATAATAACGCTTTAAGGTTTGCAAAGTACTTTACAAACATCTCATTTGATTCTCACAACCCAGAGAGGTAGGTGCTATTATGATTATGCCCATTTTACAGATGAGGAAACTAAGGCTGAGTGAGGATAAGTGACTTTCTCAGGGTCAGGAAGCTGATAAATGTCTGAAACTGAATTTGGCCCAGGTCTCTCTGATTCTGGGTGCGTCCATCCACTGTGCTAGACAATAGCCTCATATTTTTGGAAGGTGTTGCCTTTTGGGGTGGCTAGGTAGAGCAGTGAATAGAGCACTGGCCCTGGAATCAGGAGGACCTGAGTTCAAATCTGAACTCACACACTTGACACACTTACTAGCTGTGTGACCTTGGGCAAGTAACCCCAATTGCCTTGCCTTCCCCCCTCAAAAAAAAGGAGACAATGCCCCTTAGGAGAGAGACAGTAAGCCCAGGATACCATACTCCATAGATAAAGACCTTGGAACCCCAAGAGGTTATTTCTGGAGGAGGTTTCTTATTTATTCCTCCCACCACCAAGGAGCCCATCTGGTACCTTTCTCTTTTAACCAGGGCATCTATGTGGTACAGTGGATAGTGGGCTAGACTTGGAATTAGAAAGATCTGAATTCAAATCCAGCCTCACTCACTAGCTGTGTGACCATGGGCAAATCACTTCACTTCTGTCTATTTCCTTATCTGTAAAATGGGGATAATAATTGTACCTACCTCCAAGGTTAGTATGAGTATCAAATAAGATAATATAAAATGCTTTGCAAACCTTAAAATTCTATATAAATTCTAGCTATCATTAAGTATCCTTGATAGCTAGATATTAAGCTCAACTGTTTCTGTAGTTTTAGCATATAAAAATCCTGATCATTGCAGTGGAAGGGGGAGGAGTTACAGCAAACTTTACAACCCTTACAACAAACAGATGATGCTTTGGGCAGAGGTCAGAAAGAAGGCTTAAAGCCAAACCCTCATAGACTCCACCCCCTCAAAAAAGTCCTCCAAGGATCAGGCTAGAGCTAGATGGACCTTAGGGGATCATCTAGGTTAACTGTCGAATTTTGCAGCAGAAGAAACTGAAAAAACATCATTTATTAGTTATAACCAGGAGCATACTGGTGCCAGCTCATACTGATGTGAAAGAGCTGATAGTTAAATTTTCAGTGTGAGCAATTACACCTTGGAAATTGGCAAATGCTACAATCAGGGTCTGATTTGTTGTTTTGTGGATTGACTTAAGAAAGTGGAGAAAGTATTAATACTGCAGATTAAACTGAAGGGTTTATCAGGTATACATTTTTTTTCCTCCAGTTGATATGTCTTCCCAGGTTCCTCTGAAACCATTCCTTTCATTATATGTTAAACATTTCAAACATGTTAAACATTTACCAGCACACTACTGGTTATAACCATTGTTACCTGTGCCCATGAAAGGGATATGTTCACTGTCACCTTAAACCTATTTTCCAAGGCTTTAAAAATATTAGGTATCAAGTTACCTATGATCACAGAGGAAGGCTAATTCAAATATTGCCAAAATTGAGACTGAACTGAGGTAACTGTAACTATTCTAAAAGTTGCAGTGACAGTGACTAGAACTCAGGTCTCTCCTGCCTCCAGTGAGGTTGTCCGATTTTGACCTCCTGTGATAAGCTCCTGATTTTGTGACACAGGACAAACAGCTGAGCAAGATGGGGAACCCCTTAGTTCTTTGAGGAGCACCCTGGCCCCAAGCTGATACCCCACTCCTTCCTCTTAGCAGGAACCGAGAAAGGTGGGAAGGAGAAAAAAAACAAAGGAGAGAAAAGGTCCCTGGGATGGGGAAGGCAGAGGCACTCCCAGGACGGCTCCCACCCCTGCCTGGCCTCTCTAGAACTGTTTCCGCTCCACTACCACTCACCTCCCGCCCCATCCGGCAGACTGTACCAAGAGGCAGTTGATAATAGGACTCCCCCTGCAGTCTTGCCACTGTTTCCTGTTTCTCTTGTCTGTACCTTGTTAATACATATTTGTTTGCTTGTTTTCTCTCCCATTGGATTGTAAGCTCCTTGAGGACAGGGACTGTCTTTTGTCTCTTTTTGGATCCTCAGCACTTAGCACAGGGCCTGGCACCATAGTAGGTTCTTAAAAAATATTTATTGCTAGATTGACTGTCTCCTGCAGGTCATTGGAGGCCTGAAGTGCATCCTCCCTACCCCCATTGGTTCAATTGTCTGCCTTAGAACATAGCATATAGGATGTCAGACCTGGGAAGGACCTGAGAACACAGAACAAAGAAGGTAGATTTGAAAAAAAAAATCTTAGTGCTATCAATTATTTCTAGACTTTGAGCTCTGGAACGTCAGAAAATGAAGTAAAATTGCATGAGTAAACAGATTATCTACATCTCTACCCCTGCCCCTTACACACACAAACATTTTCAAATATTGTCCTCTCCTGCCCAGCCCCTGAGCTGTGGGTAGTGGTGGGTAAATGGCAATAGATAGATGTTTGAGAAATTGAGGATGGAAAATCTTAAGGGAAAGGAATAGTTCTCTAGATAGGGGAGGTAGAGGCATCTCCAGGAAGGCATGGCCCTACACACACACACACACACACACACACACACACACACACACACACAGTAATGGGTAGAGCCTGCTGCTTGACTAGAATTTCCCAGTACCTGGGTCACAGTCTCCCTAGGTGGCCTCTGAATGGCACTTGCCATCCTCATTTAGGGGAGAAGTTTCCAGGACATGACCAAGGCTTGAGTTTCTCTCCCAGCCTTGAGTCAGGGCAGAGCTGAGATCTCCTGACCATAGTGGCCTCTGTCCCTTTTTACCCATCAGTAGAAGGATTTTTGAGAGATGAGAAGAAACTTGAATCCAGTCTGTTGTCACCTCTACAATGACCTTTGTCTTCAGGCTCTGTTTGTCTTTCTAATTGCTTGGAAGGGTGCTACTGCCAACAATTATGCCCTTGGGCAAAAATCCCACTGGGCCTGAATTCTGCTCTGTTTCTATTTTAGTAATCAGGTACAGAATAGCAGTCCCTCTCAATGATTACCAATGTCAAGGAGGAAAATGACCTTTTTTTAAAAAGAAAAATTAGGGCTTAAAAAAAATTAATGACAATTTCCTTTCTACCCCCACCCTCCCCCCCTCTTAAAAAAGAGAGAAAAACAAAATATATAGACAAACAAAACAAATTTCCACATTGGCCATTTTGAAAAAATAATGTCTCAATCTGTCCTTGAGCCTATCACCTCTCTTTTATGAGGTGGCTTACATGTTCCATCATGAGTTCTGGAACTGTGGTTGGTTATTACACTGATCAGAGTTCTTAAATCTTTCAAAGTTGCTTGTCTTTATAATATTGTTGTTATTGTATAAGTTGTTCTGATTCTGCTCACTTCACCCTGCATCAGTTGATATGTCTTCCCAGGTTCCTCTGAAACCATCCCTTTCATTATATTTTATAGCACAATTTTATTATTCCATTGCATTCATATACCATAACTTGTTTAGCTATTCCCAATTAATGCGTGTCCTCTTAGTTTCTAGTTCTTTGCCATCACAAAAGAGAACTGTTATAAACATTTTTGTATGTATGGGTCTTTTTCCTTATTCTTTGATCTTTTGGGAGTGTATATCTATGCGTGTTATCTCTGAGTCAAAGGGTAGGTGCAATGTAGTAAATCTTGGGGGCATAGTTCTAAATTGCCTTTCAAAATAGCTAAAACAGTTCAGAGCTCCAACAACAGTACATAATATGTGTCTTTTCCCACAGCCCCTCCAGAATTTGTCATTTTCCCTCTTTTTTGGCCAACTTTGCCAAGCTAAAAGGTGTGAATTAGAATTAGTTATATTAATTTGCATTTTTCTATTAATGATTTGGACTTTTATTTTTCATGTGGCTGTTGATAGCTTGAATTTCCTACCCTGAAAATTACCTGTTCATATCTTTTAACCATTTATCAATTGGGGAATAGTTCTTATTCTTATAAATTTTAATCTATTCCCTATGTAACTTACAAATGAGACTTTTATTAGAGAAGCTTGCTGCAAAATTTCCCCCCTCATTTATCAGTTTTTCTTCTGTTGGCTGCATTAGTTTTGTTTGTGTAAAAACTTTTACATTTTATGTAACCCAAATTGTTCATTTTTTACCTTTTGTGACCCTCTCTATCTCTTGTTTAGTCATGAACTCTTTCTCTGTCTATGGTTCGGAAAGGTAATTTCTTTCTTGCTCCTCTAATTTGTTTAATGCTATCATTCTCTATGTCTAAGTGATGTCTCCATTGATGTCTCACATTGGCTTACAATGTGAGATGTTGCTTCATGCTTAGTTTCAGCTATATGGCTTTCCATTTTTCCAGCTTTTGTTGAATAGTGAGTTCTTACCTCAATAACTAGGATCTTTAAGTTTATCAAATACTAGGCTATTGTGCTCCCTTATCCTATATGTTGTATATTTATTCTGTTCTCCTGATCAACCTATTTCTTTTTTTTTTTTAAACAATTGGGGTTAAGTAACTTGCTCAAGTTTACACGACCAGCTATTTCTGGGTGTGGTGCTGAGTGTCTGAGCCCGGGATTTGATCTCCAGGTCATCCCAACATTGGAACTGGTGCTCTTACTCGCTGAGCCACCTGGCCGCCCTAACCTCTCTATTTCTTAACCAGCTCCAAATGATATTTATGTTTACTTCTTTGTAATATAGTTTGAATCTGGAACTGTTAGGGCCCCTTCCTTCCCAATTTCCCCCCATTATTTCTCTTGGGATTTCTTTTGTTCCTCCAGATGAATTTTGTTATTTTTCTAACTCCACAAAGTAATAAAGCAAAGCTCCATAAAATAATCCTTTGGTAGTTTGATTGGTATTGCTCTGAATAAATTAAATTTAATAGTATTGTCATTTTTATGTTATTGGCTCAGCCTACCCACAGGCAATTAATATTTCTCTAATTATTTAGCTTTGTCTTTATTTGTGTAAAGAATATTTTGTAACTGTGTTCATATAGTTCTTGTGTGTGTCTTGGCAGGTAGATTCCCAAGTATTTTCAACTGTCTGCATTTATTTTAAATGGAATTTCTCTTTCTAGCTCTTCCTGCTGCATTTTGTTGGTAATATACAAAAATGCTGATGGCATGTGTGGGTTCATCTTATATCCTGCAACTTTGCTGAAGTTGTTAATTGTTTAAATAAATTTTAGTTGGTTCTCTAAGCACATAATCATATCATCTGCAAAACTCAATAATTTTGTTTTTTCTTTGTCTATGCTTATTCTCTCAATTTCTTTTTCTTGTCTCATCATTAGATCTAGTATTTCTAACATTATATCAAATAATAATGGTGATAAGAGACATCTTTTCTTTACCTCTGATCTTATGAGAATAGTCTTTTAAAGAATAAACATATCACCAAGACAAACCAGGAAGTTATTGCTCTGCATTTTACAGACAGAGACAGAAAGAGAGAGAGGGAAAAAAAGGAAGAAAAGAGGGGCAGCTAGGTGGCACAGTGAATAGAGCACTGGCCCTGGAGTCAGGAGGACCTAAGTTCAAATCCAGCCTTAGACACTTAATACAAAAAAAAAAAAAAAAACTAGCCATGTGACCTTGGGCAAGTTACGTAACCCCAATTGCCCTGTCTTCCTCCCTCCAAAAAAAAAAAAAGAAAAAATAATTTTCAAAAAGGAAGAAAAGAGGGAGGGAAGAAGGAGACAGAGGAGGAAAGAGAAAAAGATATGGAAGAAGGGAAGGAGAGGGAGAGAAGAAAGAATTTCAGCAGTCTTACAGATAATTGAAATCACCCATCACTATTATGTAATGCTTCTGTGCCAAGATGATAATCTATTTCCCCTAACTCTTCATCTATTTCCTCTTTCTGTACAGGTGGTCTGCAGAATACCACAATGACAATATTACCTCTGTTTCTGTCTTTTCATTCAAATCTCTCTCATGAGTGATTCACCTCCCAGAAAGTGATTTTCCTCTTCCTTCTTCTGGCTTTGCACGTGAATATACTGTTTTACTAATAATCACCCCCTTTGCTTATTCTATTTCTTCTGAATATGATATACCTTCCCAGGGCCATATTCTAGACCTGGCCCCATTCCACTAAATTTCAGTGATATTTCTTAGGTCAAATTTTTTTTTTTACCTTAAGGTTAACTTCCTCATAGTCTCAGAATAAGGTCTAGAACATAGCTCTTCCCATTCTCTGCCAACTTTTTTTTCCCACTACACCATGAGGCTATTTCCTATTATCTCTCTCTTTTTTTTTTTGTTTTTAAAGCAATCGGGGTTAAGTAACTTGCTCAAGGTTACACGGCCAGTTATTTCTGGGTGTGGTGCTGAGTATCTGAGCCCGGATTTGATCCAGGTCATCCCGACACTGGAGCCGGTGCTCCTACTCGCTGAGCCACCTGGCCGCCCCTAAGCAATTGGGGTTAAGTAACTTGCTCAAGGTTACACAGCCAGGTGTTTCTGGGTGGGTGCTAAGTGTCTGAGCCCGGGATTCAATCTCCAGGTCTTCTCAACACTGGAGCTGGTGCTCTTACTCGCTGTGCTACCTGGCTGCCCCCCTATTATCTCTTAATTCTTCATGACTTGGCTTCACTACTCTCCATAACTACTATTCCCTCTTTTAGTGCTGTTTAGTATGCCTAGGCACCCTATCTGTCTTCCCCTCATCTTTATCCAGATTATCTCCCTTTCTTCTTCATATTCTTCCCTCCCTTCTCCTTCACTATCTTTTGCCTGAAATCTAACTTTACTTCCACATTATAGTATGGTAAGGTGGGGAAAGCATAATGAATTTGGAGTCAGAAGACTTAGGTCCAGATCCTGGACCTGATACTGACTAGTTTTGTGATCTGAGGAAGTAACCTCCTCTCTCTGGACCTCAGTGTTCTCTTCTGTGAAATAAAAGAGTTAGATTAAATGACCTCTGAGATCCCCTCTGTGATCCTTTGAGGGGGATGGGTCAGATGGCCCTGAAGGCCTCCTCCAGCTCTAAATGAATAACTATGAATTCTAGGATTCTGATTTTTTAAAAATAGATTTTTATTGATATCTTTTACTTTCGCATCAGTAGATTTCCTTGTATTCCTCATGTGCCTTCAGAGAGCCATCCCTTATAAAAGTTTTTTTTTAAATAAAAATATGAGAAAAAGTAATTCAGCAAAATCAACCAACACATCAAAACAATTATGACATTATATGCAGTGTTCCACACCCATGGACCCCCTGCTCTCAACCTCTGCAAAGGAGCCTGAGAAGTGGTATTTTCCCTTTTCCCCTTTGGGGCCAAGTTTAGTCATAATCCCACAGCATTGTTTCCATTGTTTTGTGGTTATTCTTTCCATTTACATTGTTGCAGTTATTGTGTATACTGTTTTCTTGGTTCTACTGACTTTGCTCTACATCGTGGGATTCTTTCCATGCTTCTCTATGTTCATTGTTTCTTATAGGCAGAAAGTCCTGCTACATTCATATGCCACTATTTGCTGAACCATCCCTCAATCCGTCTGTTGGCATATACTTTGTCTCCAGCCTTTTTGCTACCATGAAAAGTGTTGCTACAAATATTTTGGTATCTACGGACCCCTCTTTTTTTTTTTTTGCCAATTACATCCTTGAGATGAATGCCTAGCAATGAAATCTTTGGGACAAGGGGTATGGTAGTCTCCTTTACGTAATTCCAGATTGCTTTCCAGAATGGTTGTACCCATTCGCGGCTGCACCAACCATGTATTAGTGTGCTGTCTTTCCCCATCCCCTCCAACACTGACTATTTCCCTCCCTGTTACTGTTAATTTGCTGGGAAGGAGGTAAAACCTTAATGGCCGCTCCTTTGTCTTGACATTTTCCATCTGATCCCACTCCAGTCTATAGGACTTCACATACAGATTCTCCTCTTAGTC
>NW_027187465.1:2829825-2941940 GCF_028583685.1 Petaurus breviceps papuanus | reverse complement strand
AGCCGGTGCTCTTACTCGCTGTGCTACCTGGCCGCCCCAAGACCATTAGTCTTTTTGGGGGATGTTGTGTTCTTCTCCCTGGACCTGGTCTCCACTGGGTGTAGTATCTGAGCTGGGCATGTTTTTCTGCTCTTATATTATTTCCAGCAAATCTGTCCACCATCTTAGCTTCATATTACTAGGCTACAGTGATTAGAAAGCTCCCTGATAAGGGTGGGGTGATAGCTCTTCGGTCACAGCCATCACAACCCAATAACCATAGCTAGATAGAGTGCACCTCAGCCAGAATTATCTCTTCTCTCTTTGCCCCAAAGGCTAGGACCATGATCTCAGTCCTTTGTTCCAGACCACTGTCTGGTTGAGGGTTAAAAATTCCTGACATCCTCCCTGACTTGCAATAAAAATGAAATTGAGCCAGAATGAAAGGTAAGGAAGAGAAGGAGGCAAGGTCAAGGGTGTGCTGGTAAATGTTTAACAACTCACCCTTTCTCTCCCAACAAATGTGCTCAAAACACTTGCAAATTTAATCTGCATTATTTTCAATTTCTTCATCATTTTCTTAGGTGTAGGCAATCAAGGAAATGATCAATCAAGGCTTGATTTGTTGTGTTTGCCGCAATGTTCAAACTGAAAATTTAGCAATTTAAATTCAACAACCAGGATCCCACATGCCCCTGGACAAGGGTGTTATTCTCCACAAACACCAATGCATTTTCTTTGCTTTGTAATCTGTACTCAACATAACTCCCTAGCTTTGGTGTTAATCTTTGGTCAGTGGTTAACCCTGATGTCTCCTATAATGGGAATGGGAATCTGAAGATCTTCCCTGCCCCTTAATTGACCTGGGGGGAATTTGAAGACTTCCCCTGCTGTGAAGATAAACTCTGCCCCCTAATAGGCTGAATGTAATCACATGGAGCCTGTGGTGAGATGAATTTTGCTGAAGAGAAGCAGAGGCCACAGGAAGCCGGTCAGAGTTAGCCAGACAGTGGGGGACAGAGAAGTTCAGGCAAGGAGATAGAGAGATTTGTGAGTAAATATTGATCTTGTGTTGGTTTGTGGGAAGGCTAAGGGATGGCATGGCTCTCAGTGTTATTATGGCTTTCTGAATATCTTTCGTACTATGATGGAATCAGCTTACTGGTTTTGGTATTCAGTTTTCTGGTGTCTAAATAAATGCTTCAGTTCTATCCTCTACCTGGAGAATCTGGTATATTTTGTGATTGAACATCATGCACTATTTATAGTCACGGTCTTTATCGTGATCGTGGGAGCTGTAAATATTGCATTGGTACTATACCTCCCTACAAAGGTATCAGTGAGGCAGATATTTTTCTTTGTGAGGGATATTTTTGGGAGGCTACTGCCCTGAAATCTAATTATTTAAATGGTTTCTTTTGAGAATTGATTATTATCAAAGAACAAAGTTGTAGGAGTACTAGTAGAGGAAATATGAGGTCACATCACCATGTCACAGTCTTTTTTTTTTTTAAAAGCAATCAGGGTTAAGTAACTTGCTCAAGGCTACATGGCCAGTTATTTCTGGGTGTGGTGCTGAGTATCTGAGCCTGGATTTGATCCAGGTCATCCCGACACTGGAGCCAGTGCTCTTACTCGCTGAGCCACCTGGCTGCCCCTAACTATGTCATAGTCTTAGAATTTGGAGCTGATGAGTCCATTTCTCCCAACCTCCCTCTTTTGACAGATGTGGAAACTGAGGCCCAGGAAAGGGCAATAATTTGGCCTGCATCACCCAGGAAGTAAGTAGCTGAACCCGAATTCAAACTGAGGCTGACTTTAAATCCAATGTTCCTTCCTCAACACTTCAATTCCCCCAAATACCAGAAAGAGCCTAAATTGGACAAAGTGAGCAACTGTGCTTCTCTAAAATGGAAATAGCCAGGTTGACTCAGCTAGGAGTTGAACAAGGGTCTTGACTAGCAAGAACAGACCCCACCATTCACTACTACTGCTCTGTTTAATATTGCTGAATAGGTAGAAGGTCTGAATCATAGACCCTAAGAGTTCAAAAGGGTTTCAGAAGCTATCAAAGAGTCTGTAAGGTGTAATATATAAGGTTCTGCACCATAATGGTAATAATAAGTAACTAGCATTTATATGATGTTTATTATGGGACAGGCATGGTTCTAAGCATTTTATAAATATTATTTCATTTGTTCCTTACAACAATGCTGAGAGGCAAGTGCTATTATCTTAATTTTACAGCTCAATTCCATAAACATTTATTAAGCACCTACTATGTACCAGGCATTGTGCTAAGTGCTGCGGACACAAAAAGAGGCAAAAGAGAGTCCCTGCCCTCAAGGAGCTTACAGTCTAAAGATGAGGAAACTGAGGCAGAGAGAGGCTAAGTGACAGACCCAGGGTTATCTAACTATGAATATCTGAGGCTGGACTTGAACTCAAGTCTTCCTGACTCCAGACCCAGTGCTATGTGCATTGTGGTGCCTCCTAGCTGTCTTGAAGTAAAGGAGACCCAGGTTCCCATTTCCCATCTGTTAAATGTTAGGTATTAGTTATGCCTTCCTGGTGAGATGGCATGAAATAGTGAAAAGGGTAATAGACAGAGGACCTGGGTTCAAATCCTCCCTTTGTCATTTATTATCTATCTATGTGACCTTTGACAAGTCATGATTCTTTCTGGGCTTCAATTTCTATATGTACAGAATGGGGAAAATAATAAATGTATTCTCTATCTCATGGGCTTGTTGTAAGGCTCAAATGAAATAATATATGTATAACAGAGAGTTCATTGAGTCATAGAATCATATAATTGTTTTAAGAGTCAGAAGAGACCTCTGGAGCTATCTAGTCCAACCCATATCTGAAAGGAATCCCTGGTCATTTTAGCAGTCATTGATGAGTTGCTAGGTTAGAACACTTCCTGTGAAGCTGAACAAGGCCACTTCTGCTCCTTGGAGAGGGATCCTTGGTCCTAGTAATAGGATCCCAGTTCCACTGAAAGGGTTACAATATATGGCCTTCCCCATCATGTAAAGTTTCCCATCACTCCCAAGCCTCCAAGTCCTACGCCTCCCTTTTTCATCTGAGGATCCTGCCTCTTACCTTTGTAGCACCATTCTTTTTTTTTTTTGCCTTTTGGAGGGTAATTGGGGTTAAGCAACTTGCCCAAGGTTACACAGCTATTTTTTGTGTGTGTGGGTGTTGTATCTGAGGCCTGAACTGAACTCGGGTCCTCCTGACTCCAGGGCCAACGCTTTATTCACTGCACCACCTAGCTGCCCCTGTAGCACCATCTTAATCTGAGGGCTAGCTTGCTCAATCAACCTGCTTTGCCTTTAGATCTGAGATTGCCAGAGAGGAGCTGGTAAAACTCACTAATCTCTCAGGATCCTACAAATAACACAACTATGGGGGGAAGGAGTACATTTCTACTATTTACTACTATAGATCATGAGCCCCCACTTGTATGCTTCTCACATGAAATCAGTCCCCATAATAGCATTAACTCTTAAAAAAATTTTATTTTAATTTTTAAAATAAGTTTTTATTGCTGTCTTCTACTTCTTATATCATTATTATTATCTCAAGTATTCTCCTTCCCCCATACACTCCTTCCCAGAAAGCCAGCTTATATAACAAATAGTATTTCTTAGGAAAAAAACTCAATACAACTGATCAATACATTGAAAAAGACCAAAAACATGTGCAATGTATAACATTGTGGACCTCCCACCTCCATGAAGGGGTGCATTGGGGGTGTCCTCTCTGTCTCTTCATTAGAATCCTGCTTGATCTTTGTAATTTTGTTATATGTACTTTTGATTTTTGGTGTGTCATTGTTCTTTCCATTTAATTGTTTTAATTACTGTACATAGTGTGTTATTAGCTTTGCTTTACTTTGCATCAGATCTTTCCATGCCTCTCTGTATTAATCAGATACATAACTTCTTACAGCACAGTAATATTTCATTACATTCACATACCACAATTTATTTAGCCATTCCCCTAGTTGATGGACATCTGCTTTGTTTCCAATTCTTAGCTATCACAAAAAGTGCTGCTATAAATATTTTGTTGTATATGGGAACTCTCTTTTTGTTGATGGTTTTCTCCCCAGTAATGGAATCTCTGGTTCAAAGGGTCATTTTAGTCACTTTATTTGCATAATTCCAAATTGCTTTCCAAAAAGGTCATGCCATTTCACAGCTTCACTAACAATCACTTAGTGTACTTCTACACTTCTAATGTAATTCTACAATTCTTCCAACATTCACTATTGCCATTTTGGTCATTTTTACCAATTTGCAAGGTGTGAGGTCAAGTCTCAGATTTATTTTAATTTTCATTTCATATGGTGTAGTGGCAAGCACAGAAGTAGTTCACACTTTGTTTCAACTATTGAGTTAACACCTTGTTTCGTTTCAAGTTTATTTTGAGCCTTGTATTAAGTCTGTTAAGAAACAGAACATGTGAACCCCACAACTTGTGAACCCTAGAACTTGTGAACTCCTGAGGAGGAGCTAATAACTATATAAGGAGGAGAGCCCCAGGGCTAGAGATGGAAAAACTGAGAAAAGGACTCTTGTGGTGGCAGAGACAAGAAAGAGGAAACTTGTGGTATTCTGGCACTCTGCTTGTTTGCTCTGTCTGTGTTAATGTTTGTTTGTGATACTTTGTACAGAAGCCCTGAAAGAGGATTTTCTGGTTGTATATTTACAGAAGTCCTGGAGGAGGGTTTTGGAGGGCCTGGGACTTTACTAATGATTTGTGCTGATCTTTTAGACCTTGTTTGTGGGTCTGTGTTGATTTCTATGTTTATGATTTGTGTTGAGTTCTCAGACCTTGTTGGTGGGTCTGAGTTGATTTCACAGGCAGATAGTGAATTGATGATGGTGCTGGCAATGTGCATGAATATTATTGTGGCTCTGTCAAGCTTTGTCTTCCCAGAAACAGGAACTGTGAAGGACTTGTAGTGGACTGGACACTGTGAACTTCAATAAGGAATGGGAATGGGACAAAGAACAGGACAAGGAGCTGGACAAGGAACTAGTAGCTGCCTGCCTTTGAACCCAGGTGACAGTTGGAGCTGGGACCATGGAAGAGGAACCATGGAAGCTGAGGGCCAGCCTCGAGTCAAGCTGAAAGAAGACTTTCCTTGGATACTGTGTACTGACTGAGAAGATGAGGATTTACTTATGACCATGGGGTGGATGGCTTGTGTATTCTCCACTACCCCTTAAGAGGGTACTGAGTAGTGACTGATGACTGAATAGTGACTGATGATTAAATAGTGACTGATTTGTAACTTAGTGTGCCCCATGGGTGGAGGACTTTGACCTTTTGTACTTTATGATTGAATGACTGAGTTACTAAGTGATTGACTAAATGATTGTACTTTGTTGAAAACTATTGTGACCACTTTGGTGAAAACTATGTGGTCATTTTAGTGATAAGTCATTGTAAATGCTGTATTTTGTTTTTCTGTGATAAGTTGTAACGTTGTGAATGCTATACCTTGATTTTCTGTGAATGTTTTGCTTTGATTTGTTATTGAATAAATAGCATGTTCACTATACCATGTAATCAGAACTTTGAAAGCTGTTCACAGCAGCATTCTTCTGGAAAGCTGCTTGTGTGTGGCTTTACATATGGTTGTGAATACATTTTACAATTCTTTTGAGAACTGTTTGTTCATATCCTTTGACAACTTATCTATTGGAGAATGGTTATTCTCTCTCTCTCTCTCTCCATTTATTAATTGGTATAGCTCCTCTTTGGTCATAATAAATTTCTTGGATAAATTGCTGAAGTTTGTTTCACTAGGTTTTGTTTAAAATTTTTTGTGTCAATGCTCATTAATGATATTGATCTATGGTTTTCTTCCTGTGTTTTATCTTTCCCTGGTTTAGGTATTAGAACTATATTTGTCTTATAAGAAAAATTCTGATAAGGTACTTTCTTTCTCAGTTTTTGAAAATAATTTGTGTAGTATGGGTGCTAAATATTCTTTAAAAATTTGATAGAATTCTCCTGTGAATCCATTAGGACCAGAAGTTTGTTCCTTTAGCAGTTCATTTACAGTCAGATCTATTTCCTTTTCCAGTCTAGGTTATTTAAGATCTCTCTCTCTCTCATTGATCTTCTTATAGTTTAGATATTTTGTATTTTTGAATGTATTCCTCTGTTTCTTTGTGCTTCCAGTTTTGTTAGCATGTAACTATGCACAATATTCTGATTATTTTTTATTTCTTCTGGTTTTGCTGTGATACCTTTTTTATTAGCTATTTTATTGATTTGATTTTCTGCTCTCTCCTTTTAATTGGATCAGCTAAAGGTTTATTGATTTTATTAGTCTTTTCAAAGAACCAGCTTTTAATCATTTATAGATTTTTTTGTTTTCAATTTTATTTTCTAATTTCTAGCATCTCCTCTTTTGTGCATATTTTAGGCTTATTTGTTGGCTTTCTTTTTAAAA
This sequence comes from Petaurus breviceps papuanus, assembly GCF_028583685.1. NCBI lineage: Eukaryota > Metazoa > Chordata > Mammalia > Diprotodontia > Petauridae > Petaurus > Petaurus breviceps. The sequence goes on along the minus strand of NW_027187465.1, from coordinate 2,935,480 downwards.
ATACATATTCAGTTCATTAATCCTCTCTTTGTCTATTTTGTTAATTTATGTTTGTAAGGATATCATTTTTTCCTCTGAGAACTGCTTTAGCATCTCAGAATTTTGGTGTGTTGTTTTATTATTTTCATTTTCTTTAACATAACTATTGTTTCCATGATTTGTTTTTGATCCACTCATTAATTAGTATTTCATTTTAAAACCTATCTTTTATTTTTTGTCCTTGAGCCAATGACTATTTTTATTGCATTATGGTCTATAAAAGATGTATGAATTATTTTTGACTTTTTACATTTGTTTGCAAGACTTCTGTGGCTTTGGCAATTTTTGTAAAAGTTACCTATCACTATTGTGTTACTATGTATCTCTTCTTGTAGCTCAGATAATATTTCCTTTATGGATTGCAGTGCTAAGGCATTTGGCATATATGAGGTCATTGCTGATATTGGTTAGTTCTCTGTAGTTTCTTTTTAGCATAATAACAAATTTCCTTGATTATCTCATTTTGTTTTTGCTTTGTCTGATAGTATGATTATAACTCCTGCTTTTTTGGATTCACTTGATGCATAAAAATTTTTTTCCATCCCCTCAGTTTTATTTTGGGTACATCTTAGTTTTTTTTAACCTATACTTCTTATAAGCATTAGACTATAGTTTTGCTTTCTTATCCAATCAATCATTCTTTTTTACTTTTATTTATTTATTTATTTTTATTTTCATTTATTATATCAATATATTATTCAGTTATTCACATTTAAATTTCTGAGAGTTAGGTCTATGTTTTCCTCCATCTAGTCTCTTATACTGTTGTTTACCAAGTTCTGATTTTTTTCCCTCTTCTACTCTAAACACAGTACCATGTTCCTTCGGTTAATCTTTTTAAAGGTGGTCTTATTCCCAATGGCTCTCTTCTCCTCATCCCAGATAACCTCATTATATCTATTACCTCTTATCCTTTGAAGTTTAGGTATTAGTTCATTTTTTTCTCCTCCTTTTATTTGGTTATAAAATTCTTCCCACTTAAAAAAAATCTCAGTGAAATAGTCTCTCTCTCTCTTCCCCTTCAAATATTCCTGTTCATTGGTTTTTTTTTAATTTCATTTTTTGTGCTTCTTTCCAAAAAAGATTTCTTTCACTCTCTTCATCATCCATTTTCTCTTTCTGTCTATTCCGGACCATTCTGTGATTGCTGACTCCTTTAATTATCTAGTTTCACTCTTTTCTCTACATTCTTCCTTCAATCAAAAGTGTTAAGGTATCCATTGAAGTCTCTCCCCTTTAGGCAGCTTCTTCCACTTCCTAGTAAAGTCTTTTTCCCTTGTGTCTCACTCCCAAAGCAATGCTGATTATAGCAGGTGACAGCAAGGACCCTGCCCCTGGCAGGGTCCCTCCCCTATCATGTCTCTGATTATGCAGCCCTGATGCAACACTGACCTATACCTTCCTTGGTTACCTTTTTTTCTCCCTTTTACTTCAAAATCTCCTCCCTGGGTCCAAGCTGTCCCTCTCCCCCAAGTACTAGTTACCCCAATGAGTTCTATCCCCATCCCCCTCCTACAGGGTAGGAAGAGTAGACTTTTCAAGCACCAAATCCCCCAGGTCACACCCAATGCAAAGGTCTTTTTCCCTCTTCACAGATCATCTCTTTTTAAGCCATTGGAGCATTCATCACTGGAACCTACCTCCCCCCACCAAAGCAAGGACTCTGCTCCCTGACCTCCAGAATATCATTTTCCAAGTCCTTTGATCCCTCAGTGTAGAAGCTGCCAGATCCTGTGTTATCCTGATTGTGTTTCCACAATATTCAAACTGTTTCTCCCTGGCTGCATGTAATATTCTCTCCTTAATCTGGGAATTCTGGAACCTGGCTATAATATTCCTAGGAGTTTTCTTTTTGGGATCTTTTTCAGGAGGTGATCGATGGATTCTTTCAACCTCTATTTTGCCCTCTGGTACTAAAACATCAGGGCAGTTTTCCTTGAGAATTTCTTGGAGGATGATTTCTAGGTTTTTTCTTTGATCATGGCTTTCAGGTAGTCCAATAATTTTTAAATGATCGCTCCTGGATCTATTTTCCAGGTCAGTGGTTTTTCCCATGAGATATTTCACATTGCCTTCTATGCTTTCATTTGTTTGGATCTGTTTCTTGATTTTTCGTAAAGTCATTAGCTTCCATTTGTTCCAATCTAATTCTGAAGCAATGATTCTCCTCGTAGCACTTTTGAGATTCTTTTTCCATCTGGTAAATTTGGCTTTTTAAGGCATTCTTCTCCTCATTGCCTTTTTGAGCCTCTTTTGCCATTTGAGTTAGTCTAATTTTTAAGGTAATATTTTCCTCAGTCAGGCTGTTGACTCTCATTTTGTAATTTTCTTGCATTTTTCTCATTTCTCTTCCCAATTTTTCCTCCACTTCTCTCATCCGCTTCTTAAGATCCTCTATGGCCTGTAACCAGCTTGTATTTTCCTTTGAAGCTTTTGGTGCAGGAGTTCTGACTTTACTGTCTTCCTCCTGTTCCATGCTTTGCTCCTTTTTGTCCCCAAAATAGGAGTCTAATTTTGGAGTCTTCTGTCTGCTTTGTTTCCTTTGCCTGGTCATGTTGCCCCTCAGTCACTTGGGCTTTTTGTCACAGTAGGACTCTGCACCAGACAGGGGAGCTTTTATCCCAAATGCTGGGGTTTTCTCAGCTGCCAGAGATATTAGATGGGTGCCCTCTCTGAGGCCTCCACATGCTCTGGCAAGCTGGACACACGCCTCAGGACCTCCACCCTAGACTGCAATCCAGATCCAAGCAGGTTAAAGCAAGAGCGATTTCCCCTTAGACTGGTCACTTGGTCCCCCAGCACTCTGCAGGCCAGGAGCTGAAGCTGCCACATGGCACTGGCTGGCTGTGCAGGTATCTCAGTGGCTTCTCACCTCAGGGTAAAAGCCACACACTCCCACTTACTGGGTCCCAAAGTCCAGACTCCACTGACCTCTCACTTTGTCCTTTTCATCTATGTGTTGATAATTCTGGAAAAGGCCACAGCTGCTGGTGATCTGGAGTCCCTCTGGCCAGCAGCTGATCAGCCCCACCCTGGGGCTAAAACCTCTGCTCACTGGGGCCTGGGCTCAGCTCCCAGAGCGCTGTGCTGGCCGCTTGCTGCCGGTTTGCTGGGCTGTCCTCAGAGGGAGGTTAGCTTCTCTGTGTCATTTTGTGGGTTCTGCAGCTTCAAAGTTTGTTCAGAGTCCCCTTTTTACATTGATTGGGGAAGGTGGAAGCCAGAGCTGCTTGGAGGTCGTACTTCTACTCCGCCATCTTGACTCTGCCTGTAAGTTATTATTGATTAGAGAAATATAAATTTAAACAACTCTGAGGTACCATCTCATACCTATCAGAAATGACAAATGTTTAGAAGAGATGTGTAAAAATTGGGACAATAATGTACTGTTGGTGGAGTTGTGAATTGGTTCTACTCTTTTGGAGAACAATTTGAAACTATGCCCAATGAACTATAAAACTGTGCATACCCTTTGATCCAGTGACACTGATGGGGTGATGGGACTTGACCCCTAAACCGAAAAGGAAAAGACCATATCTTTGAAAGCAACCCAGCCCCTGAATTTTCCCATACATTTTGGTAGCCCAGATCAATGGCATCTCTACCCAAGCATCTGGCCCACCCAACCCACCTAGATCATTAATTAGGTTACTTGACAGTCCTTTCACTAACACCTTTGGCCCTCCCCAGGCTATTTACCACTCCTTAATTCCAACCTGTTTCTGACCAAGTATCCCCTCTACAACATCCCTAATAAGTGGTTATCTAGTCTCTTCTTGAAGACTTTCAGTGACGGGGAACTCACTACCTCATGAGGCAGCCCATCCCACTTGGACACAGTTCCAATTGGGAGTCAGTTTGGGGGATACTCCACCTAAATTTGACCTTCTGCAGCTCCCTGTCCTACCTCCCACCCCCACCCTCCAATTGCTGCTGGTTCCATCCTCTATGGCCAAGCAGAACCAGGGTAATTATCTTCCACAAGATAGCTCATCAAAGACTTGAAGAATGGGTCTGAGCATGCACCGAGGGTCCTCAGAAAGAGGGGAAACAGGTCCAGAAAAAGGTGGTTTGTTGCAGTTATGTTGAAGCTGGGACCAGAAGCTGGGCTCCTAGTGGCCTCTCTGGGTCTCTGCCCATTTGACTACTGGTCCCAGGTCAGGGCAATGGCTGTTTTTCTGTTCTCTGGGGGAGTGGGGGTGGGCACCCTCTGCAAACATTCCAACTATCTCTTCTACCTGCTGTTCCCTCCAGAGGCTAGATCAAGGGACTCCAGGGATGCAGTCATTTAAGCATGAAGCTGAAAATTTTATTTTCAGAAATTAAAAAAAAACAGCTTCCTGGGGAGGTGGATGGTTATTGGATGCAGATTATAACGTCCTCCAAACAGCTGCCATGGGGTTGGGGGTGGAATTAGTTTTCTCGTTTGGCTGGCAGCTTGTTTAATTGCTGGGGCCTGGGGTGGAGAGAAAGGCACAGGAAGAAGGATTGGGTCTGTGAACGGGTCATTGTGAGAGCTTTGCTGCATCTGTCAGTGAATTATGAAATGTTCTGGGAGCTGGGAGGGCTAGCCATTAAGTGTCGGGATTCTGGGAAGCTGCTGCCACAGATAAGAGGTGGAGAGGCTATGTCTGCCCAGCTGGAACACTGAGAGAATCTGTCTTCTAGCACAGAGAATGAGTCCCTGTGTGGATCCCAGCAGGTCTAGACTGCCCTCCAGGTGGCAAGGTGTGCAGGTCATGGAAGTGGGGAGTCTGGCTTGGAGAAGAGATAACTCAGGGATGGTGGAGAGTGGCACCTTGGTAACTGGCTTTAGGTATCTCATTTGCAGCCTGAGTGCTGAACCAGAACCCATTACAAAACTTGGGGCTGTCTCAGTCCGGGGTAGGCTTGACTTTGCTGGAGGTTCTCAAGCAGAGGCTGGATAACTCCCTTGTTGGGAAGGCTATAGAAGAGACTTCTGTGTAGATCTGGCTTGGACCAAATGCCCGACCCTGAGATTCTTCATAGTAATAGGCACAGTAATGTTATGAGATAACTCATTCAGAGAGGAAGCATGGTGGAGTGGAGTGGGCTGGCCTTACAATCAGGAGGACCTGGGTTCAGGTCCTCCCTCTGACCCACATTGTTTGTGTGACCCTGGCCAAGTCATGGAACCTTTTACTACCACCAGGCAACTAAGTTTCAAAGAAGACACTCATTTGGGGGCGGCTAAGTGGTATAGTGAATAGAGCACTGGCCCTGGAGTCAGGAGGACTCGAGTTCAAATCTGGCCTCAGACACTTAACACTTACTAGCCTTGTGATCTTGGGCAAATCACTTAACCCCAATTGCCCTGCCCTCCCACCTCTCAAAAAAGAAAAAGAAGATACTCATTTCTATTGATGAAGGAAATGCTTCCCATACCAATGATGTCATAGACCTAGTAATTAAAAAAATAGCCAATGTCGCTTTCATACTTTGATGTTTGCACAGCAGTTTACACATATTATTTTGATGGGCCTCACAGCTCCATCCTACTCACAGATGCCAGAGTTAACTTTCCTAATGCATAAATCTAACCACATAATAGGATTATAGATGGAGGGAGAACTGGCAAGATCATTGGAGACTATCCGGTCCAATCCTCAGTTTGTATGTAAATAGACGGAGACCTTCAATGACTTGTCCAAGGTCACATGATGATTAAGCAGCAGATCAGGATTCAAACCCAAGTCTATGCTGCTGTCTTTTAAAAATCACCAATGGTGTGGTAGATAGAGCACCAGCCCTGGAGTGACAAGGACCTGAGTTCAAATCTGACCTCAGACAATTACTAGCTGTGTGACCCTGGGTAAGTCACTTAACCTCATTGCCTCCCCCCCCCAAAAAAATCATTAAAGACCTTGCAGAGGCCCTCTGCCATATAATTACCTTTCCAGCCTTACCTTGTACTACTTTCCTTTATATATTTATCCTTTAGAGGGAGCTTGGTGGTATAATAGATAGAGAGCTAGGTCTTGAGTCAGGAGAGGTCTAAATTCAAAACCTGCCTCAGGAACTTCCAACTGTGAGACCCTTTTATGCATGTCTTATGCATGCTCTCCAACATCTCTCCCAGCTCTATGTCTGTCTGGCAATGATCATATAATGTGATTAGATTTATATATTAGGAAAGTTATCCTGGACAAGTTACTTGACTTGTCTTCCTCAGTTTCCTCAACTGTAAAATGGGATAATAATACACTTACCTTGCAGGGCTGTTGTGCAGATCAAATGAGATCATATTAGTATGAACTTAGCACAACATCTGGCACGTATTGTGTGTTCAGTCATGTCCGACTTCTCACGATCCTGTGGATCATCCTGGCCATGTTTTCTTGGCCCAGATACTGGAGTGGTTTGTCATTTCATTGTCCGGTAGATTAAGGCAAATAGAGGTTAAAGTGACTTGTTCAGGGTCACATAGTTAGTAAGTGTTTGAGTCTGCATTTGAACTCAGATCTTGCAGTGCTCTATTCACTGAGCCTTCTAGCTGCCCATATAGGGACTACATAAATGCTTATTCTCTACTGCCACCCACCTTTGGTCTCCTTCCTCTGATACTCATTCTGCCCTTTGTTATCTCAGGTATATCTGCTAATGGAATGCCCCATCTCTGCCTGTTGAGATCATTCCACTTCTTTGAGGCCCAGCTCAAATGTTATCTTCTCCAAGAAACTTTCTGTGGTTTCTTCCTCCCCCAACTCATCTCTGTCATTGGAACTCCTCACAGTAAACCTCTCCATTAATGCACATGCTGCTTTAGGTTTGAAGGTCTTAAAGGAGGCTGGAGAGTTTGACCTTCTCCCCTGCCTATTCCCCACCTTTCATAGCAAAAGCTCTCAAAGCTTGTAATCATGATATATCTGCCAGCATAGCAGAAAAAGAAGGCAGTCCATGCACAGAATTTGCAGCTTCTTGCCAATTTTTTTGAGGCACTAGGGGCCACAGATTCTGCTGGTGAGATGTTAACAGAAAGAGATGAGCATGTAGATTTCCAGACTCTTACAAATACAAAACACCCCATCTCTGATGTGCTCTGGTGATCCTTCACCTATCTCCTCCAATACACCCCCGCCCTTCAAGTACTTCCCAACGTCCCTAGGCAATGATTGGCCAACCAGGAGAGAAGATACAGCTTATCTTTGTTCCAAGTCTTTAGCCGGGTTTGTGAGAACCTTTATCAAACACTCCCAGAACACAGGAGCCATAAAACCATTCTCCTCTTGTACAGATGTTTGCTATGGGGCCCCCTTGGAATATAAAACAGTGAAAGGAGTACAATGGGCCTGTTTCAGCGCGTAGTCTGAGATGGTAAAAAATACTCTGGTGCAGTCTCTCTACATGACACGTGATTCTCTGTCACTCATATAGACTGAATAACCAACATGAGTTCAACTGATTGCTAAGCATTTATTAAGCACCTACTATTGGCCAGGTACCAGGATATGAAGATAAAATTTAAACAGCCATTTCCCTCAAGGATTTTACATTCTATAAGGAGAGTCTGCAAGTGTGCCTATAAAGTGTATACTCAATAAAAACTACCCTTATATGCAGAAGAATACTACAAGCCAGTGCTGTAAGGTTTGCAAAGAGCTTTGCAAATGTTAACTCAATTTATTCTCACCACAGCCCTGGAAGGCAGGTGCTGTTATTATCCGTTTTACATGTGAGGAAACTGAGGTACAGAGAGGTGCAGTTTCTTGCTTAGGGTGACGCAGGTAGTAAGTGTGTGACTCCAGGGCCATTGGGCGTGTACACACACGCACACACACACACGCACACACACATGCACATGCGCACACACACACGCGCACACATGCACACTATAATATAATATACAGTAATGGAACTAGCAGCTTAGGGGAAATCAGGGAAGGCTTCCTGTAGGGGGAGTTATCTCTGAAGGGAAGATTCTAAGAGACAGAGATGAGGAGGGAGGGCATTACTGGCTCTGGGGGTGGGACCTGGGCACAGAGATGGGATATCATAGGTGAGGAAGAACAGGTCCGGGTTGAAGTTCAGAGTTGGAGCGATCCCTCTGAAGGCCAATCCATGACCGACTAGAGTCAGGATCTGCGAGAATTTAAATACAGACCAGAGAAGGTTATATTCTGTCTAAAGGTGGCATCTTTGAGCAGCCACCTTATCTGGGGGCTCCAAGCACACAGCAGACATCCACACCATTGACAAGGGCCAGATGCCATCTGGTGAAGCACAAAAGGCCCAGAATCTCCTGATCACTGAGGAAAAGAATAGAGAACTGCATGGTCTTTGTTTGGAGCCTGTCACTCCACTGGGCTGGAGAAGGTGAAGTAGCTCCCTCTACCAATGCAGACTGGGAACTACTCTGGTTTTTGTGCTCTTGCTAGATGGAGTGTAAGAGACTAAGGGACTTGGCCAGGGTCACACAGCTGGCAGGTGACAGGGTGGGACTTGAATCCTAACTCCAAGGCCAGTTCTTTACTACTCCAAGCTGTCTCTTCCTTTTCTTTATGTAAATCTTCTAAGAGCAGGAAGTATTCACATCCACTTGTTTGCTTTATTAAACAGAGTATGATGCTTGTTGGTTGCAACATTGCAAATGAACACGTGGTCTTTATGGAAATCAAGGGATGAGTCAGACCAATCACAAGCCAGGCAGTCAGAAAGGCTCCTAGATCTCATGTCTAAGAGAGAGTGTGGTGCGCAGCCATGTCAACTGGCATTTATCAAGGACCTACTATGTGCCAAACCCTCAGGGACACAAAGACAGGGAAGACAGTCCCTGCCCCACAGGAGCTTCTTGTCTGACTTTAGGAAGTCTGAAGGACGCTGGTCTTAACAGACTAAGACCAGCTTGGGGTCCAGCAACGGCCTTGTTTGTTTTTATTTTTTATTTATTTTTTAAATTTTTTTGCTTTTTTGGAGGGCAATTGGGGTTAAGAAACTTGCCCAAGGTTACATCGCTAGTATTTTTTTGTGTGGGTGTTAAGTGTCTGAGGCTGGAACCGAACTCATGTCCTCCTTTGGGGCTGAGGCTTTACTCATTGCGCCACCTAGCCACCCTAATGACCTTGTTTGGAAATGCACATATTGCTTTCTCCAATAAAACACTAACTCTTTGAAGAGAGGGATTATTTGGTTTTGTCTTTGTGTCTATGGTGCCTAGAACTGTGTCTAGCAAAAAATAGGTACTCAACATGTGCTTTGATTGAGTGAAAATTGTTATTCTCCCTTTCGTTGCTCCAGACTTTTCAACTGAAAAACCAGGGTACTAATATTTGCCCTGTGTGGTGTGATAAAAAGAACATGGATTGGCAACCTGGAAGCCTGAGGAGGGAATCTGGAAAAACCAGTTTTTCATTTCTGGTCTTTGTCCATCCCACAGGTCTTCTGTGTCCTAGCCATGGTCCCTCCTCTTGGATGGAAGTCCACTGTCTCCTGCCCTGACCCTTTTCTGGAATGCCCTCTCTACTCTCCCCTCTCCCTCCACCCCAATCTGGATTTTCTAGGCTTGGAGATTTTAAACCTATAAACATTTGCTTTCCTGGATGTTAGGGGTAAGAGATCAACCTGCCTGATTCTGATTAGGATCCCTGCCCATCCCTCTAAAACCCTTGCCCTGATTCCTGAGCTGCCCCGAAGCACAGAGTGAAACTGGACCCAGGAGTCCCAGGGAGAGGTAGGTATGACTATAGACCAAATCATGGGGTTTCTTGAGAGGCCATCTTGGACCCCTCCTCCTGCTTCATCATGGTGTTGTAAAGGGATTTATGATTCTCATGTTAATCGATATGTGTAATGATTATACTCTGGATATTTTAGAGCTACCATTTCCCCAGCAGATTCTGGCTTAGAAGTCAGAGACTCACAATGCAGCTTAAAGTGATCAATCAACTGACAATTCCTATATTTCCATGACTGTGTACCTTAAGTGAAGTGAATCAAAGATTGTAAAACTTGTTGCTATCACAGAACTCTGGTTCTATACCCCACTAAGTAATTACGACCCCCAAGATTTGAGACTATCAGCTTAAGAGCTGTTCCCACAGGACTCAAGAACACCTGTGCTGTCCTGCACTTGTGGTTTTGCTGTGGGAAACCGCTCAAAACCTAGAAATGATTATGTTGTAATCCACATTGCCCCAAACCCTTCCCACTTGTGATTTATGTATATAAACTCTGACTTTATTCAAGCGTGATGAGCTTTCATTCTCAGGAGAACTGCAGGTTTGCAAACCGAGTTCCTCACTCTGAAATTAATTAAACTGCTACTTGATTGCAGGCACACCTGCCTCTGACCTGCTGTTTTGTCTCTGGCCATTCCCAGGTTAGAGACCAGTATAATAAAATTCTGTTAGTGTTAAGACTGTCAGGTCATTTCTGGTCGTAAATCTTCTCTACTCTGCCAAGTACTATTTTGGAGGAGTCAATCTTGACCCATGGATGGGGAGCTGTTAGGCTACCTTAATATCATTCTTTTGTTGCTTTTGCCTTATCTTTTGAGTACCTTTGGGTTTCTCTCATTAAGCAAAATGGCTTTCCTTCAACATCATAGATAAAAGGCCTATGGCTTTCAGTATTTACTTTTTCATTATTTTTTTTTATTAGCTAAAAGTTGACAGAATTTTGTTTTCTCTCCCTAACTCCCTCCTCTGAAAAAAAAAACCAGTAACAAACTCTCATAACAAATATGAAGTTAAGCAAAAGAAATCCCCACCTTGTCTATGTCCAAGAATGTATGTCCCATTCTGCATCTTGATCTCTCTGTCTTGCTCATTTTGTATCTCAGCTACCTCTCTGGGAGGAAGTGGGTAGCATTTTTCATCCTTGGTCCTGTGGAATTGTGGCTGGTCACTGCAATAATCAAAGTTCTCAAGTCTTTCTAAGTTGTTTTTCCAATGTTGTTGTCATGGTATATAAATTGCTCTCCTGGTTCTGCTGATTTCACTGTGTATCAGTTCATATAAGTCTCCCCAGCATTCTCTGAAACCATTCCTTCCCAATTGACTGGTTTCTTTCAAAGATCATTTTGTCCCAGTAATGAGCTCCAACTCCTGGGTTCAAATCCTGGCTCTTTCATTTACTCCCTGGATGACCCTGAGTGAGTTACTTCCCTTCTGTATGTTTCATCAGTTGTAAAATGAGCACATTGGACCAGAAGGCTTCTGAGATGCCTTCGACTATAGACTGCTGACCTATGGAGTCACTTCTCCCTTCTGGGCCTGTTTCCTTGTCTATAAAATGAGGGTTTGGAACTATATAATTAACTGAGCTCTCTTCCATGATCTTGTGTATGACCTTGGGTAAACCAACCTTCCCTTTGACCTTAGACCTTCTATCTTCTTACTCCCTACCAAGGTTAATCCCTCTACTTGTTCAAGTGACCGTCCCATCTTCTCCATAAAATTTCCCCTTCTGATATGGACAGGCATCTTCCAGATGAAGAAATCAAAGCTATCTATATTCATATGAAGTGTTCGAAATCACTTTTTATTAGAGAAATGCAAATTAAAACAACTCTTGAGTACCATCTCACAGCTAATTGGCTAATGACAAAAAAGGAAAATGTTGGAGAGGATGTGGGATAATTAGGACACTAATGCATTGTTGGTGGAGTTGTGAACTGATCCAACTATTCTGGAGAGCAATTTACAACTATGCCCAAAGAGCAACCAACTGTGCATACCCTTTGATCCAGCAATACCACCACTAGATCTGCATCCCAAAGAAATCATAAAAAAGGAAAAGGAACTATATATGTAAAAATGTTTATAGTACCCATTTTCATGGCAGTAAAATATTGGAAACTGAGGGGTCTCCTATCAATTGGGAAATGGTTGAACAAGTTGTGGCATATGAATGTAATGGAATATTATTGTGCAATAAAAAATGATGAACAAATTTCAGAAAAACCTGGAAAGAAAAACTGATGCAAAGTGAAAGGAGCAGAACCAGGAAAACATTGTACACAGTAACAGCAACATCTAAGACAATTACAAAGGACTCATGATGGAAAATGCTTATCCACATCCAGATAAAGAACTGATAGACTCTGAATTTAGATTGAAGCATACTTTTTCCACTTTTTTACATGTTTTTTTTTCCTTTTGGTCTATTTCTTCTTTCACAACTCTGACTAATATGGAAATGTGTTTGACATGATTGTACATATATAACCTATATCAAATTACTTACCATTTTAAGAAGAGGGGAGGGAAGGAAAAAAATTGGAACTCAAAACTTTATAAAAATGAATGCTAAAAATTGCCTACATATAATTGGGAAAAAATAAAATACTATCACAAAAAAAGATCTCTCCCTCTGTCAATCTCTACTCATTCACTTATTTTAAATCTCTCTGTCTGTTGGCTCCTTCTCTGCTGCCTATGAACATGTCCATGTCTCCTTCACCTTCCAAAAAAACCCTACTTAATCCTTCCATTCTCACTATGATTGTATGTCTCTTCTGTCTTTTGTGGCTAAACTCCTTGAAAAGGCCTTCTTATAACAGGGGCTTCCACTTTCTCTCATCTCATTCTCTTCTTAAAGCCTTACTTTATCATTCCACCAAAACTATTCTCGCCAAAATTACCAGCGATCCCTTGATCCAATGGCCTTTCCTCAATGCTCATTGTCCTTAACCTCTCTGCAGTCTCTGGCACTACTTAGATCACTCTCTCCTTCTGATACTCTCCTCTCTAGGTTTTCAGGACACGCTTCTCTCTCTCTCTCTCTCTCTCTCTCTCTCTCTCTCTCTCATATTCTCTCCTGGTTCTCCTCCTCCCTCTCTGTCTCCTTTGTTGGATCCTCCTCCAGATCATATCCTCTAACTATTGGTATTCTTCTGGGTTCTGACCTGGGCTCTCTTCTCTTCTCCCTCTATAGTGTTTCACTTGGTGATCTCACCAGCTCCCATGGATTTAATTATTATCTCTTGGGGTGGCTAGGTGGTACAGTAAATAGAGCCCTGGAGTCAGAGGACCCGAGTTCAAATCCAGCCTCAGACACTTAACACAAAACTAGCTGTGTGACCTTGGGCAAGTAACTTAACCCCAATTGCCCTACTTCTCCCCTCCAAAAAAAGCAAAAAACAAACAAAAAATTCTCTCTTTCTTGATGATTCTGAAATACAACTATGGTTGACCTCCAATCTTGCATTTCCAACTGCCTTTCAGATATTTCTAGCTGAAGGTCCAGTAGATACCTTAAACTCAATGTGAACTCAAATTGTACTCATTCTTTCCCCTTAAACCTTCTCTCCTATCCTACCTTCCCTGTTACTGTAGAGGGTGTCCATCTTACCTCAGGCTCACAACCTGGGAATCATCCTGGATTCCTCACTATCTCTCACCCCCATCCAAGTTGTTGCCAAGACCTTTCAATTTCACCTTGCAAAGTTTCCCAAATATACCCCCTCTCTCTTCTGACAATTCCACACACCCCCTCCCCCCCCCGTGCAGGCATCACCTCACATCTGGACTTGATCCAGTGACACTGGCCTCCTGGCTTTTACACAAGATACTCCATCATTTCTTGGCTCTGGGCATCTTCTCTGGCTGCCCCCATGCCTGAAATGCTCTCTCTCTATTCCAACTACTGACCTCGCTGACTTCCTTTAAGTTCCAGCTCAAATCCCCCGTCTACAGGAAGCCTTCCCCAGCCCCTCTTAATTCTGATACTTTCTCTTTGTTAATTATTTCCTATTTATCCTGCACATAGCATGCTTTGTGTATGTAACTGATCGCCTAACCCTCTCTTTGTCCAACCCCCCTCTGTCACACTTCCTCCTCTGTAAAATGAAGGCAGGGACTTCAAAGTCTGAGCTTGCTTCTAGTTCTGCTCCTATGACATTTCCTTTCTCATGGGCTTTTTGTGAGAAAAGTGCTCTTTATAAATGACGACTATTCCGACTGCTTCCCTCCATTACCTTGGCCATCAGACAGGGAGTGGCCAGACAACTTGTGGTCCATGAAGTCAACACTTATCCGTGAATGTTGTAATGGAATATTCCTGAGTTGGAAGAAATGGCAAATTTGAAGAATGTGGAGATGTATAGCATAAAACAAAATGAAGTCAGCAAAAACCAGGAAAACAATCTACATGTGACTTCAAAAATATAAATGAAAAGAACAAAAGAGCAGAGATCAAACATTGTGTAGTTGCAATAACCAAGCTTATCCCCAAAGAAGACAAGCCAGACCTGGGACAGGGAACCTGCAACCTCAGGGCCCTGTGACTGTCAAAGAGCCCCACTCAAGGACCTCGAGGGCCACAGGTTCTCCACCCTGAGCCAGTCAACAAGCATTTATTCAGCACTTTCTATTAGCCAGGCACAGTGCTAAGAGTTGGAGATACCAAGAAAAGCAGTACCATCCCTGCCCTCAAGGAGCTCAAACTCAACATGCAAATAACTCGGCCTAGGTGGCACTGCAGATAGAGTGTTGGTCCTGGGGTTAGGAAGCCCTAAATTCAAATCTTGCCTCAGACACGTGCTTGTTGTGTGACCCCAAGCAAGACACTTTGCCTCTGTCTGCCTGAGTTTTCTCAACAGTAAAAAGGAGATAATAACAGCAGCTATGATGAAATGAAATAACGTGTAATATGCCTTGCATTTAAGTATTTTGCTTCAGGCACTACATAAATGTTAGCTATTATAATTATTATTTACATACATGATGTGTCTATGTGTGCAGCTAGGTGGCGCTGCAGTGGATAGAGCAAGGGGCCTGGAGTCAGGAAGACCAGAGTTCAAATCCAATCTCAGGCACTTACAAGCTGTGTGACCCTGGGCAAGTCACTCTACCCTGTTTGCCTCAGTTTCCTCATCTGTCCAATGAGTTGGAGAAGAAAATGGTAAATGCCACGGGAACTTCCGGAGCAGGACTGTTACATGGTCAGGTCTGTGCTTTAGGACTGTCGACACTTGTGAAATATGGAGCCACGGGAGGGAGACCAGATAAATACAATCACAGACAAATCATCTCACTCTCTTATGAGGATCCCTGGTGATGCATCCCCAAGCAAAGGACAACTCATGTTTTGTAGTTTGGTGTTAACAAGGTGCTCTCTCCTCACAACAGCTCCATGAAGTAAGTCATGCCATTTCATGATGAGGAAACTGAGGCCAGCTGCTAAGAGCCAGACTGCAATGTAATTCAACAGAAAACTATGAAGTCTGTCCTCCCTGCAAGGCACTGGTCCGGGCACCGTGGTTTGGTATGGCTGACTCATTTCAGCCCTGTCTGACTCTCTGTGACCCCACCTGGGGTTTTCTTGGCAGATACTGGATCGGTTTGCCGAGCCTTCTCCAGCTCACTTTTACTGATGAGGAAACTGAGGCAAATGGGGTTAAGTGAGTTGCCCAGGATCACAAATTTAGTGTCTGCTGCAACTGCTTGTCCTTTGCTCTCAAAGAGGACCATGACATCAGGGAGGTGATGCCATGATGTGTAAGTGAATTGGATTTAAGTGAGTCGTTTCAGCCCTGACTCTTCATGACCCCATCTGGGGATTTCTTGGCAAAGAGACTCCAGCTCCTTTTACAGATGAGGAAACTGAGGCAAACAGTGTTAGGTGACTTGCCCAGGGTCACACAGTTAGTAAGTGGCTGAGGCCACATTTAAAGGCAGGAAGTCTTCCTAATTCCAGGATCTGCACTCTGTACACTACGGCACCCACGTAGCTGCCCCGCTGTGGATGCAAAAACACAATGAAAGGTCCAAGTCTTCAAGAAACAGGCCCTACCCTCAAGGAGCTTACATTTTATTAGATGAACGGAACACAACATGTATACTCACAAGCACAATACAGAAGCATTGAGAGAGGAACATTGAAGGGGGAAGGGGCAGGGGAGGTGTCTCAGACGGGGCGGCACCCGTGTTGACCCTTAGTAGTAGGTGGTGCTGTAGCTTGTGCTAAGCCTCCAGTCATGAAGATCTGAATTCGAATCCTGCCTTAAACAGTGACTTGGCGCATTTTCCTGTGTAAATCACTTCACCTTTTTCATTCTCTGTTTTCTTGTCTAGAGAATGGGGATATTCCTCTCCAAGAGGGGTAAGAGAATCAAAGGAGAGGGCAGACGGGGATCACGTTGTAAATCTGCTGTAAGTCTTCTTTCCTCGCCAATAAGTCCAGAGGCAAAGTAAGGATGCTCACTGTCTCTGCTACCTGGAAAATCTTAAAAACCCTGGTAGCAGTCGCAGTAGGAGCGGTGGTGGGAGTAGCAGCAGCACCGGCAGCAGTAATGGAGGCGCTACCTAAACGGTGCCTGGGTTTTGGAAGGAAAACCCTGGCAGGAGATCACGGAAAAGGAGTGCATGGCTGGGCAAAAGCGGGAGGACGCAACCTGAAACTCCGGCAGAACGGGCTTTCTCCCCGGCCACGCCCCTCCGCATACCAGGCGGTGACGTCACTGCCACGCCCCCACCCACCGCCCTCGCCCAGTCGGCCCCTAGCCGCAGTTTGCTCCTCCCCCCCCCCCCCCCCCCGATGGAGGGAGAGGAACCCAGGGGAACAAAGGCGCCCGGAGCGACGGCCGCCTCGACCACTCAGCGCCGAATCCGGGCTCGCCACTGGCCGACCTTCTCCACGGAGGCCGAACCGAGTGGCGAGGCCCCGCCTCCGCCGGGCTGGGGGCGGGAGAGGGGCGGCTGGACCAATCAGAGCGGGGCTCGGTTGCCGCCAGTGCCTCAGGCTACGGGTCGAGGGCGCGCGCCGAACGGACTGGGCCCGGGCCGTGCGCCCCCGGGAGCGCGCGCAGCCCCTTCCACTCGCTCGCGTGCCCGTTCGGCCGCCGTTCCTCCGAGGCGGGACCGAAGAGCCGGCAGCGGAACGTGGCCAAGCCTCTGGGCCCGCCGAGAGCCTGAGCAGCAGCAGCCTCTGGCCACCGCCCACCGCGGAGGGGGCCCGCCCCCGCCGCCCGGGGCCCCGCGGGGTGGGCGGCCGGCCCGGGCCGGGGTCTGGGGCCCCGAGGCCCGAGGCGGCGCGGCTCCGCGCAGGCGCCATGAGGCCCCCCGGCTCCGCGCAGGCGCCCTGGCGGCCCTGAGGCCTGGGCCGCCCGTGGGCTGAGCCGGGCCCGGGCCAGGGGGCGCGCCGTCCCGTGCCGGGCCTGGGCCGGGGCCTCGCCATGGCCGGGGCCATCGCGTCCCGCATGAGCTTCAGCTCCCTCAAGCGGAAGCAGCCCAAGACGTTCACCGTGCGCATAGTCACTATGGACGCGGAGATGGAGTTCAACTGCGAGGTAACGCGCCCGCCCGCCCCCCCGGCACTGCTTGAGCGCCGCCCGCCAGGGGGCGGGACGTGGGAGCCCTCCCGGCGGGGGCCGCCCTCTGCGTGCGGGGCCTCCTCAGTGGCGTGGGGGCGCCCCGCGGGACGTGTGTGTCCGAGTGTCTGTGCGCACACGAGCGTGGGTGTACGTGTTCCAGCGCAAGCGTGGCATAAGCATGTAAATATACGTACGCGCGTATCTAAGTACATTTGTGAGTCATTTCAGGGCTGTGCAGCTGCCCATGACCCCAGGGTCAGGTGACTCGGGCAGGGTCACACAGCTAGGACGCGTTTGAGGCCAGATTTAAACTCTGCATTCAGCCCAGGTGCCCTATCCACGGTGGGCCTAGCTGCCCATACATAAGTATGTAAGCACACACACGTAAGTGTAAGGGTGTGCACCTATGTGTGTATGGATAGTGTGACAGCCTGCGTGTGTGCACGCTGGTGTGCGTGTGCGTGGGCTGGGAAGAGCGCTCTATTTGGGCCTCCCATGGCTCGCTCCCCTGGTTCACTAAACATCACCCGGCCTCCTGGAGCTGACCTTCATTCCATGAGAGATACACAGATAAGGAAATGTGAAGTATTTGGAGAGTTGACATCCACACTGACCCATATGTGACAAGCGGCAACACCGGCAAGTGGCCAGGCCCCCTCTGTTTGAAGACCCCCCCTAGGATGGGGGCCCTGTTGCTCCTCTAGGGGAAAGAGAATTGGGCTGTAATGAAGAGAGCCCTGGATGGGGGCTCAGGGGGCCTGACTCCGCTGCTTGTTACTTGTGTGACCCGGGACAAGGTCACCAAGCGTCTTTCTGGGCCTCACTTTCCTCCTCTGTAAAGAGAGCGAGAGGCAGGTGAGAGGGCTGGGTTGGTATGTCCTGTTCACGTTGCCCAGAGAGTACATGGAGTGAAACATCCAGAAAGGCCAGGAGATCCTGCAGGGGGTGAGGAGGGGGGTGTTTTGCTAGCTCAATCAGGGTGGCTTGGGGAGGAGAGAATGTAATAATGACACCGTTGGGGAGCTTTTAGATCAGTGAGGTGCTTTGTACACACCCTCCTAGTCTGGTCATCCTCACTTTGTGCTGTTTGGCCAGGGGACTGCAGGGTCAGGCATGGCTGGAGTCTACATATTGGGCCACATTGTCTCCTGACCCCGCCAGCTATAGGCCCCCTAGCCCAGCCCCTCACTTTACAGTAAGAGAGGTGGTTTGTCCATAGTCACAGAGCTAGGAAGTGTCAGAACCAGGACTGGAGGCCAGGTCTTCTGATTCCCAAATTCAGGGCCCTTCCTACCATGCCCTGCTGCTCTGTGGAGCTGGGAGAGGCCCTAGTCCTTTCTTTTGCGCATGAGGAAACTGAGGTAAACAGGGTTATGTGACTTGGGTCGAGCAGCTAGTAAATGTATGAGGCTGGCTTTGATCTTAGGTCTCTGCCTGCAGAGACAGTGTTCTACCCACCATCCCCCTGGTGCCACCTAATGATGGTAATGGTACCTGCCTCACAGGGTTGTTGTGAAGATTAAATGGGGTAGTATTTGTAAACAGTTCTGAGCACAACGTTTGGCACATAGCGCAGTATAAATGTTAGCAGTTATTATAATTGGCAGTATATAGTAGTTTTTTTGTAGAGCGTGAAAGAGAATTGTCTCTAGCTTGGGAATAGGGAATCGGCTTTAATGGAGTGGGTCTCATGGCCTGGACCCCGTAGTCTCTGCAGGGGCCAGGGGAAAAGAACGTGCACGTCAGCAGAGTACAAGGCTTGTGTGTGATCTTCAGTGTGTCTTTATGATCGGGTGACGGTGCAGTTTTTCCACAGGCGAACTTTGCATTTGGAAGCTCTGACCTGGGAGAAGCCAGCAGTTGAGTTAGCCTACATTTATTGAGAATCTGCTTCGTGCCAGGCACTGTGCCAAGCACGGGGGGGATTCAAAGAAAGGTAAAAGACAGGCCTTGCCCTCAAAGTGCTCCCAGTCTAATGGAGGAGACAACACGCATATAGCTATGGACAGTCCTGGGTAAATTATAGATAATCCCCTGAGGGCAGATAGCAGCAATGAAGGTGATCTAGAGAGGATGAGATTGGAGCTGGAACCTGAAGGATGCCAGGAGGCCAAAAGGCAGAGATGAGGAGGGAGAGCATTCTAGGGAATGAGAGGCGGCAGGTGAAGTGTTTGGATTTGGGAGCTGGAGCGTCACTGGGGAGGAATACCAAGGAGACTGGGGTCCCTGCATCCAAGGGGTCTAGGAAGGAGCCAGGCTGTGGAGGGCTCCAAATGCCAAAGGGACCCTTGTAAAGTACTTGGTCCTGGGGGTGATGGGGGGCCTCCGGAGTGTAGTGGGGGAATGACATGCTGGCATCTTTTCTGGTGTCTGAATGGAGGATGGATTGGAAGGGGAGAGAGTGGCGGCAGGTGGATCCCCAGCAGCTGTATCCAGGAGGGAATTCTTCCTTGTAGTTTTATCTATAACATTCATATCTTGGAGATGAGAAAGTGGTGTCATGCACCTCATTTGTCAGAAATTATACAAGTGAGGTATTTGGGGGAAAGAAATTAAACTCCCTGACAGTGGCCTAACGTGGCACCTTCCATATAGCAGTCACTTAATGTATGTTCATTAATTGATCATAATCATGAAAACTTGATTTTAAAAGTGTGGTGAGATGTTTTAGCCTAGAGTTAGACTGAGATAAAGGGAAGAGGGCTTGTTTCAGAATAAACTTTTGTTTTCCTTCTTCCAAAGTCCTGCTTGTGGTTTGGAACATCCTTCCTTCTCCACTCAGCCTACGACCTCCCTGGCTTCCTTAAAGTCCCAACTAGAATCTTTCCTCCTCTGGAGAGTTCTCCTCTGAACTCTAGGGCCTCCCTCGGTCAAGTATTCTGTTTCTCTTCCATATGGCATGTTTGCATCTTGTCTCCCCCTCAGACTGGGCAGTTCGGGCTTAGTTAGATACGAGCCTGGTGATGGATTGGCTGGCTGTCTGTCTCTTGAGGCCCAGCCTAGCTAAGACAGGCCCAGCAGATATGACCATAGAGCGCTAAGTTTTTTGACCGTGTGGACACTGTAAGACCATTTATTTAGAGTGGTGGCAGGGTTGCAGACTCCTTCAGTGAAACCACCTTCACTCCCTGAAATATTTGACCTTTGTTCTTGTGCTCCCCCTTAAGTACAGTTGACACCTGAAGGTAGAAAGAAAATACCAGTTATAGAAAGGGATATAGTGGAGGTATTAGGAAGGACCAAGAAGGGCCATTCTCATTGACTGGCAAATCCCATACAGCGCCTTCTTTCTCAGTGATCCCAGATTTGGGGCAGAAGAAATCTGGCGAGGGGGGCCACAAAACTGTCACATGTGAAGTAACTTAATAATTATCTTCAGATATTAAATCGTTGTCTTTTGGAATCCTCCAGAAAGCAGAGTAAAAGCTAGTGAGAGGCACATAAAGGAAGCCCATTGTGACTCAGTTCCAGTTCCAGAACCCTTAGAAAGGCAATAACGCACTGTTTGCAGAGATAATGATTTCCTTGTCTGTGGTGAGGCATCTGCTCATCGGGCTTGTTGTAGAGCACCTTCACGGCCCGTGGCTAAGTTGGACTGAGTGACCTCCAAGGCTCTTGCAGTTTTTTTAATTCTATGAACAGAATGTTCTTTTAACAATTTGTTTGATTAGTAGATTTCATTGAGTCCATGATTCTTAACCTGGTGTCTGTGGGTATAGATTTCTAGGGGTCCATGAACTTGGCCAGTAGAATTACACCTTTATTTCTTTTTTTAAAATTTTTTTACTTTTAGTTTGCAACATTCGGTTCCACAAGTTTTTGAGTTCCAAACTTTCTCCCCCTCCCTCTCCTTCTCCCTGCCCCCCATGGTGGCATGCAGTCTGATATAGGTTCTACACATACCTTCACATTAAATATTATTCAGGTTGTAAAGAAGAATTATAACCAATGGAGTGAACAACGAGAAAGAAGGAACAAAACAGCAAAAAGAGAGAGAGAGCCAGTCGTTTGCTTCCATCTGCATTCAGACTCTGTAATTCTTTCTCTGGGTGTGGATAGCCCTCTCCATCATGAGTCTTTTGGGGTTGTCTTATAGCAGGGCATTGCTGAGAGGAGCCCGGTCTATCAGAGTCAGGCATCACAGATACGATGTGTCTGTAATTTGTACAGTGTTCTCCTGGTTCTGCTCCCCTCACTCAGCATCAGTTTCTATGTCTCTCCAGGTTATTATGAAGTCTGTTTGTTCCTCATTTCTTACAGCACAATAGTATTCCATTACATTCATTTACCACACTTGTTTAGCCATTCCCCATTTGAAGTATATCCCCTTGATTTTCAATTCTTTGCCGCCCCAAAAAGAGCTGCTATAAATATTTTTGTACATACAGGTCTTCCTCACACTTGTATGATTTCTTTGGGATACAGCCCTAGAAGTGGTATTGTTGGTTAAAAGGTATGAAATTATTTATAGCCCTTTGGGCATAGTTCCAAATTGCTCTCCAGAATGGTTGGATCAGTTCACAACTCCACCAACAATGCAATAGTGTTCCATTTTTCCCACATCCTCTCCAGCATTTATCATTTTCCTGTTTTATCATGTTAGCCAATATGAGTGGTGAGATGTGGTACCTCAGAGTTGTTTTGATTTGCATTTCTCTGATCAATAGTGATTTAGACCTTTTTTTCATATGCTTCTAGATATCTTTAATTTCTTCCTCCGAAAACTACCTATTCATATCCTTTGACCATTTTTCAATTGGGGATACACCTTTATTTCAATAGAATGGGTTTCCTTTGTAATCCTGTGTATTTGAAACATTTGAAAACAGGCTTCTGAGAAGGGTCTGCCAAAGAGGTCCAAAACTCTAAAAAAAGATTAAGAACCCATGGATTAGAAAGTGAGCTTCTGGGCTTTGACAAGTTGTTTCATCCTGAGATTTCTAGGGGAAATAGGTGTTTGCAGAGTGCTTTTGAATGTCAGTTTGAAAGCAGCTGAGTGTGATAGTCGAGGGTGCTCTGAAGACGGCCGACTTTTTGCTTGTTCTGCGTTTCCAGAGCAGGGGGGTCATTCAGTGACACCCTTGGCAGATGGGTTGTGGACCAGAGGAACTCTCAGCTAGGTGAGGTTCAGTTGAGCTGGCTTTCTAAGAAGGATTAGATTTCACAATGTGGGCAGTGTGTGATTCAGATAAGTGGGAGCTAACAAGTTCCTGCTTTTACTGAAGAGAATCGAGGCCCAGCCCTTCCACCGTCCCCAGGCTCCTGTTCTTCTTTGAATCACGTGGCATGTTTAGCTTGCTGCTTTGAAAGGGTTGTTACTTTGGTTTAGTCACTTTGAGAAATAAGGTGCTGCCCATAATTTTGCCATTAAATGGTAGTTAACCTTCTTCAGAGATTTTTCTCTGATAATCAAGAACAAGCCAACTTTTTGAGAATTCTCCAACTGGAGTTTTAAGGGATTCCCAGACTGCTTGTTCTATTGCAGACAAATGCCTGGTTTGGTACTTTGGGTGGGCATTCCATCCCAAAGCAGATGCAGTCTGCTTAAAGCTGCAGATCATACCTGCACATGAGACATGTTGTGAATGGGCAGCATCATCCATGACCCCAGGAACACCGAGTGTTAATAAGTGACTTAAGTTAAAGGAGTGTCGTGAGGTTTAAGTACCTGGTCCAAGGTGGCATAGATAGTAAGTGGCAAAACCAGGATTTGAACCTTGACCTTCCAAATCTCATGTTATTTCTGGAACAAATTCTGTATTTAATTGCAAAATTCAAAAAACTCTCTTGTAGAGCTTCCATTGACTACCTTCCAGGAGGGCAATGATTTTCTTTGAAACAGCTTTGTTCTGAGTTCTAGCCCCATGTATGCACATCCCCTAGGTGGCGTGGATACCTTTGGCTGAGAAGGAAGAAAGGAAATAGAGCTGGGAAAAGGAAGCTGCATATGGTACAGAGGTGGGCGTCGGCAGCCGTTGTTGGCACCTCCTTGCCTGTGCCCTTCCCTCTTATAAAGCTGCCAGTCACCTCAGATTTATTAAACACTTACTCTGTGCCTGACGTTGGGCTAACCCTGGAGGCTACAGAGAAAGGCAAAAACAGCCTCTGCCCTTGTAGTGGTGAAGACACGGATGGCAATAACTGTTCATACTAGGTATCTTCCAAGTGAGTGGAAGGGGAGCTCAGAGGAGGAGACTAGGGAGGGCCTTGAGCCTTGGTTCTCTTCAGCTTCCCAGAACTGCTTTGACCCTGGGGTTAGAGATTTAGGCTGGAAGGGACCCTCAAAGTCATCCAGCTCAGCCCCTCATTTTACAGATGACGAGCGTGGTGCCCCGAGAAATGAGAGGACTTGCTTGGGGCCACACAGGCAGGATCTGAACCCTGGCCTCCCTCTCTCACTGTAGTTTCTGCTTCTTATGTGGAGTGAAGAAGGACCCAGGGTTCCCAAGTTAGTCAGAGCTTGGTGTGAAACTGGCGTCCTATGACATGATTGTGGAATTCTTCATCTAGCCATGACCCAGATGGCCTGGAGATGCTCTAAGCACAGCTCTTATTGTATACATCATATGCCTGCCCATTCTTGCCTTTCCCTCTTTCTTGGTATTGGTCCTGGCCCGTGTCAGTGTGAGTGGGTATTGGACCTGGCCAGAGAGAGAGAGAGAGAGAGAGAGAGAGAGAGAGAGAGAGAGAGAGAGTGTGTGTGTGTGTGTGTGTGTGTGTTTGCGTGCGTGTTGGAGGTAGGATTTGGTGGGCCACCTTTGTTTTGGAGGTATCTGTTGCTGGCCCAGTTTAGTGGATGGATGCCATCCTTTTCAGGCTGCTCTGGCTTTCCTCTGCTTTTCCTCTGCTCTCTAAAGCCCTTCTTGTTAAGCCATTTGGTGAGGCCTTCCTGTAAGTTTGCCAAGGTAAAGCACCTACTACTTTTGGCATCAACTGGCTCATTTGGTTCTGTGAAGCCCTTGTATGTCCTCGTGGTGGGCCCCAGTAAACACAGACAGAAACAAGGAAGAAAGGGTAAGTACCGATGGAGAGAACATTTATTAAGTGGGTGAAGATGAGTCACGTACAGTCAGATAGTTTGGAGGACTCTAAATGCCAGACAGCAGTTGTTATTTAATTCTAGAGGAAGTAAGGAGCTGGTGGGTTTGGGGAATGATGTGGTCAGACTTGGGCTGGAGGAAAATCACTTTAGTATCAGTGTGTGTGTGTGTGGGGGGGGGGAAGGCACTGGAGGCAGAGACCAATGGGAAGGCTGTGCAGCCCTCCAGGTGTAGGCGATCATGGCTGTGGGAGCTGAGAGACTCTGTACAGCATTTTAGAACTTGATTCTGGAAGTCTCTATTGATGACATTCTGTTTGCCAGTTTTGGTGAGAGTCACACTTGGCTTTCTGTGACTAGCAGCCATCCCCTGCTCGATTGGTTGTATATGCCATTTGCTTCAGGAATTCAAGGGGATTATTCCCTTCAACAACACAGACTGCAACCCTTCTGTCTTAATAGAGAACAACTTGAGAATTGATATAGCTAAAACATTAATCACTCTGAGACCTGTAGTATACACTTTAGGATCTAAAGAGCAGTTTTAATTTTTAAAACATTTATTTTTATCGATATTTTTGGTTATTCTTATACATTCATTTGTTTACATTATATACATACATGTATACATACATACATTCTCCTTACTCATTGACTTTCTATTTAAAAGGAAAGAAAAACATAGCAGTTCAGCAAAACCAAGCACTATTATAGATTCTGTCGAATGGTATTTGTCGTGTTCCATATGTGTACTCTCTTAGCTTTGCAAACAAGATAATTGAAAGATGAGGAAATTCTGTAATGCGTCCTCTTCTTTCTCTCATTTCCTCACTTTCCCTTCCATTTGTTTTAATTCAGCAAATAGAATGAGGAAGTCACAGCAGAGGTCAGTGCCTACTGTGTGCCAGACCAGGTGCTGAGCGCTGAGGCTACAAAGAAAGACGAAAACCTGTCCCGGCTCCCGAGGAGCTCATTGTCTAATGGGGAGAAGCAACATGAGAATGGCTATAGATAAATAAGCTATCGATCTATCTGTCTGTCTCTCTGTCCATCTGTCTGTCGGTCTGTCTATCCATCCATCCATCCATCCATGTATCAATCTGCCCATCTATCTATCCCTCTATCCACCCATTTGTTTGTCTATCTGTCCGTCCGTCCATCCATCCATCCACCTGTCTATCTGTCCATCCATCCATCCACACATACATATATACACATATATATGAATCACAGTAATCAGCAGAGGGAAGGCACCAGCATGAGGGGGATTGGGAAGGACTTCTGGTAGAAGGTGGGGTTTTAGCTGAGCCTTGAAGGGAGCCAGAGAAGCTGAGTGGCAGAGGTGAGAGGAGAGAGAGGGAGGAGTGTGGGGTCAGCCAGTGACGATGCCTGGAATTGGGGGGTGGAGGAACAGCCAGGAGGCCTGTGTGCAGAGTATGTGGAGGGGACCGGGTCTAGATCTCAGGGGAAAGGAAGGAGTCCGGATTCAGAGGTGAGGGTGGCCCGTGGCTAGGAGTCCAGAGGACGGTGTCATTATTCAGAGGAACTGCATGAGCACATCTAAGGGAGCCTAGGCCAGAGATTGGTTGCCCTTCATTCTCTTCTGTTTGGTCTAGATAGGAAATAGTCTTAACAGTCTGGGTCTGTGAGGGAATGTGGCTCAGGTGAATGGAGTATCGACTTTAGTCAATCAGTAAATAGTCAGTCAGTAAACATTTATTAGGCACCTCCTGTGTGCCTGACTAAGCACCTTTGCTAAGTGCTAGGATTTCAGGTGGGGTCCAGATAGTCATTAATTCAACATACTATTGAATTCCTAGTCTCCCATAGATGGATACCCAGCACATTGGGCTAGGTGCCTCCAAGGGCATGGAAAGATAAGTGAAACACAGCCTGTCTTGCTCAGGAGCTTAGTCTCATAGGAGTGGTAAGAGAAATAGAAGTAGAGATACAATATGAGACTTTTGAATACCTTCCACAGTCTGGCAAATGAGGACTTTGAATGTTACTAGTTACTGGGGAGCCCCTGCAGATATTTGAACAATGAAGTTATAGGATCAGACTTGTGTATTAGATCAGTGTGGCAAGAGAGGGTATGTGGATTGGTCAGAGGGCATATAAGAGATTAATATGTGGAGGCCCTGTTAAAGCCTGGTACCCAGGGAAATGATAAGGCCTTACACTGGGAACACAGGGGGGACAAGAAGGAAAAAAGGGCAGGATTACAGAATTTTCTAATTCTTGAGTTATCTTCCATACCTTCTCTGTCCTTTCTCTGCAAAGTATCCATGTCTCTTCAACTTACCTGTGCATCTTAGTTGTTAGTGAGGGTCTGAGCAGTGTGAAATCTAACAAGAGGTTACCATGTGCTCTACTCTAATTAAAAAAAATTTAAAATTCTTGTTGCTGTTTTCACATCACCTTCAATTCCAAATTCTGCGCAATGAACCATTCCTTGTAAGAACTGTTTAAAGAGGGAGAGAAAAAGCACTTGAGCGGAGCTAGACTCCCATTGACTGAATCTGGCCGTATATCTGGTCTGCTTCCCCATCTCTTTGGGAGCTGACTTGACCATTGCACTGGCCTTGTGTTCAGGTTTGGTTTTGTTCTTTCAGTTTCCATTGTTGTCATGCATGTGCTTATTGTTTTCCGGGTGCTGCATCTTTTCATTGCGCTTCCCAGGCTTTTTGGAGTTCCTCATGTTTGTTTCTTGTAGCCCAGGAATGAATATTCCCTCACATTTCATGCTCTGCATTTACTTTGTCCAGCTGCTCCTTAGGTGACCGATGTCTCATTTGTTTCTAGGTCTTTTCTGGAACAAAAACAGCTCTTCCTAATAGATGGGCCCGGGAGAATTTTGTTCCTTTGGCCTCAGGCCTGTGCTGTGATGAGCAGGGGTTCTGGTCCATGGTCACTGGCTCACACCACCTGTAGGCCGATGGCCTTTTGGGATTTCCCGCTTGTGGCTCGTTGCTCCTTGTGATACCCTCCCCTTCCTGGCCCGTCTGCTCTGCAGGCTTCTCTTCCCACTGGTCGTGGGCTGGGTCTCCACTTCAGCTTGTCACAGTTGTCGTGCATTCTACTCCAAGAGCATTTCTGGGGCTTCACAAATTAAAAGCTTTGGAAGGTCTTTGTTTGAAGTGTTTTAGAAACTCAAGCTCAGTTTTCTTGTGCTTGCCTATCTTCTTAACCAGCTGGTCACTCAGCCTTTCTGGAGTGTTAGGGGGGATGATGTGTTCTTCCCTTCTGTCTGTGCCTTGGCTAATTTAGATGACAAATCGTCATGTTCAGAACATTGGTAGTGCTTAAGCTTTATTAATAAGAAGAATGATGCGTTCATTTTTCAGGGAAAAATCTTGAATCCCTTTTCTCCAGCCCAAAGGGAGCAGATGCAGCTTAGGCCATTCCAGGACCGCTAGGCGGAGATGGAGCACATCATTTTCTTAGGAACTCAGTCTTTTTTTTTTCTCACTTTCAGTACTTTTTTTCCTTAATAGTCACACATTTTGGACTTTAGTATTGACTCCATAAAGATTTTGTGGGTGGTGGCCTGCCAGCTTTACCTTGGTTGTTTTGATAGTTGATGTAGTAGTAGAGAGAACACTGGACCAGGAGCCTGAAAAAGGGTCATCCAGGGCCCAGGGCTATCAGCTAATTGCAGGGGGACCCCAGCATTTATTGTTATTGTCCCCATTTTACAGATGAGTCTCAGTTTTTTCATCTGTAAAATGGAAGTAAAACTCCTAGCTTATGTCATAGGATTTTTGTGAGGATCTGATGGAACCACAGAATGGTAGAGTTGGAAGGGACCTAAGAGATCCTCTAGGCCAATTTACACCTGGCTGGGAATCCCCTTTAACAGTTTTTTTTTTTTGTTTTTGCTTTTTGGAGGGCAGTCAAGGTTAAGTGACTTGCCCAAGGTCATAGTAAGTGTTGAGTATCTGAGGGCAGATTTGAACTCAGGTCCTCCCGACTCCAGGACTGGTGCTCTATTCCCTGCTCCACCTAGCCGCCCATCCCTCTAACATTTTTAACAGCTTTCTCTTGAATTCCAGTGAAGAGGAATGCAGGGCCACTCATTCCACTTTTGCCTCCTTGAGTCTAAATTAAAAGGTTCTAAAGAGGCAGAATCCTTACCTGAAGAGGTGAATCTTGACCCTGTGCCTGGAGATTGGCAGGAAGGAGGAAGGACCACGGAACACTTTGAGCTCTTGCTGAAGAGGAGGGAAGCAGCACTTACTCTGAGGAGTAATAAAGTGGGTGCTGTGAGGTGAGAGATCCTCCGGTAAGGGTTAGAGGAGGGAGGACAGTGTGTCCTTGCTGAGGGACGCTGAAGCAGGCAGCTCTCTGTTGACTTGTGACTTGCACAGGGCATGTGGACAAGCCTTGGGAAAATGAATGTGATGTACTTACCTGCCCATGACAGTGCCTGGGGGTAGATAGAGAACACAGCGAAAAGTGAGAAAGTTTTAGGCAAGACCTTAAGGTGTTTTCATCACAGTTGCTTATCCAAAGCAAGGGTTTCAGAGGAGTAAAGCTGATTGAAGAAATAAATGGCTGATGAATAAGATGGATTTGAGAATGGGATTTGGATTTTGGGACCACATCTTTTTTTAAAAAATAGATTTTTATTGATATATTTTGTTTTTACATTGTCTAGATTTCTTCCTGCCTCTTCATAGAGAACCACTCTTTATATCAAGAAAAAAAATTTTTTTTAAAGCAATCGGGGTTAAGTAACTTGCTCAAGGTTACACGGCCAGGTGTTTCTGGGTGGGTGCTAAGTGTCCGAGCCCGGGATTCGATCTCCAAGTCGTTCTGACACTGGAGCCGGTACTCTTACTCGCTGTGCTACTTGGCCGCCCCAGAGCAAGAAATTTTTAAAAAGAAAAAGAGGAAGAAGAGAAGAAAATTAAGACATTGAAATAATCTGATGCTCTATACGGTGTCCCACTCTTGTGGACACCCCCAGCTCCTTAAAGGAGGTGGGGGAGTCTCTCCTTTGGATCCAAGCTTGTTTCTGGTAATTTTGTGCTTGTGGTTATTTTCATTCGCATTGTTGAAGACGTGGTGCATTTTATTTTCCTTGCTTCACTTACCTGTAATTTGTATCAGTTCATGTCCGTCTTTCCATGCTTCTCTGTCTGTTTATTCCGTTTCATTCTGTATCACAGTTTAGCAGTTCCCTAATCTATAAGTATCTGCTTTGTTTCCTGTTTGTTGCCATCACAAAAAGTGCTGCTAGAAAGTATTTTGGGATTTATGGAGCCTTTCTTTTTGTCATTGATCTCCTTGGGTTATATGCCTAGCAGTGTAAACTCTGGGCCAAAGGTTATGGACATTTTAACCACATTATTAGCATAATTTCAAATAGCTTTCTAGAATGGTTGTACTAATTCACAGTTCTGCCAACAATGCGTTAGTGTCTTTGTCTTTCCATACTTCCTCTGACATTGACTATTTCCATCTTTTGTCATCTTTGTCAATTTGCTAGATGTGAAGTGAAACCATGGGATTGTTTTTAATTTGCTTTTTTCTTATTCAGTTATTATTAATGTATGAAAAAAGGCAGGAATGAAGGGGAATAGCATCTCTAACCTCAGACTGTTATAAAACAGCAGTCAGCAAAATCATTTGGTATCGGTTAAAAAATAGCAGAGTAGACACTGAAGCATCAGAAATAATGGAACTCAGTAATCTAGTATTTGAGAAATCCAGAAACACAAATTACTTAGGGAAGAGCTCCCTGTTTGATAACAATTGCTGGAAAACTGGGAAGCAGTCTGTCAGGAGTTAGGCTTTGACTGGCATCTTGAATGTATCTTAACTTCACATTCTTCACATTCACATTAACTTAAATTCAAAATGGGTATACGGCCTGAATATTAAAGATCAAGCCATTAAAAACATTAGAAGAGGGTCATATGCCTTTTGAAGACATGCGTAGGAGATGAATTCTTTTTTTTTTTTTTGCCTTTTTGGCGGGCAGTTGGGGTTAAGTAACTTGCCCAAGGTTACATGGCTAGTTAGGAGATGAATTCTTGACCAAAGAAAGGGTAGAGGCAAAGACGGAAGATAAAATAGGTAATTTTGATTATGTGAAATTGAAACGCTTTTTCATCAACAAAAATCATGCCCTTTAGGATAAGTAGTTGCTGGGGAAAAAGATCTGTGTGTCAGATTTATTGGATAAGGGTTTGGTATCCAAGATACACAGACAACTGAGAGAAATATATGAGAACAAAAAATATTCTCCAGAAGATATGTGGTCAGATGATATGGACCACACATTAAAATATAAAAGTAACCGGCCCAGGCCTGGCATGGGCGGGAGGGAAGGAACAAGCATTTGTACGGACCTACTGTGTGCCAGTCAATGTGCTAAGGGCTTGATAAATATTATTTCTTTTGTAACATGGCCTGAAGTCTTACAAACCTAATCCAAGGGACTTCAAACTGAAAAGGGGGCGGGGCTGCCTCTTTTTATTTCCATTCTCTAGGCTAGATACCATGGAGAATAGCTATGTTGTGGGAAGCATATTGGCTGAGACATCCAAAAAAGACAGCGGCCAAAAAAATCTAAGAAAGGATTGAATAAGGAAACTAAAGGCCTTACATGTCTGCCCATGAATGTACAGAGCCTGGGTAAAGAGACCCTGATGTGACTGAACAAGAGGGGGCATTTTAGGGGGCTCCAAACTCAACATTAGCTCCCCAGCAGCATGGCCATAGCAAGCTTCTGTGATCCGGCGGGACCCTGGCAAGAGAGATGGAGGCTTCTGGAGGGAGGTCGGATGGGTTCTAGATCCCAGGCTTTAGGCAGGATATGGACGGTGTCCCTTTCATGATAGCTTGAGCCGGGTTCTATCTGTCTCTTCATTAAAAGTGCAGGATAGTCCAAGGTCCTTCCCACAGATGGGTTAATGTGCATTCATGTTCACACTGGTATCTAAATGGTAGGTGAGCAGTGGCTTTAACGGGGGTGACTGGTGGAGGAGGAGGAGGAGGTGAGCTCCTCAAGGGCCACCCTCTTTCTCCTTTCCTCTTTGTTTCCTCCTCCCTACCCTGTGCCTCTTACTTCAAGAACATGACAGCTGCTCCTTGAAGTGAGTCGCCTGTCTCCAGGAGGGCAGCCAGATCTGAGGCCTAGAGTATGGTCCATTTGAGAATTGGTTGGAGAGACACAGGACATTTAGATTGGAAAAAGAAAAGACTTGTTGGGGGGAAAAGGAGCGTTTTAGTTTTCTTCAGGTATTTGGAGGGCCATCCTATGGAACAGGGAAGAGGCTGGCTCTGCTGGTGCCAGAGGACAGAACCTGGAGCTGCAGGGAACTCAGATTGCAAGGAAGCCAGCCGTCTTGATGTTGGGAAAATTCCCTTTCCAAAAGTGGACGAGGTTGTCTTGGGAGATACTGGATTCCCTTTCTTTGGAGGGCTTCAAAACTATCCCCCCTTTCCAACTTTCATATATATATATTTCTTTCTGTTCTGTATCATTACCCCCCTTTCAGTCAGCTTAGATGACATGTCTAGGTGGTGCAGTGAATAGAGCACTGGAGCCAGGGGGACTCAAGTTCAAGTACACCCTCAAAACACTTACTAGCTGTGTGACCCTGGGCAAGTCACTTTGCCTTAACCTATCTCGGTTTCCTCAACTGTAAAAGGGATAATAACAGCACCTCCCTCCCTGGATTGTTGTGAGGATCAAATGAGATAGTGTTTGTGGAGAGTGCTAGCACAGTGCCTGGCACATAGGAAGTGCCATATGAATGCTTCTCTCCTCTTCCATCCCCCTGCCCCTCTCATCTCTCCACTCTCCTCACCTTTCCCCATCAATCAGTTGTCAGGCTCCGGAGAGTCAGGTAAGCTTCTGGAGGGCAGGGAGGGTGTGTTTCCATTCTGCCTTTGTATCCTCCGGCTACAAGTAAGCATTTATTAAGTGCCTACTGTGTGCCAGGCCGTGCTGCAGGCTGAGATACAAAGGCAGCCAGAAGCATTCCCCACAGTGTAATGGGCTGGATTTAGCCTCGGTCCCCAGCACATAGTACAGTTTGTACAATTCCTTGCACTGTAGAAAGTACTTCAAAAGTGTTTGTGGATTGATTGATTGATTGCTTGATACTATGAACCTTTGACTCTCCTGGCTCTTTGAACACTCCAGTCTTGTATTTCAGTCACCAGAGACAGAGTTTTTTTTTAAAGGGCTTCTCTAAGAAGGAAAATGAAAGGATGTTGTTATTCAGTCATGTCCAATTCTCTGTGACCCCATTTGGGGTTTTCTTGGCAAAGATACTGGAGTGGTTTTTGCCATTTCCTTCTCCAGCTCATTTTACAGATGAGGAACTGAAGCAAACAGGGTTAAGTGACTTGTCCAGGGTCATACAACCAATATGTGTCAGAATTTTTAACTCAGGTCCTTCTGACTCCAGGTCCACTACTCTATCTAGCACTTTATCCACTGTGCCAACTGGCTGTCCTTGACAGAGGTCTGGGGTGAGGGGAAGAGAGAACCATTCCTATCAGTGCCTAAATCCAGCTCTTTTTTGCTTTTTTAGAATTGGTGTCCTTTCTCAGCTCTCCCACTAAGTTGACTTTATTCTAGTTGACTCTATTCTATTTTATTGACTCTATTCTATTTATGCCATGCTCCTTGGCAGAGCTAGGAAAGAAGGATCACCTGGATCAGGTTAAACAGTTGCCATCATTCTCTCCTGTGTATGTGTCTCCCATAGCTGCATTCAGATTGTGAATCAGTGTTCTGCCCACTCAAAGCCATATTCAATACACAGGACCATAAGATCACAAGGTGACAGTGTATGGTACCGTGGGAGGAAGATGGAGTGGGGCGAGACCCTGGCTCTTCCCTCCTAGTGCTGTCACTTGGGTAAGTCCCCTCAGCTATAGATCTGCGATTCTTGTGGGCTTGCACTATGTGATAAGGTTCAATGTCCTGGCCATGTTAGGCAGCTTAGTGAATCTTTGGAGACTTTTTGGTCTTTAGAAGTATTAAATTGATGTTGGAAAGTTTTATCTCCATGAAATTTTATTCTGATTGATACATTTGAATGTTTAGTTTTGCTACTAATAATGTCTTTCCCGTGATTAAAAACCCTTGAAGTGCTTCCTCTAACTTTCAGAAGGAAATCTAATGTCTTCAGCCCTCCACAGTAATAGTACTAGCTAATACTTCAGGCTGATTTATTTATCTTCAAATTTAGACATACACACACACTTGCTTACGTATACATGTGTGCACATAATCAGCAATCTGTTTCTTCTTCCTCCTGCTCCCTTTCTCAGCCCAGTTGAGAATGGAGGAAAAACAAAATCCCCTTTACAGACATTGATAGTTAAGCAAAACAAGTTTCTGTACTGCCCATGTCTAAAAAGTTATGTCTCATTCAGCCCTTCATCTTCATTCATCCTTCTGTCAGAAAGTGGGTAGCATGTTTCATCTTCAGTCCTCTGGAACTGTCATGCCATCACACTGATCAGAATTCCTAGTTCTGTCAGAGTTGCTTCTCTTCGCCTCACTGTTGTCTTTGTGTAAATTGTTTTCCTGGTTCTGTTCACTTCCCTATGTATCAGTTCATATAAGTCTTCTCAGGCTTTTCTGAAATCATCCTGCTTGTCATGTCTTATAGCACAGCAGTATTCCATCACATTTATATAGCACAATTTGTTCAGCCATTCCCCAGTTAATGGCCCCCCCCCTCAAAATCCCATTTTTCCCACCTCTAAAAGACCTGTAAATATTTGTGTATATCCTTGTTTTGCTTGTGATTCATCCCTCCCTTATTCTGCACTCTCTCTGTCTCTAATTCCTCCTTCTCTCGTCTCCCTTTTCTCTCCTATTTTCCCTGTTAAATGTATTTCTTTGCCCAGCTGTGAGTGTGTCTGTCTCTATGTGTCCATGTGTTCTTCCTTCTTTGGAAGTTCAGGTGAGAGTGAGCTTCAAGTTCCAGTCAGTCTCCCATGCTCCCTCCTCCTTAGTTGGAGAGATAGCTACTTGTTGTCGTACCTTGGGTTTGTGAGATAATTTTCCTTTACCTTTTGTT
This sequence comes from Petaurus breviceps papuanus, assembly GCF_028583685.1. NCBI lineage: Eukaryota > Metazoa > Chordata > Mammalia > Diprotodontia > Petauridae > Petaurus > Petaurus breviceps. Next base: position 2,901,075 of record NW_027187465.1, on the reverse strand, counting down.
TCCTTCCCCGTGTTGTGTATTCCTCTTCCCCTCTTTTTTCCATTCTTCTTTTAAGCTCAGGACACAACAGACCCACTTCCGGACTTGATCTGCTTAGCCTCCCTCTGTGACCCTTGATGATAGCATCCAGATAGCAGCCATCATTTCCCCATACTAGAACTTAGGCAGTTTATCCTTGGTTCATCTTTTAACTTTGTGCTTGCCTCTTTATGTTTCTCTTCACGCCTGTGTTTGAACTTCAGAGTTTCTACCTGGCTCCGGTCTTTTCGCCAGGAATGCTTGGAAGTCCTCTCATTCATGAAAGGCCTGTGGTTTCCCCTGTGGCATTCCATTCAGCCTTTGCTGGCTAAGTGATCCTCAGCTGTAAGTCTGTATCCTTTGCCTTCTGGAATGTTATATTCCATATTCTTTGCTCCTTCATAGGAGCTCCTCACTTAGTGGCTCCTTACTAGGGGCTGTTTAGTGGATCATGTGTCATTCTGATTGCGGGGCCTTGGTGCTTTATTTCTTTCTTTCTGGCTGTTTGCATATTTTTTCTTTGATCAGGAAACTCTGCCATTTTGACTAATGTTCCTGGGAGTTTTCATTTGGGTATTTATTTCAGGAGGTGACCAATGTTTTCTTTCTATTTCTACTTTGCCCTCTGGTTCTAAGAGATCTTAGCAGTTTTTCTTTTGAAATTTCTTGGAAAGTTATGTCCAGGATTCTTTTTTGGTCATGGTGTTCAGATAGTCTAAAGACACTTGTAATAGGAATGTAAATTTTTAAGATCTTCCCTGCCCCTAGGCTAAAGTGCACCTGGAGCCTGGGGTGGGAGGCTTGTTTTTCAGTAGATACTTCTTGATTGGCCAGTGAGTCAATAAGGTTGTTACATTCTCTGAGCCAGGAGAAGGCTATATAAGCCTTGATGTGTAGCTTTGTTTTGGGGCTCACTTTGAGAAGTGTTCTGTGATTTGATCTGGATTCTGGGAAGCCGTTTTTGAGAGCCCCCCCTCAGCTTTGAAAAACCCAGATGTTGATTTGGTATGGATGTAATGGTTGGACAGTTTGGAAATCTGTCTACTTGATCTGTTTCTGTCTTGATAATTCTGTCTATATTCTGAAGTTCTGGGTGCTGACCTCTTTCCCCTGAACTTGGTAAACAATATGTTTTTGACTGATTAAAGTAAGTTTATTAACCCATTTTGAGTTGCTTTCCTTTATCAAAGCAGATCCAAGAACCTATGGTGGCAGGGACCCTGGGGATGCTGGGGTGCTTGCTGCTACAATACTTTAATTTTTTTTCTCCTTGATCTATTCTTCAGGTCTTGTTTTTGCTGTGAGACATCTTACATTTTCTTCTCCCTCCCCCCCCCCCCCACTTTACCTTTCTTTTATTTTTTTTTTTTTTTTTTTTAAGGTTTTTTTTTTTGGAAGGGGTGGGGAAGGCAGGGCAATTGGGGTTAAGTGACTTACCCAAGGTCACACGGCTAATAAGTGTTAAGTGTCTGAGGCTAGATTTGAACTCAGGTCATCCTGACTCCAGGGCCAGTGCTCTATTCACTGTGCCACCCAGCCGCCCACTTTAATATTTCTTGTTGTCTTAAGGAGTCAGCTTTTATTTGGTTCATCTTCTTTTTCAGAGTTTGTTGCTTGGTTAGCGTTTTATACCTCTTGTGCCAAGCCATTGATTCCCTTTCTTATTCTTTCAAAATTTTCATCTGGCACTCTCATTTCACTGACAAAAACATTTTCAGTTGTTTTTTTTTTTTAACTCTTGTTTCATCTTTTCCAGGAATTCTAGTTAAATTTGTGTCAATGCTATGTTTTTCTCTGAGACTTTTGTTTGTGGGTGTTTGAAATCACTCTTTCCTTGTGGATTTGTGCCTTGAGCATTCCTGTCACCATAATAACTTTTTAGCTTTTTATAGTGCAGTTCTTTTTTTGTTTGCTCATTTTTCCAAACTGCTTCCTGAGTTCAGATGATGTTAGGGCTGGGCTCTGCTGCACTCCTGGTAAGGACTGGGCTGGTCCCTGTCCCTGCTTTCTTGGTGTATTGAGGCTGGGAACCTGCAAGCTTTCATGCTTCCAAAAGTAGTCTGATCCAGGGCAAAGTCTGATGGTATCTTCCCTGGTCAAGTTCTGCAAGTTCTGATCTGGGTTTTGATCAGCGACCAAAAACGGCTGCTGAACTCAGCCATTATCAGCCAGCTGGGAAACGCTATTGATTCTGGGGAACAGAATTGCAGACTTCTCTTTAATCGGGGATTCCTGCCCTGGGCATTCCTCTGCAGGCTACAGATTGGACTAGAAGTTGAACCTGAGACCCTGCTCTACCCATGGGGTTGGAGTTATATTGTTGCTGTTTGCCTCTGAACCGGTTCTTCTCAGCCTAGGGCCTCCCTGCCCTAGATTGCAGCCCTGGGTGCAGGTCCCTCCCACGATCCTCTGTGAACCTGTGACCTGGCTAGTGAGTTTCTGCACCCTGTGATGCCCTCTGATGAGTGTGGGACTGCCTCCTGCCCCAGTATAAAGCCTCTCCCTGGATGGGCTGCTCCCTCTTGTCTCTTTAGGCACACCTGGCCTGGAAAAATGATTCATAGTGCCTTTCTCTTGGGTTTTCTCCTCCAGTTTTGGTCAGTTGTACTTCTAGTTCTGCTTGGAGGAGTGGGGAGCTTGCTGCCCTGTTTCCTAATACCCTGGCGTCTCAGAGGACCCTCTGCTTTAGCTTTATAAAGCACCCTAACGGCCTTTTTTCCTCTAACAGTTCTGTGAAGGAGGTGCTTCTTTTCTCAGACCTTTTGCTTTACAGGTGAGAAGTCTCTGAGGTCCAGAGAAGTTAAACTACTTGACCATGGTGGAGTCCAAAGTGGATTCTGACCCAGCCCTCTGGACTCCCAGGGTCAGGGTCCTTCCGACTATACATTCTCTATGGCATATTGCCTCTGCCCATACCATGCCCTTGCTCAGCTCAGATTTTTATTCAGCATGCGTCCTCTATGCATTCCGATTGCCTAGAACGCCCTGCCCCTCATCTCTGTTGGAACCCTCCCTAGTTCATGTATCTGCTCCTGTCTAAAACCTCTGCTTATCCCTAGCCCTCTGCACTTCGCTCACACCCTTAGGGCCTTTATTTTATTATCTTTGTCTTGCGTTCTGGTTTTTTCTTGTGAATTGTAAACTCCAGAAAGGTGAGAAAAACTCTGCCTCATCTCCCTCCTAGCAGTAGGCATTTAATACAGATCTGGTGAATGAATTTGTCATTAGCCTTCTCATCAGCATACCTCGCTGTGCAGTTTAGCTAAAAGATAAGGAAGGGAAGGGAAAAGAACCCAGCCCAAGGTTTAACCAGGTCTTTGTAGGACACTGTTTACTTTTAGGCTTGGAACCTGGGCTCATTTGCATGACAGAAATAAAGTATGTCTAATGTGTTGGGAACTCTTTGAAGAAAGGCACTTTTAAATGCAAAGTACTATTTTTAAAATGCCCAGAGCAAAACTAATTAGTCAGTGGTATAATATTTCATCAGGTTTTGCTTTTCTTTCCCAGTTTCTCAGGACTTAGGTGTTTGAAGTTTACCCTTGCTTCTTTGTAGCCATATCCAGAAGTATTCTTAGTAATTCGAACATTCATAATTATTTGATAATTACTAAATGTCAGCAGTGTTGAAGGTACTACAAGATTCCTGTTCTGCAGAGTGAAGTCACCACTTTGTTAGCTTGGAAGACTCATTATTATACAATCAGCTTCTGATCACAGGAGAATCACGAAACATGATAATATAGCCGAAATAAAGGGAAAGACTGTAAAAATACACGTAAACTAGCCTCAAGATGTCTGTTAGGATACTTAATCTTCTAAAGAATGAATCTAAAGTAGATTCTTTTTGTTTTATTTTTATTTAATCTTTTTATTATAAACCTATGAATGATCAAATGAAGAGTAAAAACCAAATAAAGTTAAAAAATTCAGTCCGATTACATAATGATAAAAGAAAGCATCGCCACTTTTAGCAAACTGATAATAATGTTTTCTGATCTCTTTTCTATAGACTTAGAAAGTTTTGCTGCTGTTATTTGTATGTAGTTGCAGTCAGTATTCGTTCTCCCTGTTTCTTCATTGTGGATTGCTTTGGATATCTCCCTGTTTCTCTGTCAGCCTCTTGGTTATTTTCTATGATGTAGTAATATTCCATTATGTGGACATACTGCCATTATTCAGTTATTTCCCTGACAGGTGGATACATAGCTTGTTGCTAGTTTTTCACTGTTACAGATAAAACAACAGTAAATATTTTTTACCAGTAGAGAACGAGCCTTCTTTGTAACAATGTCTTTGGGATCATTGGAGGTGCTGAGCCCCTTCTTCATCTCACTGTTTATCCCCTGGCTCTTCTGGTGGCGCTGTATGGCTTCAGCTCTGAAGTGACAGGGAGCTGGGAAGAATCAGAGTTGCATTTGTCACAAAGGGCATTAGAAAAATCCAGGCTGGGTAATAAAGAGGAGAGAGTCTATTATTCATTTTAATTAAATATTTTATTAAAAACTATCTTTGTACCCCAGCATCACTAATTCCTTTTGCTTAATAATTCTTGACATGTAAAATTAATTTTAACCCATGACAGATCAGAACAGTGTTTAGCCCCTCCCTCTGAGGCTTTTCCAGGTTCTTTAGTCTTGTCTTACTGTTCTGCATTATTTCATAAAGAATTTTTCCAAATTTCTTTGTACCCTCACTCTGTTCAGTCTTACTTGTATTACAACTTTACAATATAACAGTTCTATGAAGTAGCTCAAGAGAAATGTGAGACGTACACATTTAGAGAAGCCACCCCAAATGTTCATACAGACTATTTGTGCCTGACCTGTGGTAGAACATTCTGAGCTCACGTTGGTCTGATCAGCCACAGTTGAACACACTGTAACTTGACTCAAACACAGGGATGTCATTTTGGCCCTCTTTGAGAACAAAAGACTACAGCCATACCATAACATAATAATTATGTTCTTACATTAATGTGAACTAGTGTGATTTTGTCTGTTCTTCATTTTTTAAATCTTGTAATCCTTTTAGAGCTCTAGAGTACTAGAACAGTCATGTTGAGAGGCTAGTGTGTACTGTATTACTAGGAAGCCTTCAGGATTACTCAGGTGTGGACTAACCTAGAAGGCATTTGGAGTCTTGTTCAACTCTGAGAGTCTGTGATTCTATAAAATAATGGGGTTTAAAAAAAAATTGAACAAGGCTGCAAATGTACTCTTTTTTTTTCATTTTTCAAATGCTTTATTAACTTCTGATTTACAGCATTCATTTCCACCAGATTTTGAATTACAAATTTTCTCCCTGTTTTTCCCCTACCCACCACCCCAAAATAGCGATCCCACTTGATATCCCCTCCTCCAATCTGCTCTCTCCCATACCTTCTCCCATACCCCCTTCGACTTGTCCAGTAGGGCATAATAGTATTAATAATAGTATATGTATATGTATATATATATATTTTTTTTTTTAACATTTGATTTTAAAACTTTGAATTCCAGATTCATTCCCTTCCTCCCTTGTCACCCACCCTTAGTGGGAAGATAAGCAATTCAGTATAGGTTGTACATGTGTAGCTAATGCAAAACATTACCAGAGTAGATATATTGTAAAAGACTGACTATATTTCCCTCCCTTCTATCCCACCTCCCACTTGTTCTATTCTCTACTTTGATCCTGTCCCTTTTCAAAAGGGACTTCCAACTTCCCTCCCCCGAGCCTGCCCTCCCTTCCATCATCTCCCCTCTCATCCTCTTCCCCCCTACTCTCCTGTAGCGTGAGATACCCTATTTATTGTGTATGTCATTCCCTACCCGAGCCAAATTCAATGAGAATAAGGTTGACCCATTGCCTTTTGCCTTCCTATTCTTCCCCTCCATTGTAACCATTTTCCCTTGCATCTTCTATATGAGTTAGTTTACCCCATTCTGTCTCTCCCCATCTCCTCTCATTATATTCCTCTCTCACCTCTTAATTTCACCTTTTAAGTATCATCCCTTCCTATTAAATTGGTCCTGTGCCCTCTATATATGTATACCTGTACACATATATACACACATTCACATATGTATTCTTATGCCTGTATACCCTCTGATATAGACATGTCTGTGTGTATATATATGTGTGTGTGTGTATATATATATTTCTTTTCCCTTCAACTATTTTCATACTGAGAAAAGTTTCATCAGTTACAATTATTGTTTTTCCATGTAGAAATGTTAATAGTTAAACTTTGATAAGTTCCTTATGATTTCTTTTCCCTGTTTATCTTCTCATGCTTCTCTTGTTTCTTGTATCTGAATGTCAGATTTTCTATTCAACTCTGGTTTTTTCATCAAGAATGCTTGAAAGTCCTCTATTCCATTGAATTACCATATTTTCCCCTGAAACATGATACTCAGTTTTGCTGGGTAGGTGATTCTTGGTTTTAATCCCAGGTCCTTTGACCTCTGGAATATCATATTCTATGCCCTTCAGTCCCTCAGTGTAGAAGCTGCCAGATCCTGAGTTATCCTGATTGTGTTTCCACAATATTCAAATTGTTTCTTCCTGGCTTCTTGTAATATTTTCTCCTTGATCTGGGAATTTTGGAACCTGGCTATAATATTCCTAGGAGTTTTCTTTTTGGGATCTTTTTCAGGAGGGGATCGATGGATTCTTTCAACTTCTATTTTGCTCTCTGGCTCTAAAACATCAGGGCAGTTTTCCCTGAGAATTTCTTGGAGGATGATTTCTAGGTTCTTTCTTTGATCATGGCTTTCAGGTAGTCCAGTAATTTTTAAATGATCGCTCCTGGATCTATTTTCCAGGTCAGTCGTTTTTCCCATGAGATATTTCACATTGCCTTCTATTTTTCATTTGTTTGGATCTATTTAGCAGCATCTTGATTTCTCATAAAGTCAGTAGCTTCCATTTGCTCCAGTCTAATTCTGAAGGAATGATTCTCCTCAATGAGCTTTTGAGATTCTTTTTCCATCTGGCAAATTTGGCTTTTTAAGGCATTCTCCTCATTGCCTTTTTGAGCCTCTTTTGCCATTTGAGTTAGTCTATTTTATAAGGTGTTATTTTCCTCAGTCAGGCTGTTAACTCTTATTTCATAATTTTCTTGCATTGTTCTCATTTGTCTTTCCAATTTTTCCTCCACTTCTCTTATCTGCTTCTTAAGGTCCTCTATGGCTTGTAACCAGTTTGTATTTTCCTTTGAAGCTTTTGGTGCAGGAGTTCTGACTTCACTGTCTTCCTCCTATTACATGCTTTGATCCTTTTTGTCCCCAAAATAGGAGTCTAACCTTGGATTGCTTTGCTTGGTTTGCTTCCTTTGCCTGCTCATTTTGCTTCTCAATTACTTGACTTTTGGGCTTTTTGCCACAGTAGGACTCTGCCACCAGACAGGGGAGCTTCATCCCAAATGCTGGGGTTTTCTCAGCTGCCAGAGGTATTAGTTGGGTGCCCTCTCTGAAGCCTCCACATGCTTTGGCAAGCTGGTCACAAACCCCAGGACCTCCACCCTAGACTGCAATCCAGATCCAAGCAGGTTAAAGCAAGAGCGATGTATCAGCAATGCCATATTCACAATGCCTGTGGAGATTACAGATATGCTGATATAATTATCCATCACAAAATACATCATGCTTGCCATATGGGGGAATAAACTAGAAAATTTATTAAGATACCAAAAGACTGAGTCCCAAAACCAGAAAGTGAAAGCCATCAGAGTAGTTATGACATTGGCACAGGTAGATAAAGTAGAAAGCACCCACATTTTCAAGCCTTTAAAACAGAACAGGCTACCTCAGGCAAAGGTCCTCCTCTCCCCACTCACAGCAACCACCCAGCGTCGGGGAAGCGCGCTACCAGCAGCTCCGGCCCCTGGCAGTCCTCAGCGGGAGTCCTTAGCAGAAATTCTGGCTAACTCAAAAAGGGCTTCGCGCTGCCGCTGCCTCTGCTGCTGCTGCTGCTGCTGCTGCTGCTGTGGCGACCACCGCCAGCCACCGCAGGAACTCTAGTTTTGGCTTCCGCTTCCTCTTGCTCCGCCCCTTCCTGATACATCAGCAAGTCCAATGGGGCATGGAAGATCTTTAAATCCCATAACCCTTACAAGCGATTACCCCTCAGACTGGTGCTTGGTCCCCCTATACTCTGCAGGCCAGGAACTGAAGGTGCCACATGGCACTGGCTGGCTGTGCTGGGGGCTCAGCGGCTTCTTGCCCCAGGGGCAGAAACCCATGCTCTCCCAACTACTGGGTCCCAAAGTCCAGACTGCACTTGACCTCTCAGTTTGTCCCTTGCATCTATGTGTTGATAATTCTGGAAAAGGCCACAGCTGCTGGTGATCTGGAGTCCCTCTGGCCAGTGGCTGGTCAGGCCTGCCCTGGGGCTAAAACTTCAGTGTGGGACTGGGCTCAGCTCCCAGAGCACTGTGCTGGATTCCTGCCAGCCTACTGGGCTGTCCTCAGCGGGAGGTTAGCTTCTCTGTGTCATTTTGTGGGTTCTGCAGCTCCAAAGTTTGTTCAGAGTCTCCTTTTACATGGATTGGAGGTGGTCGGAGCCGGAGCTGCTCGGAGGTCCTGTTTCTGCTCCACCATCTTGACTCCTGCAAATGCACTCTTGAAAGAATGTCCTGCAAAACAATAGCTACATAGATTCAGAAGGAGACTGTACAAATTGTTCCTATTTTGTTAAGATTCATTGGTTTTCTGGGAAGACTTATATGAACTAATGCAAAATGAAGTGAGCAGAACCAGGAGAACATTGACACAATAACAGCAACATTGTAACAGTGATCAACTGTGATGGACTTAGCTGCTCTAATCAATACAGTGATCCAAGACACTTCCAAAGGATTCATTATGGAAAATGCTATTCACCTCCAGAGAGAACGCTGTGGAATTCTTGAATTGAGAATTCAATTCAGATTGAAGCATACTTTTTTGACTTTATTTTGCTTGCTTTTCTTTGCAACATAGTTAATATGGAAATATGTTTTGTACTACTTCACATGTATAATTGATATCTAGTTGCTTGCTTTCTCCATGGCTGGGTGGGTGGGGGGGAGGGAGGGTATTTGGAACTCAGAGTTTCAGAAAAGAATGCTAATAAATAACTAAATAAAATTGACTATTTCTTTAAAAATACAGATGTAACCAGTTTGGATTTTAAAAGCTTTCTTTGGGGATTTGACCCATATTTTGTTTTTTGTATTTGTTTAGTATTGGTACTTTAAGAAACAGACTTTGAAATGTCACTTCTTAGTCTGCGATATTTTCATTTCAGACGTTTCCAGGGGTAGGCAGCTAGAGTGGTCAGAGTCTTGGACTCCATGCTCTGTGAGGACCAACTGTAGGAATTGGAATGCTTAGCCTGGAGAAGAAAAGGCTAAGAGGGAACATGAAATGATGGTGGTCTTCAGAGGGCATGAATGAGGAGCAATGGATAGAATGTACAAATTTAAGTTTGAGATGAGAAAACATTTCCCAACAAGTAGAACTGGCCAAACTGGGATAGGCTTCCTGGGGAAGTCAGCGAACATCTATTAAGCACCTACTACATCAGCCACTGGGCTCAGTGCTGGGGATACAAAGAGAAAGGATAGTCCCTGCCCTCCAGGAGGGAGGGCACTATCTAATGGGGTAGATAATAGGCAAACACACACACGCACACACACATGCACACAAATAGACTATTATGTAGGAAAAATGGGAAATAAACACCAGATGGCAGGACATTAGAGAAAAGTGGAAAGGTTTCCTGTAGAAGGTAGCATTTTAGTTGGGACTTGAAAGGAGTCAGGGAAGCCAGAAGATGGAGATGAGCAGGGAAAGCATTCCGGGGATGGGGGAGGGCCAGGAGAATTCCTGCGGATGGAGAGATGGAGGGTCTTGTTCATGGAACAGAAGGAGGCTGGTGACATTGGATCCAAGAGTATATGAGGGGAAGGTAAGGTGTGAGAAGATCGGACAAGATGTAAGGGTCTAGGTTATGAAGGGCTGTGAACACCGTGCAGAGTATTTTGCACTTGATGATTGGGAGTCATTGGTATTTATTGAGTTGGGGGGTGGTGATTGTGACATGATTGGATCTGTACTTTTGGAAAATTGCTTTAGTGGCTGAATGGAGGGTTGACTGGAGTGGGGAGAGACTGGAGGCTGGCAGGTCCCCCAGCAGACTGTTGTAATAGTTCATACGTGAGGGGATTAGGGCCTGCTCTAGGGGGGGTGGCAGTGTCAGGAGAGAGGGACTGTATTCCAGAGATGTCACAAATGTAGAGATGGTGGGACTGTCCAATGGCTTGGATCTGAAGGGTAAGATATGCAGAGGGGTTGAGGATTCCTGGGTTGGGAGCCCAAGGGACTGGGAGGACAGTGGTGCCCTTGGCAATAGTAGAGAAGTTGGAAGCAGGGGACAGTTCAGGGAAAAGATCATGAACTCAGTTTTGGACGTGTTGAGTTGAAAATGTCTGCTCAACATCTGGTTTGAGATGTCTGAAAGGCAGTGGGAGATGGGAGACTGGAGGTCAGCAGAGAGGTCAGGGCCAGATGGTTAGACTTGAGAAATATCATCATATAGAGATGATCATTTAGCCTGTGGGAGCTGATGAGATCACAAATGAAATCACATAGAGGGAGAAGAGAAGACAGCCCAGACCAGAGCCCTGGGGATCACCCACACTTGGTAGCTCCTTTGTTTTCCTTTGATTAATTTCTACTCTGATAATCTTGTCTTTTTTGCTTTCCTTTGATGTATTAGTTACTTATTCATTTTCTTTTTTCTTTAAATGTAGAATCAATTTGTTGAGTTCCTTTTTTTCCTTTCTTATTAATATAGGCATTGAGTGATATTTAGAGGCCTCTTAGTATGGCTTTGGCCTGCATCTTATGTCTTTTCTATGACTTCTTCCAGTGAAGTCTAACTGATTCTTTGTCATAGTATACAAATGATATTGGGTTCTTGAAGATTATGCTAGGGTAGCTCTATGGTAGCTGCTGAGTTCGTGTGTGTGTGTGTGTCTGTGTATACACATGTGTGACTGGACAGAGCTGGGCTTAGAAAAAGAGGAAAAGAGGAGGTAGGACAAGGTCACATTCAGCAAATGGCAAAGCACTTTCAGTGATTCCAACTCACTTCCCGTCGCCAGTAAATGGGTATTCCTCTAACAACAGTCTATGGTTGAGGAAGCTTTGGGAGCGCAGCAGACGGAGTCCTGGGGATGGGGATGGGAGAGAAAAGTTCAGGTGAGGGGAGATGGAGTGCGAGTAACAGCAAGGAGGCTGGTGAGCATGTGCCTGGAAAGGCGGGAGGGGCCCCGCTATGAAGGCCACACCCCAGGCTGGGTCCTTCCTGTCTTTCCAGCCTGATCTCTTGCCAGACTTATCTACCTCTGCACACCCCATGCTCCTTCCCATTGTGACCTGCCCTGGTTCTGTCTCTTCCCACCTCTGGAACATAACTCCATCTATTTCTGATGCTTGGAATATTCATCTCCGTCAGTCAGGATTTATGAAGTTCTTGGCACTGTGTCCCATGCTGGGGACACAAAAAAGGGAGCTGGTTCTGCCTCTTACCTTCTTGCTGGTGATACAGCAGGCTGGTTTGGGAGGGCGAGGGCTCTACCTGCTGGGACGATCAGGAGAGGCTTCTTAAAACAGGAGGCATGTGAACTGAGCCTGGGGAAGGAGGCAGAAGTGATAAAGGAGAGGGGGCATTGGGGAGGACCTAGGGGGACAGACAGCTGGGCAGAGGAGATCACCTGTTCTGTCTGAAGATCAGCAAAGAAGCCAGCTTGGCTGGAGGGATATGGGATCAGCCTGAAAAAGAGAGGCCTCAGTCAGACTGGGAAGGCCTCTCAGCACCCATGACGAGTTTCTATTTTACCGTAAAGGCACTGAGAGAGGATTTTCTGTTTGATCCTGGTAATAGGGTGTTCTGAGAGTGGATAGAATGGGTTTCGGGGAGAAACAGAATCAGAGCCGGGCTTCAGAGAGTGTCTGTGACGCACTGTGTGAGATCCAAGGAGGGAGGCTTCAGAGAGCACGCCAAGCAAGCCACACGCTGAAGTAGGCTTTTCACAGATAGAGAGGAACAGCCGAGAGTACCAGGTCTGGAGGCAGAGCCTCTGCCGCCCACCTCCTGTGGGACCTTATGCAAGTCACTTCCTTTCTCTGTGCCTCAGTTTCCTCCTCTGTGAGGTGAGGAGGCTGGGGGAGTGTCTCCTGGGGCTCTTTCCAAGTCTGACTTGTTACTGCTGGCTCCCCATGGCCTCACTTGGTGTTGAGAGCCCTTCCCAGGCCAGCTGAGACCTCTAGCTTTTTAAGGCCGATCCCATGATCCTCAGAGGTGGCCGTCTGCCTCCTGGACAGGCCTGCAGGCTCAGTGCCCAGGCCTCCTCCTTTAGGAAGCCTTTCCTGCTTGGGCCTGTGGTTAGGCCCCCGCCCTCCCTTTTTCCCCCTGCTCTGGGCACATTCCGCCCTTGTGTTGGGTCTCTGCTTGTCCATCCTTTGTTCAGGGAGAGGACCAGTGACATTAGGAGGGGGACGTTTTGACTTGCTCTTGAATTGGATGTGAGGCAGAGCTGCCCAGACATCGGCCTCACTGCTCCAAGTCATTGAAGTCCAGTGGCAAGACCAGAATCAGGACAGCTGCCCATGGCCCAGGAGCTTGTCTGACAACACCCATTCAGTGACTAAGGACTAGATAAGAATTGAGACAGAAGAAAGTGAGAATGTAAGAGGACAGAACCCAGCTCCCTTTTTTGTCCCCAGCACTTAACACAGTGCTTGTGGCATAGTGAGGGCACGAGGTGGTGCAGCAGATAGAATGCTGGGCCTGGAGTTAGAAGATCTGAGTTCAAATCCAGCCTCAAACACTTACTAGCTGTGTGACCTTGGTCAAGTCACTTCATCCTGTTTGCCACAGTGTCCTCATCTGTAAAAGGAACTGGAGAAGGAAATGGCAAACCACAAGAAACCTCCAAATGGGGTCACAAATTGTTGGACTGGACTGAAAAATGACTGAACAACAACTGTCACATAGGAAGCACTTCATAAATCCTACCTGACTGACTGATGGGAGCATTCCAGGCCTCAGGAATAGAAGAGCTGTGGTCCAGGGGAAGGAGACCAGAACCAGGGCAGGGAACATGGGGCAGGAGGGATCACAGTGAGGTTAGTCTGGAGATGGGCTGGCGCCAGACTGTGATGGGTCCCCCTAGACTGTGTAAGTAATAAGGAGCCAGCAATGAGCTGACCGGCTCTGGGGAAGGTTTTTCTGGCAGAAGAATTAGACAGGAATCTCTTCAGAGATTGGTCTAACAGTGATAATTATGACTTGAGCTAGACCACTGGCGGTGGGATCAGAGAAGAGGAGAGACAAAAGAAGGGAAGGAGCCCTTGGTAACTGATTGAATGTGAGAGATGACAGGAAAGGAATGTTGGGAGGTAACATTAAGTTAACATCAGTCTTTTTACTGATCCCACAAAAATTAATACCAGTGGTGGGCATGGATTTTCCTATCTATACCATGGGATGTTTTGTCAGCCTTGAAAAATCTGCCATGTTATGGTTGAGAGTTGGAATTACCACTTTACTTTTAGTTCTTTTTATATGTTATTTATCTGTTATCTTTATATGTTATTTGTTCTGTCTGTCAGTTTTGTGTAGCTGTGGTTAAGGATATATGAATGCTGCAGTGATCACATGTGGAAGTTGAGGGCTTTTTTTGGTTTGGTTTGATGTTTATGAGCTGGGAAATAGAGAAGACATAGCAGGTCCCTGATTCAGCATTAGCTTTATTTTGCTTTAGAGATTTCAGCTCAGTCTAGGAAGACCTTCCTAGTGATTGGCACTATCCCCAAATGGAATGAGTTGTCCTGAAAAAATTGTAAGTTCTTTTTTGCTGGGTGGGCATGCAAGAGGCTTTAGTCTGGTAATGATGTGGATGGGATTCTCGCTTCAGGTACAGGTTGGGCTCGATGATCTCAAAGGTCCTTCCAGGTGGCTCTGGGAACATTTTTTGTAAACTTTCTTCAAATAGCTTTCTTTACTTTGATGTTTTCCAAGCAGTGATGTAATTCTGAGATTTTCTTTCCTTGATTTGTTGTTTTTTCCAAATCTGTGCTCTTCCGCTGCATTGCTACCTAAGCTTTTTCTAGTTGAATTACTTTTTGCGCAGGTTTGCTCTGATTCCATCGTTTTCTGCTGTTCTGCAGTTAAAGAGGGCCTTTGGAGTACTCCATTTTAGAGTAGAAGAAGCTGGAGCCCAGAGAGGTTTGGGGGCTTGATTACAAATCTGGGGCCCTTTTTGAGATGCCATTTCCTCCTTACCCTCAGATCTGGTAGCTGGCAGGGTCTGTAGAGCCCTTCTCCCCAGCCTCTCATCTTACTGAAGCACCTGAGTCACCCATTGGGCCTTCCGAGCCCCACCAGGCTGCCTGTGTTCTTTGCTTTCTTCTGCAATTCTCTGTTTGGCTGACTTGTGTCACCTCCTCCTAAGATTTTCTAGCGGCATTGTGATTTTTTAATTCCCTCAGGATTTTTAAAAGCTGCTCAGATTCTTTTAATTTCTCTCATGATTTCATTATTTTTTGGAGAGGCAGAGGAGTCATTTTAATGCTTCCTTTGATTTCTCCAATAGGTCTGCCTTTTACTTAATTCTTCATCTCTCGGGATTTCTTGTGTTATTTTTGGAGCTGCTTCTGTAATCATTGTGGTAAACTTTTCTTCTTTCATTTTATCTTATTTTCATCCATAACTATTTTAAAATTCTGACGTTATTCAGCTTGCTCGTTGTTTTTGCTGAGTTTTAATTTCATGTGAGACTTTCTAGTGATTTCATTACTTTTCTTTCATTCCCGTTGTTTTTGAGGAGGATCTTGAAGACTCAGGCTCCCCTGTGACTTCTCACTCTGTCATCTCAGAAGGCCCTTTGGAGTCATTTTAAAGAATTTAAAGAAAAGCATATTATTAGCAGGGAAAAAAGTGCTGCTGACTTAATCTCCAACCAGAACTGGGTCATTGGAACTTGACTGGAGTCATTTTGCAAATGAAGTTTTATATTTTCTTAGGGAGAGTCCTGGGTTTAGAGGTTAAAGAAAGAGACCAGACTTCACATTTAGTCTCTGCCGCTTCAGAACACTCACCGTTGCCTGGTTTTTATTGAGACAGGTATGCCTAGAATGCTTACTAAATGTTTACTAAATTTAGTTTATTGAATGAAAAGGTGGCAAAGTAGCTAGAACATTAAACTTGGAATTGGGAAGACCTGCATTCAAATCCTGCCTCAGACCCTTGGGCGTAGCTCTGTGCCCCTGATCAGGCATGGCACACAGTTGGCACATTTGTAAAGTGGGACTCATGAAAGCATCAGCCTCCCAAGTTGCTGTAAGGATCACATGAGACCATGTGTCCAGCCCTCTGCGCACCTCTGAAGCGCTGTCACATGGTAGCTGTTATTGCCACCACCATGACAATGAAAGCCTCATGCAGTTCTCTCATCCAGTTGCATTTAGTTCATTCCGCTGGTTCTTCGCAGAGTATATAAAGGAGGGAATTGAGGGACATTTAAGGTCTCAGCTTTTATCCTACTACCATGAAAAAGAGAGTTGCTGAAAGTATTCAGGTTTTTTGGGTAATTATTTTAGTTTGCTCTTATGATGGTGCTTACCCACCCCACTGGCTAAAATGAAAAGCTATTTCATATCATACTTCTGGTCAGATAAATGTCTTCATCTCCAACACATCTCTGTATAGCACCTTGAACTAATATGCTATTTGTGACATCTTTTTCCTTCTTCGTCAATTGACATTTTTTAAAGAAAGCTTTTATTTATCATCAAGACTTGTTTTAATATGTGATATTTCCTAACAAACACCTTCATCAACAGCTCTAGGCAGTACAATGCCCCTTTTTCCAGCTTTGAAGTTTATCTGTGGTACTTGAGCTTTATCACCTCTCCAGCTGAGCTGTATTTGCATTGTTTTCATTGTATAAATGATTATTTTGGCTCTGCTTTCTTCCATACCCGTGTTTCTCTGAGTCATTCAGAATTCTGCTGAGCACATTTGGAATAAAGGAAGAGCTTTGCTAAGTGGGGCCCTACAGATATTTGTTCTCCCTTATCTGGGCCCTTAGCTGTTGATCACTCTGGGAAGAGTGGGCTTGGGTTGAATGTACTTTCTGCATACCCTTTCCTGTCAAGTTCAATTCCAAATACAACATATCGGTGGGTGGGGGAGTCCTTCCTTGTCTCACCTAATGCTGGACGATGTCCCAGAGGTCATTTCTTGCTCCTCAGGGCATTGATATTGGACTATCTTCCAAACTCCTCACCAGCATGGACTCAGTCCCTGACTCTCCAGGCTCCTATACTACTTGCTCTCCTGACCTTTGGAAACTCACAAACTAATTGCCTCCAGCTGTCTTCACCAAAAAGGGAAGGACAAATACCAAGAAGCAAAGCCTGTTTCCAACTGATCCGAGTGTTGGCCTTGAAGAGAAGGCCGAAGGCCTCTCCTGCTACAGCGTTGTTAATCCAGAGGCTTCTCATTCACCCTATTATGCACCATTTAGGGAATGTGCAGGTCTAAAGACTCTTCAAGGCATTTCCATTACCTGTTAGCACAACTCTCCTCCAGGAGGCATGTGGGGAACTGTCAGCAACTCTTTGCATTTGCTTGTAGGGGCTGGTCTCATTGGCTAGTTTCTCTTTTAGACTCTACATGAGATATTTCTCAGTCTAAGTTTGGTTATCAGCAATGTTCTATATTCTAGGGCCTTAGGTTTTGTTCTTACCCTTTTATATACTTTCTTGTGAGAAAAAGGTTCAGGTGGGTGAGAAAGGATTTTTTATTTCCTCAGAAGTTTGATTAAGTACTTCTGATAACAAATATTTATTTCTTAATATTTTCAGTTCAACTAAAGAAGAGGCTTTTAATATGCTTCTACACATGGGAGGCTTGAGGAGAGTAGAGAAGGTCTGGAAAAGCCACTAGTGAGAAGGACGGAAAATTGATTAGGGAACAGAAGTGTTGCCTTGCTCTCCCGAAGGTCCAGTGGAGATTAAATGGCAGTTTGTAGTGGCCTCATCCAGGGGGTTTGGTGACTTTTCTCCAGCTCTGCTCAGCAGCACATGAGTAGGAGGGAGGAAAAGAGTGAGTAGAGTGAGAGTAATTCAGCCGGGGTATGTTAAGCTTATTGGTAATAGGATGAGGGAGGAGGAGAAAGTGTAGAGCTCCACTGGTTCACCAAGAGGCCAAGAATTGGAGGGGAGGAGAATGTAGTTAGCACAGGAAGTAATCCCAGTGGTTGGGCTTGGAGGTCATACGTCAGGAGTGATGAGCCTTTGGAGAGATGAAATGGTAAAAACTCACAGTTGAAGAGGAGAATTTTGGAGTTCCCAGTGGGAGTGTGGGTGATGACACAATCAGGGGTGTGACCATCCCTCGTGTGGTGCCGCGGTGGCGTAGATGAGTGACTAGGATGTTCACATATTTGAGGGAACATCAACATGTGCATTGAAGTCATCTAGTATGAAGGCAGGAGTTGGGGTGAAGGAGGGAGTGAACTATGCACAGAAGTCATTGAGCAAGGACTGAGAGCGGTTTGGCAGGGAATGGCCACCTCCAGGTGGATAATAAATCTGAACCGAGCAAATCTCTAAGGAAGAGAGATTGCTGAGGCCTGGTGATGGGAAAGACTCTGGAAGTGGCGGGGGTAGAAGGAGGCTGCTGCTCCCCCCCCCCAAATCCTGAGTCAGGATGTGGCAGCAGCCTGTGGCCCATGCCCCACAGCCCATGGCCCACGGCTCACAGCCCACGGCCCATGGCTCACACAGCCCATGGCCATTTCCACATGGGCCTTCCACACTAATGCCTTCCTGTTACTAGCACTCTGTCTTTCTCTTGAGCCGTGTATGTATATTCTGTGAATCTTGTTCACCTGTTTTATTCCCCTTATGGAATGTAAGTTTCTTGAGGCCTTCTTTTTTTTTTTTGTATCCCAGAGGCTGACCCCAGTGTTGAGAATCCCACAGCTGGGAAGCATCAGAGCCAGCGCCAGAGCCCAGGGCTCTGGATTCCTCAGCCAGGCCCTCAGCTTCTCAAGGGGGGAGATGCAAGAAACCGTAGACACGAAGTGGGGGGTGTTTGTGTGTGTGCATATACATGTTACACACATACATATCTATTGATAGATCTCTCTCTATATGAATGTGTGTCTGTGTGCATGCCCGCATTGAAGCACTTGTACCATAGCAAGCAACTTGAAAGGCCAGAATTTTAATTTGATGCATTTTAAGATCTCTGTAATATTTTCTGTGCTTATCTTTTTTACTCTCAAGATATTTTTATTATTTGGTACTTTAAGATTTAGGTTTTCTTCAAGGTATTTTTAGAAAGGGGAAATCAGTATGTGTCACCAAAGGGAGAAATACACACCTTAAGGCTTAATTATGCAATTAGAATTTTCATAAGCAGATAATAAATTCTTGTTTTATTGCAGTCATTGCTTTGAAAGCTGCTCTGCTCTGAAGACTCATAGAGATCTCCTCATTATCATCAACATTCACAGCAACAACAAACAGTTGTGTAGTGTCTGGAGTGGGGAGCATTCCCCAACTTCAGAGGGTGTTTTAGATTTGACGGTGTAATTAGTTCTTGCCTTCACAGGGTTTATATTTTAAAGGAAAAACATTATATACATGTAGGTATTTAACATATACCTGTGTGTGTATGTGTGTGAAAGAGAGAGACAGAGAGAGTGACAGAGAGAGAGAGAGACAGAGAGAGTGACAGAGAGAGAGAGACAGAGAGAAAGAGGCAGAGAGAGAGAGAAAAGGGGAGGAGGGGAGAGATCCTAATCATAGCACTGGGTAGCTGCAGGGGAGTAGTGGGTTAAGGATTTGGAATTCATTGGGGAGCATCCAGCTGCATCTTACAAATCAGAGATAACAGAATTTTATGGTTGGAAGGTACTTTGAGATTATCTTATTCCTCATGTTGCAGATCAAGAACTCTGGCCCAGACAAGTGAGGCCTTGGCTTCCATGGTTCTCACCAAAGTCCCACGGTGAGTTAGGGACAAAGCCAAGACTAACAACAGCCAGGTCTCTGGCCTGCCAGCCAGCATGCTCTTAAACAAAGGGAGTCTATGGTGGTGAAGGAGGAAACGCTGTTTTTCATACTAGAGAGTCTGAATAAAAACCTTGATTCCTGGGTCCCAGGAGTTCTGGACGTGGAAGGCAGCTGGAATCCTCCTTGGGCACAGATCTGCTCCCGCATCTCTGCTACCAGCCTTTCTGTGCTGCCCACAGAGCCCTGCAGCCTGGTGCTCTCTCTCTGCCTTTCCAGCCTTTTCTTGGGCCCCTCCCCACATCGTCCTCTGCTCTAGTGCTCATTCTCTGTCCAGATTTTCTCCATCTCTAAGACACCTAGTGCCTTCTTTCCTTTGTTCACACATTCTCTAAGCTCACCTCCATCCTTCAAGACCTAGCCCAGGTGATCTTGTCTCCAGATTTCTTTTTTCCTCAGTTAAAAGTGATGTTTCCTTCCTGACACCATTTTGTATCTTTGAATGTCTATTCTAAATGATAGTTTTGTAAATCTTTTATGTACTTATATATTGTGCATTATAGTTATTTGTGTCGTTATAATATTATATAAACTTCATGAGTAGAGTGTAGGCTGACTTAGGCAGAAATTTGCGGATAATGAATATAAATAAATATATTTGACTTAATTAAAATTATGTATGTGTCCTTCTGAGGGAATATATGTATATATAACTGTTTTACAGATTATAGATATTATTATATATGTATATACCCACATACCCGAATTTCAATTTAACTATATATCATAACTATTACATTTTAATAGAGGGAATGACACAAAATATTTGGCCTGGAAAGAGAAGACTTGAGACATAATGATCTTCAGGAATTTGAAAGGGGACTGGTTTAGGCCTTCTCGGAGTGGGGTTAGTTAGCTAGCTGTTGACTACAAAAGGCAGGCCTTGGGAAGGGAGGTTACCAAGGGGCACTTTTAGTTTTTTGTTTTTTTTTAAGCAATCAGGGTTAAGTAACTTGCTCAAGGTTACACGGCCAGTTATTTCTGGGTGTGGTGCTGAGTATCTGAGCCCGGATTTGATCCCTAGGTCATCCCG
Organism: Petaurus breviceps papuanus; assembly: GCF_028583685.1. Lineage (NCBI taxonomy): Eukaryota > Metazoa > Chordata > Mammalia > Diprotodontia > Petauridae > Petaurus > Petaurus breviceps. Next base: position 2,880,903 of record NW_027187465.1, on the reverse strand, counting down.
ACACTGGAGCCAGTGCTCTTACTCGCTGTGCTACCTGGCCGCCCCCACTTTTAGTTTTATGTAAAGAAAAACCTCCTAACAATTAAATCTCTTTCGCCTAGGATGGTGGGCTCACTGGAGGGCTGGAGACCTGTCAGAAGTATTGTTGAGGTGTTGGTTTGACTGGACGGCCTCTGCGGGGGGCCTTCTCATCCTAAAATGGGATTACTGGAAGGCAGGGACTATGGAGTAGAGTTGTTTTTTTTTATATCTCTAGTGCTGTTACCCATAGTAGGTTCCTTTCAGCTTTGTCTGTGGTTCTCTGATCTCATGGGTAGGCTTCCTGGGCGCAGCAGGACATGAGGACATTTTAGGTATAAAATGGACAGGAGGAGAACCCTGGATTGAAGGATGCAGGGTGGGGTGGAAATTGGATTCTTTTTTATAGACCAGAAGCACTTGAGGGAAATCTGGTAGTGAGGCTCAGGTGGTGGTAGTGGGGTTGTTTCCATCGTGTGTGGCTCTCTGTGACCCCATTGGGGGCTTTCTTGGTACAGATGAGGGAATGGTTGGCCGTTTCCTTCTCCAGCTCATTTTACAGATGAGGAAACTGAGGCAGACAGGGTGAAGTGACTTGCCCAGGGTCACACAGCTCTAGGAGGTGTCTGAACTCAGTTAAGATGAGTCTTCCTGATTCCAAGCACAGTGCTCTGTCCATTGCACCACCTACAAGCCCCCAAAGAAACTGTAATTGATACTTGATTTGGGGGAACAGTTTAGGTGGCACACTGCCCATTGGTTTGGTAAGGAGGGTTACGCTGCTGTTTTTGAGATGGTAGCAGTTGTTAAGGCAGTTGGAAGAACCAACATGCATAAAGAGATGAATGGGGAAAAAAGCACCATTTATTAAGCACTTACCACATACAAAGATAAAATTAACCCTGGACTAAGGAAGAAGAGGCCCAGAATGGAGAAGGATCTTGTTGAGACCATGTTGGATCATTCAGTTCTCTGAGTAAGCAGTTAGAGAAAGAAGGATAGTTAAGAGTCACATTGCTTAGTTATTGGGAAAAAGTGATTTGTAAAAAGTATGTAACTGTCAGACACTAGCAATAGAAAAAGACAAATGAGAGCAGTGCTCTCGCCTCTGGGATTCATCAGGGCAGTCACAGCAGGGGCACAGAAGGATCCCTTTCTTTCGGGTGTGTTCTGTGGCCAGTGACAAAGGACCAGATTTTATCACACAGGAAACAAATGAAACTGTGCAAATGCAGCATGCTTTCACGGAGACTCTGCTGGAGAGGGGAGTTGGGATCCTCTTACGCCTAGCCCCAAGGCCTGGCATCCCGCGCATCCTTGGGGTTCATCCCAATAGATTTGAATGGAATTCTTTAAGAGCACTTGTCAAATCGTTCTAGAACTCTTCCCGTTGTGTGTGACTTGGAACCCAAGGTGTTTGACATCTGTTTTGCCGTGGTTTTTTAAACGAGCCAGTCATGTGGTGTTGGTTGATCACAATTTTAAAGTAAAGTGGTAAGTCTAGATGGTGGAAAGTATTTGGAGTCAGAAGATCCCATGTTCGAATCATGCCTTTGTCATGTGCTGCCTGTGTGACCTTCAGCGGGTTACTTAACCTTTATGTGCCTCAGTTCAGTTATTTGTAAAATGAGGGGGTTATATTAGATTGCTTCTAAGTTCCTTTCCAGCTTTCAGTGTATGATCCTGTGGTCATGTGGTCACCCTTGGCTCCTCCCTGGTCGCCTTGAAGGCCCGAACTCCCAGTGTTCCAGGTTTCCTGTGATTTGGTAAGTGAAGGAGATCTCCACTGAACTCGGAAACGACTGGGACATGAAACACGAATTCCTTCTGTGCCTGAGCTGACCTTTAAGCAGTTTCCTGACAAATGCCATAGCAGCTTGTGAGCTTATTATAAAAGTCCTAGTGAGTGACTGTTTCATAAGACTTGGACTGCTTCTCATTCACTATCTCGTGAGAGCCCACGTGTTCAGGGTCAAGGCTTCTTGGCAGGCTCAGCAGGTCTGGCTGGCCTTTGACTCTTGAGGCCTTTGTGTGGGGCTTTATACTGCCAGCTGTAGTGCCCCTTATGCTAAAGCTCAGAGGGGTTTGGAGAGACTGAGCAAAAGGGCTCCTGCACAGAAAGTGCACAGTAGCGTGAGGGCCAAGTCACAGCAGCTGGCCTGTTGCAAGTTCCTGAAGCTCTGTGTCCTGCTAATGGAGCTGGATAAGGCAGCTGGGGGGTGTTGGTGTGGCCCTGTTTTCCTGCAGCAGAGAGGAGCTCCTGGCTCCAGTGCCCCACACCACTCACCGAACGTGGCCTGAACTGATCCGCTCTCAGGAAAGAGCTCATAAATCCAGATCCTACAGAGAAGGGCAGGCCAGCAGCTCTTGTAGACACTCTACCCCCATCTATCCTTAAAGTTCACACAGCCAGTATGTGTCTCAGAAAGGAAACTGCAGCGTGTTAAAATCATGGAGAGCACAGTTCCAGAGGCAGGGACCATGCCATTGGGAGCTGTAAGGGGAAGGTCTTTGTTGGGATTGTGGGTAGAAAGATAGAGTTGGCCTTACCGTGGGCCTGAAGTTTGGCTTTGTATTGAATTCCACGGGTTCCCCAGCTCCCATTATCCACATGGGGGGTGCATTCTAGACTTCATTGTGGTCTCTGGCTTCTCACACCCTGGCCTTCTGGCTCTCCCTGGCATCCGACGCCCCATCTCTGCCTCCTTGCCTTGTGTCCCCACATCTGTATACCTGGGCTGCTGCCCCTCCCAGCCACCTGCTCCTCCTCACCCCCAAAGCATCATGCCTTTATTTTGTTTATTGCCTCTCTTTACCCTTCTATGAACATGTGGTATACCAGGGCACAGTGGATAGAAAGCATCAGGCCTGGAGTCAGGAAGATTCAGATCCTTTCTAGCTTTGTGACCCTGGGCAAGTCACTTGGCCTCTGCCTGCCTCAGTTTCCTCACCTATACAGTGGGGATGATGAAAACTTCCACCTCCCAGAGTTGTTGTGAGGACCAGATGAGATGATAATTGTAAAGCTCTCAGCACATCTGGCACTTAGTAAGTGCCGTAGAAACCTTAGCTCTCCTCCTCCTCCTCCTCCTCCTCCCCACCCCCACCCCTTAGTAGTGTGTCATAGAAACTCCTTGAGGGCAAGTAGTGTGGCTCCTCTTTGTGTTACCCTGGCCTAGCTGGTGGCAGGCTCAGAAGATATGTGGCCTTTGGGCATTCCCAGCTGTGTGTACTGGGTTGGTTTGCAGGCCTCACAGCTGCCCACCTCACCCTGCTGATGACTCCTTCTGTATGTGGCTGGGGTGAGACCTGAATCCAGAGCAGCTTTCTCTATCCACTAGGAGTCAGCAGACCAAGGCAGAGAGCCACAGTGGTCTGCCCTGTGCAACCCCAGGGGACCTAAGGAGCATGCTTATGTTTAGTCAGGAGGACCTGAGTTCAAATCCGGCCTCAGACACTTGACACTTACTAGCCCTGTGACCTTGGGCAAGTCATTTAACCCCAATGGCCCTGCCCCCCACAAAAAAGGAAGTCTTTAAAAACTTACTAAAAGAATATTGATGAAGGCCTGAAAGAGAAGCATAATCAGGGATGGAAAAGAGTGGTTATAGGACAGATATTTTGATGGCAAAACCTTAGAAAGGGCCTTGAGCTAGTGCTTCATGGCCCTAAATACTTGCGTTCCCTCCATGTGCAGCAGCTTTGTTGTAAACCAGGTGGAAGTGCCCAGGCCGCTCCGATGTGGGCAGAGTGGGGCATATTGGCTGCAGCGGCATGTATTTACCTGGCAGCTACTTTGGCCCCCACACGATCACAGGAGCTGGGATTTATATAGCCCTGGAAGTCTTGCCGAGCCTTCTATATGCTTACATAATGTCCTTGGGAAGCAGGTGCTGTTTTTCTCGATCTCCATGTTACAAGGGAGAAAATCGAGGCTCCAGAAGATTTACGTACTTGCTTAGGACCCAGATAACCAGCAGAAAGAACATCTGAGGGAAGATTGGAATCCAGGCCGCTGTTTTCTTTTTCAGTCATTGAAAATCCATCTTCTTTTCCTCCCACTTTCACTTCTCCCCCTTGAAAAAATAAAGAAGAACAAAACCCCTGTTGCAAATGAATTCCAGTCCAAAAGAAAGTATCTCGGTGTGCCTGTGGGCAGGCAGGCCGCTGTTGTACTCTGCTTCTGTTGAACAGTGCTTGGTGAGCACTCCATAGTTCTAAAGTCTTTGTAGTGACCCTGTTAGCCTCTAAGTGGTTCTCTGTGTTCTGCTCACTTCACTCTGCATCTAATGTCTTCTGTGGCATGGGGGTGACTTAAAAAAACATGGGACACTTCAGGAATTTGCATGCCATCCATGTGCTGCTAAAGAGAGCCCAGGACCCTGCTAGTTTCTGAAGGCTGTGTTAGCAGAGCCCAAGCTTGTCAGTCCTGGTCAACCTGTGTGTGTGTGTGTGTGTCAGCTGTTCAAGGAGCAACCCCTCCATGGTTGGCCCTGGGAGGGCCATTCCCAGAGGGCTGGCCATCCGGCCGGGCCTGGAAACCCATGGACCTTGTTGATGGAAGGTGTCCAAGCATCCTTGCTAGGCCCTCTATACTCTGATTCCTGTGTCTGACCTTCTACCTTTGTGCAGGCTGTGCCCCCTTCTGAAAGCCTCCTTTAAGGATCCCTGAGCTGGTAATTCCCTTCTCCAAATTTTGTGTCTGTCCTGTATGCATTTATCTTTGAACATGTTGTATGCCTTATAATAGAATGTAAACTCCACAAGAGCGGGGACTGTTGCACTTTTTTGTGTATTTGTTTCTAATGCCCAGCATAGACTCTGGCACATGACAGGCATTCAACAAATACTGTTTAGTGATTGAAGGATATGTATAAAAGTTCTTCTTAATGTATGTCTAAAATGTCCTTGAGCCTGTCCTCCAGGACTGCTTTGCCTTGAAGTCTGTGCTTGTAGCAGCAAACACCCTAGCATCCCCAGGGTAGCTGCTGGCATAGGTTCTTAGATCAGCTTTTTTAAAGGAAAGTAACTTAAAATGGGTTAACGATCTTATTTTAATCAATCAAACATCAGAGAATATAAGCAGAATACAAACAGAAGTTACAAGCAGACAGAGAGACACATCAGCAGACAGGGCTTCCCACTGTCTGACCATGACATCCATACCTAGCTAATTACCAGAGAGCCAGGGGTGGGGGCGTGGGGGAGGGGGGGGGGGGTGGGGGGGGGGGGGGTGCTTAACGGGTGCGCAGAGTCTCATCTGGCCAAATCACACAGCTCTTCCCAAAGCAAAACCTCACCTCAGGCTGCACATATCTTTCTCCAGGGTCAGAGAGGTCACAACCCTCTTGACCCACTGCCCAATCACAAAGTGTCATCATTGTGTGGGCGTTCCTGAAAAACAAGCCTCCCCTCACAGGCTCCAGGTGACCACATTCAGCCTATGAGGGGACAAAGTATGTTTTCATATCAAGGAAGGTTCTTAGAGTAACTTAAGCCTATCAGAGGGCCGGGGAGCAGGGAAGATCTTCAGATTCTCATTCCCATAACAGTGCTCTGCAAAGAGACAGACCAATGAGTTTGTATGTCTGGGGGGTGGGGAAGGCAATCAGAGTTAAGTGACTAGCACAGGGTCACACAGCTAGTAAGTGTCTGAGGCCAGATTTGAACTCAGAAGATGAGTCTTCCTGACTCCAGGACTGGTGCTCTGTCTACTGTGCCACCCAGCTCCCCCGAGTCTGTATAATTTTCAAAGTTTCTAAAATTGATGCCTTTTGTTTTTGTTAGTCATTCCCAAACATATACATACATCCCTTTCAGCCCACCAAGCTTCCCTTTGCAACAGTTTAAAAAGAAAAAAAAAACAGCCTAGCCAAATGAGAGCATATTGAGTTCCAGGAATTTGTGTCATATTCCACACCCATAGTCACCCACCTCTGTAAACAAAGGTGAAAAAGTTTCTCAGCTCTCCGCTGGAGCTCATCTTGGTTCTTATAATAACCAGTGGTATTTCCTCTCACTTTTCCTAAAGCCTCTTCACTCTGGCCTCCGACCTCAGAGTTAGCTGGCCTGGCTCTTTCCAAGGCTGATTGCCCATCCAGTGCCTTTTCTCAGTCTCCATCCTTCTTGACCCTCTGTTGCCTTCGGTGCTGTGGAGCATGACTTCTCCTCTGGGTTTTCACAGCCCCCCTGGTTCTCCTCCTGCCTGTCTGACCGTGCTTCCATTTCAGTCTTTTTGCTGGATGGCCATCCAGTTCATGCTCACTGGCTGTGGAAGCCCCCCATAGGTCCCTGCGCTTTTCTCTCTGTGCTGTCAGTATTTGGTGATTTAATCGTCCCCCATGGATTCAGGTATCTCTGTGAAACCCCAGCCCTTACCTCTTTCTTGAGTTCTAGTGTTTCCCCACCAGCTGCCTATTAGACATCTCTAAGTGGACGTCCAGGAGACATACAGCACTCAGTACCTTCCCCTTCAAGTCCTTCCCTCTTCTGACCTTTGCTGTTATTGTCAAGGGCACAACCATTCTCTCAATCCCCCAGATGCAAAATCTAGGTGTCATGCTCACTGTCAGCCCCTGGCCAGTCACTTGCCAAGTCCTGCTGCTTTTCCCTTCATAATATTTCTACTGTATGCCCCTTTATCTCCTGTGACACCGTCACCACCCAATGGGCCTCAGCGCCCTTCTCCTGGACAGCTGCAATAATTTGCTTCCAACTCCTGTGGAAGATCCCCCCTCAGGTCATCCTCCCCTCAGCTACCAGTGATCTTCTCACAGTGCAGGTCTGGTCACCCTGCCTTAAGACAAAGGGAGTGGTCTGAGCACCTCCCCTGCCCCCCCAGCCCATTTGGCCCCCTGGGTTCTGTGCTCCCCCCCCCCACAAGTGACCGAACCAGAAACCTACCTGAGTCATGGTTACACCAAAAAGTTCCTGCTGCCAAAAGTTCCTGTTGCTGAAAACACAGGCCCCTTAAAATCAAGACAGCCTAGTCTCTTAGTGATAGGTCGCTGTCGGCTGGTGCTGTGTCTGTTGCTTCCATCCCTGAATAGGGTTTGCTTATTTCATGTTCTTGTGAGGTGCTTCTGAAAAAGACCAGGATTAGTGTCAAAATTCTTGTTGATTGACTTGGTGATAGTGCTGAGTTCCAGACAGAGCTTCCTCTCTGGGTCAAGGAGGCGATAGTTCCCATCCATATCTGTGTTTTTTGTATTTGCTTGTAAAGTTTAGTGCAAACGTACAGAGCAGTGTGGTAGAACTTCACTGATACAGTATCTCAGAGAATTTTACTCCCAAGTCGAGAAATCTGGTTAAAATTCCGATAGTAACTATAGTAACGTTCTGTATAAAGCTTTTCCCCCCACATCTAATGTAATGAGCAGGTGCGAGGCTGTGTGTTGTGGACCCCATGCAATGCTATGGGATGCTTATTTTGGGGGAGTTAGCTCTCAGAGCTCCCTGGCCCCTGGCCACTCACCTTCTCCGTGGCTCATAGTGATTGTTTAATGTTGGCATTCTCCCGTTAAACATGAGTAATGTACTGTGTTCAGGCTTAAAATAGTGTTGGGAAGAAAACATTCTGAAACTTATGTGGTTTTTCTTTTCCCAAATAAATGTTATTTCAGTAAAGTCTGTACCCTGGGATTAAAGCGTGCTGCGAACTGGAATAACCCCTTAACTTGATGGGGAAACAGGTGTGCCCACAACTGCCATTGGAAGTTTGATTTATGGCTTCCACCTTCCCCAATCCATGTAAAAGGGGACTCTAAACAAATTTTGGAGCTGCAGAACCCACAAAATGACACAGAGAAGCTAACCTCCAGCTGAGGACAGCCCGGCAGGCTGGCAGGAATCGGCCAGCACAGTGCTCTGGGAGCCAAGCCCAGCCCCAGGTCGGACCTGACCAGCTGCCTGCCAGAGGGACTCCAGATCAGCAGCAGCTGTGGCCGTTTCCAGGTTTATCAATACATAGATGCGAAGGACAAGGTGAGAGGCCAGTGTAGTCTGGACTTTGGGACCCAGTAAGTGGGAGTGTGTGGCTTTTACCCCCAGGGAGAGAAACCGCTGAGAGGCAGGCACAGCCAGCCAGCACCACGTGGCGGCTTCAGCTCCTGGCCTGCAGAGTGTAGGGGGACCAAGCACCAGTCTGAGGGGTAATCGCTCTTGCTTTAACCTGCTTGGATCTGGATTGCAGTCTAGGGTGGAGGTCCTGGGGTGTGTGTCCAGCTTGCCAGAGCGTGTGGAGACCCATCTAATACCTCCAGCAGCTGAGAAAACCCCAGCGTTTGGGACGAAAGCTCCCCTGTCTGGTGGCAGAGTCCTACTGTGGCAAAAAGCCCAGGGGTCAAGTGGCTGAGGGGCGACATGACCAGGCAAAGGAAACAAAGCAGACAGAAGATTCCAACATTAGACTCCTATTTTGGGGGCAAAAAGGAGTAAAGCATGGAACAGGAGGAAGACAGTAAAGTCAGAACTCCTGCACCAAAAGCTTCAAAGGAAAATACGAGCTGGTTACAGGCCATAGAGGATCTTAAGAAGAAGATAAGAGAAGTGGAGGAAAAATTGGGAAGAGAAATGAGAACAATGCAAGAAAATTATGAAATGAGAGTCAACAGCCTAACTGAGGAAAATAACACTTTAAAAAACAGACTGACTCAAGTGGCAAAAGAGGCTGAAAAAGGCAATGAGGAGAATGCCTTAAAAAGTCGAATTTACCAGATGGAAAAAGAATCTCAAAAGCTCAATGAGGAGAATCATTGCTTCAGAATTAGACTGGAGCAAATGGAAGCTAATGACTTTATGAGAAATCAAGATGCTGTTAAACAGATCCAAACAAATGAAAAAATAGAAGGCAATGTGAAATATCTCATGGGAAAAACTACTGACCTGGAAAATAGATCCAGGAGCGATCATTTAAAAATTATTGGACTACCTGAAAGCCATGATCAAAGAAAGAACCTAGAAATCATCCTCCAGGAAGTTCTCAAAGAAAACTGCCCTGATGTTTTAGTACCAGAGGGCAAAATAGAGGTAGAAAGAATCCACCGATCACCTCCTGAAAAAGATCCCAAAAAGAAAACTCCTAGGAATATTATAGCCAGGTTCCGGAATTCCCAGATCAAGGAGAGAATATTACAAGGAGCCAGGAAGAAACAATTTGAATATTGTGGAAACACAATCAGGATAACCCAGGATCTGGCAGCTTCTACACTGAGGGATCGAAGGGCTTGGAATATAATATTCCAGAGGTCAAAGGAGCTGGAATTAAAACCAAGAGTTACCTACCCAGCAAAACTGTGTATTATGTTCCAGGGGAAAATATGGTCATTCAGTGGAATAGAGGACTTCCAAGCATTCTTGCTGAAAAACCCAGAGTTGAATAGAAAATTTGACATTCAGATACAAGTAGCAAGAGAAGCATGAGAAGGTAAACAGGGAAAAGAAATCCTAAGGAACTTATCAAAGTTGATCTATTAACATTCCTACATGGAAAAACAATAATTGTAACTTATGAAACATTTCTCAGTAGTTGAAGGGAATAGAAATGTGTGTGTGTGTGTATATGTATATATATATATATGTCTATATATGAGGGTATTTGGGCATATGAATACATATGTGAATGTGTGTATATATGTTTATAGGTATACATAGATAGAGGGCACAGGTCCAATTTAACAGGAAGGAATGATGCTTAAAAGGTGAAATTAAGAGGTGAGAGAAGAATATAATGAGAGGAAATGGGGAGAGACAGAATGGGGTAAACTATCTCATACAGGAGAGGCAGGGGAAAATGATTACAATGGAGGGCAAGAATAGGAAGGCAAAAGGGAATGGGTCAACCTTATTCCCATTGAATTTGTCTCGGGGAGAGAATGAAATACACACTAAATAAGGTATCTCACCCTATAGGAGAGTGGGGGGGGAAGGGGATGAGAGGGGTGATGGTAGAAGGGAGGGAAGTTGAAAGCACCCACTTTTGAAAAGGGACGGGATCAAAGTAGAGGATAGAACAAGTGGGAGGTGGGATAGGAGGGAGGGAAATATAGTCAGTCTTTTGCAATATATCTACTGTGTTATTGTTTTGCATTAGCTACACATGTACATCCTATGCTGAACTGCTTATCTTCCCAGTGAGGGTGGGTGACAAGGGAGGAAGGGAATGAATCTGGAATTCAAAGTTTTAAAATCAAATATTCAAATATGTATGTATGTATATATATGTTTGTGTGTATGTATATATATATATATATATATATATATACTATTATCAATACTATTTTACATGTAATTGGGAACTAAGATATACAGGCACTGGGGCATAGAGATCCACTGGAAAAGTTGAAAGGGGTATGGGAGAAAATATGGGAGAGAGCAGATTGGAGGAGGGGATATCCTGTGGGACTGCTGTTTTGGGGGGGTGGGTAGGGAAAAATGGGGAGAAAATTTGTAACTCAAAATCTGGTGGAAATGAATGATGTACATCAGAAGTTAATAAAGCATTTGGGAAAAAAATTTTAAAAAGTTTGATTTAATTAGGACTTCACGGAAATGAAACTTGAGGCTGCTCCACTTCATTGAAAATCCCTCTTACAGGAGTTCGGTTCAGCCTCAGACACTTAACACCCACACACACACACACACACACACACAAAAGTACTAGCTGTGTAACCTTGGGCAAGTTACTTAACCCCATTTGCTTAGGGGCGGCCAGGTGGCTCAGCGAGTAAGAGCACCCCAGTGTTGGGATGACCTGGGGATCGATTCCAGGCTCTGATACTTAGCACCACACCCAGAAATAACTGGCCGTGTAACCTTGAGCAAGTTACTTAACCCCAGTTGCTTAAAAAAAAAAGAAAAAAGAAAATCCCTCTCACAGCCCAACCTCTTTGGAGCCAGAGAGTGGGCCGAAAAGCCCAGGGTGATGGGGCCTGGGATACCCTGCTTCCCAGACTTCTCCATGGGGAGCTGCTGTGTCTCTGGCTGCCTGCTGGTAAGCGCAGTAGCTGGGATATGGCCTTCCTGTGCACTGGCCTCTCACTAATACGGACAATAGGGCAGGGAGTTGGAAGAACCCTTTCAGAGTCAGGTTTCAGCAAAAGCATCATCAACATTGACAAGTACTTACTAAGCCACTACTGTGTGCTAAGCACAAAGAAAGTCCAAATAATCCCTGCTCTCAAGGAACTTCCTGTCTAATGAAAGCAACTCAGGCACTTGAGGGTTTTTTTAAGAATATTTTTCATTTTTGTTTATAATTTTAAACAGTCCCTTATCCTGTCCATTTTTTTTTCATGATGCTAGGGAGTTTGGGGCACTCCTTTTTAGTGCTTAACATTAAGCATCCTAAGACCTTAGTGCCCCAAGGCACAGTTGGTTCTGCAGTAACCTCATGGGGGGGGGGGGCACCGCACTTAGACCCTGATCACAGCATGCCACCATTGCTTCCATCGCTTTGGTGATGCTTCTCCATGGTGCCATTGAGCTCTCGCCTTGGAACCTTGGAGACAGAAGCATGCCCCCAGCAGCGGTTTGGATCCCGGGAGCACAGAGCATTTCTCCCGAAGGAGCCTGGGGCTGTGACCCTGCATGACTTAACTGGGTTAGCCACAAGAGGGTAGCAGTGCCTAAAGCTGAGGATGGAGCACCAAGATGCTAGCCTTCCAGGTGGCAGGAAGGTTGGTGAGCAGATCTGGGCCAGCCACTTTTGTTTCAGGAAGAAAACCCAAACAGTCTCAGTTTCTTCACATTTTGGAATTATTGTGTCAGCTTGGACAAGACGCTGCCTGACTCTTGTTATGTTTTCCTCATCTGAGCAGGTGACCTTTCAGGCCTGCCCCCTTCAGATCTCGCTCTGTCCCTTGTTAGTAAACCTGCTTAGAGAGCCACGTGGTTAGCTGTATACGTGCCTGCTTTCTTCTCGTTGGAGGGGTAGTTCCTATATTTAATCTAAACTTTCCTTCTCTATATTGTTCTGGACATTGTAGTTGTTTAGCTACTTGTTTTTGTTGTCTTACCCCCCATGTGGAGGATTGATTCAGCTAGCATTCATTAAATTCCTTCTATGGCTAACAGAGTGGAATCACAGAATAATAGGACCAGGGACTGAGTTCTGAAACTTAGCTTTTTTAATTCCCCTTAATCACAGGGCAGAGCAATGACTTTAAAAAACTGAACTCGTGTCTCTGAGAGCTGAGCATCCCGCTAGACTCACACACCATGTTAGATGTACCTGAAGGTTCTTAGCACCTTTGGAAAGAGTGTGCCCTGCCAGCCAATGTCCCTGGGAAGGGCGTGGCATGTTTGCTCCATAGTCACCACATCAGTAAGTTTCCAGTGATGTGTCCCACCTAGAGTCGCCAGCTGCCTTTGCGCAGCGTTATTGGGAGAGCTCATCAGCCATCTTCATGGGGGCCCTGCTTTGGGATCCTCAGACTGGAAAGTGACAGTGCTGAGACAAGACTCCACACTGGCCAAATGAGGGGAGAGGCTTAGCTCTTGTTCAGTGCTCTCTGCTGTTGGTTCCATTGCAGATGAAATGGAAAGGGAAGGACCTGTTTGACCTGGTGTGCCGGACTCTGGGACTGCGGGAAACCTGGTTCTTTGGACTGCAGTACACAATCAAGGACACCGTGGCCTGGCTCAAAATGGACAAAAAGGTTGGGCCCTGAGCTTGGATGAGGGGAACCTGTGGGCTGCTTTGAGCCCAACCCTTTTCCTGAGTATGTGACTGCTTTTTGTATTGACTTGTCAGGCCCTTATAGGTCTGTGCTGAGCTGAGGAGAGTCCTTTATACCCACCTGCAGACAGGAAAGCAGAAGGTGGCTTCTCCTTCCAGGCTTTACCAAGATGAAATTACTGCTGTCCCAGTTTATTTACCCTATATTGCTAAGCTGCTTATGACTGGCTTTATGCCCTTCAATCGATCAAGCCACTAGTCTGCTTTTGGAAACAAAAATGTCTATTTCTTTCCTCTTTGCATTTTTGCAATTTGTGTGTCTAAAAGTCTGTGTCAGAGCTGTTCTTCTGCTGGGATTTTATTTTTAAGTAATTCTGAGGCCCCAACTTGAATTCAGATCATAATCCAAAGGAACAGAGTTCACTTGACGCCAGGCAGTGCAGGCCATTTCTTTATCAGTCTTCTCAGAGCAGGGGAAATGGTGTTTCTCCAGCTGTTTGGACATGGACCTCACGCTTATGTTCCCAGCTCTTCAAAAATCTGCACTAATTATGTGCCTGACAAAATGTGGAAGCTTTTTCTCATTTTCCATTCAGTCTTAATATTTAGACTATGTGTGTGGACATGTACACATATTAATGTGACCTGACACATTAGAATCCTTTGCAGTTATAAACGCAGCCAGACTGAGTTCACAGCAAAGGCTCGTGGCAGTTGGCCAACATGGGCACTGACTCTGACTTTGTTTCTGATCTGGGCAATGCCATGTAGAGTTTGAGCAGGAGAATTGTACACCCCCAAACTGCAGAACTTCTCCTGGTCTCTTTTTGTGATTCTAAACAAAGTGAGTTTGAATTATGTCTGACTGCTAGGAAAATTGATGATGGACTGAGGGCAGAAGGAGTTATAGAGCGTATTGCTCAGAGGAAATAAATTATGACACGTTAATGGACCTTTGTAGCTTGCAGGATGGCATGTTTGTCCCCTGAATTCACATGCATTCTGGGTAGCAGATGCTTGACATTAGGGGAGGCAGTGCATAGAGTTTCTGGATTGGCCAAGGGTTCCCAGACTAGGGCCCGTGGGCCTCCAGGGTTCCCGGAAGCATCTCAAGAGTTTGCTCCAACCCAGTGAGATCACAGTGGCCAGGCTTTTTCCTGTCCTGCCCATCACCTCCAGGTTCCTCTCCAGTACATGGACCAAGTTGGGCAGGAGGAGAAAGCAGGCCCCAAGGGGCTCTATAGACCCTGACGTTTGACAGCCAGTGGGCCAAATAAGACCCAGTCACAAGCCGACAGGTGGATGGCCATGGTTTTTGTCCTTGAAGACATCTTTACCTTTTATCTGAGCAAAAGAGATAGTTTTGCTCTACTTCCTTCCCTTCCAAAACAACAAGTAGCATGTGTGGAGGGCCTGGAGATTAGCTTAGCTTTGTAACAGCAGGGTGAGGTGAGCCTCTATAGCACTTAGCGAGGGGCTGTGCGTGCTGCGTGGGGCTGGCTACGTCACGGCCTTATGTGTGAAGGCAGAGGCACTTTGGGCACGGGCCAGCTCCTTCCTTCTTGACCTTTTGCCCTGCAATTTTTCAGGTGCTGGATCATGACGTTTCAAAGGAAGAGCCAGTCACCTTTCACTTCCTGGCCAAATTTTATCCAGAGAATGCAGAGGAGGAGCTGGTCCAGGAGATCACGCAGCATTTATTCTTCCTACAGGTATCCCAGTATATCCTTCCTGTCCCCTTTACCCCTGAGGTGAATGCCCCAAATGCAGTGGCAAGGTCTGGTTTAGAGACTTCCTCTAGGGTTTTATGGATAGCCTGTCTTACTGCAAAAACACCTGCCCCAGGAGATCATCAAGACATGCTCTACAGCTCTGTATAGGAAGAGGCTTGTGAGTTGAAACCATGTGGGCACCATAGATTTAGGGCTTGAAGGGGTCTTTGGAGGTCACCTAGCCCAGGGATGCTTAAATGAAAAAGTTTAAATTTAAAAGAAAAAAGTTCCTAATCCCTTTAGCACTTCTTAAACTGGGGGTTGTGACCCCCAGTTTAAGAAGTGCTGAGGTCCGAGCCCGTCCCTCTCCTTTAACATCTAAGTGAAATTGAGGCCCTGAAGGGTGTCAAGTTTTGCCCATTTGCTTGTAGCCTTATAGATGAATCTAGGTCTGGATTCTAAATCAACTGTCTTCTCTACTGTACCACAGAATCTGAGGAGAGAATAATAAAAATGAAATTCATTTATCATGTAAGTCTTGTATTAGAGGTGATCCTAAAAATTATCCACTCTGGACTCCCCTTGTGACAGATAGGGAAACTGAGACTGAGAAAGGCAAAGCAGTTTGCCCATGGCCATGTAGCCCATTGTACAGCTGGAGCTAGATCCCAGAGCCCTGGCTTTTAATCCATTCCTCTTTTCACTCTCCTTCCTTCAGGCTTAAAGTGTTCTTTGTAAGCTCAGTAACTCAGTGAGCATTCACCCAGCCCTAGGAGAGAGCCCAAGCTTAGGTGCAGTGCCACCCTTCTTGCAGTTCTTTGTGTCTAGTAGAGGATAAGAGCCATTCACAGGTGACTAGAAAACAAAGCCATCCACGATCTGTAGCTTAGTCAGTAACAAGGATCTCATAAGCTCACCTCCTGCACTAGACCCTGGGGGCTAAGAGCCCACTGAACCTGCCTGAGTCTGTCCAAGGCAGTTATGGGGCCGTGCCAGCAGCTGAGGGGCTCAGGACATGGTCGTGTAGGAGGCACTCCTGAGCCTATTTGGAAGGAAACCAGGACTTCAGTGAGGAGAGAGTGGCTGGGGGGGTAAACTCCAGGCCTTGGGAGCAGCCAATGAGAAGGCATGGACACGGGAAGTCTAGGGTCATTTGGGAGCAGTATATTATAGGAAGGCCAGTCTGGCTGGACAGCAGAATGCAAGAAGGTAGGCGAGGCAGGCTGGTGCTGGGGGTAAAGCCCATTAAAACTCATATAGAGGAATTTATCTTTGATCCTCAAGGCAATAGGGTATCACTGAAGTTTATTGAATAGGGGAATGACTGGGCCTGATCGGCCCTTTAGAAACTGTACGGACTGTGGACTGCATTGAGGAGAGGTCTGAGGTGATTAGGGGCTGTTGTAATCAGGTGAGACGGAATGAGGGCCTGACGTACATGGTGAGTGTGAGTGGAGAAGAGTGGGTTATGTTGGAGAGGTGGTGGCAGTGGCAGCAGAATCTGGTAACTGGTTAGAGATGTGGGTGTCAGGGCAGCAAACCTGGGGGACTGGAAACAAGGCACTGGCCTTACCCAAGGGAGGGCATTCAGAGAAGTGCTGTTTGGGGTGAAAGACAGTGAGTTTTGGTTTTGATATACATTTAGCTTTATTTTGTTTTGGATAGATATCCACATGTAACCTATTTGGATACATTGAGTTTGAGTTGTCTAGGACATCCAGTTTGAAATGTCCAGTAGACAGTTGGAGTTCAGAAGACTAGGTAGGGCCAGATGTGTAAATTTGGGAATCATCTGCATGAAGATGATAATTAAATCTATTAATACTGATGAAATTAGCAAAAGGAGAAGAGGACTTGGGGTATCCCCCACAATTGGGGCTCATGAACTGGGAAGGGTGTCTGATAAGACTTTTATCTGGAGAGGAAGGAGGAGAATGAGGAGGCTAGAGAGACAGCCTTCTTGGGGAGAGAGAAGGAGCACCAGCCCTGGAGTCGGGAGGGCCAGAATTCAGATGTAGCCTCAGACACTTGCTAGCTGTGTAACCCTGGGCAAGTCACTTAAAAAAAAAGAATCAGGGAGGAGTCGAAGGATTGCCCTGTTGCAGGGAGGGCCCGGTTGAGAACATGTAACGAGTTTGTCATGGATCCGTGTAACTTGGTCTTTCTCTGTTGGACTGGAGGCGAGGGATAGAAGTGATGAGGGGGGGCTGGGGCTTGGCCCCCAGCTCAGGAGAGAGGTGAACAGTATAGAGCTGGATGAGTTAACTGGGGTGTCATTGTAAGGGGGAGAAGGCAAAGGTAGGACCCGAGTGAGAGTCTAAGCCCTGGTGGGAGGGACGAGGTGCAGGGGCAGATGGAAGGGCAGGAAATCCTGCAGTGAGACATGCAGAGAGCATGTTGCCTGCATGTGACAGATCCAGGGGGACTTCACGGAGGAAGTGACTTTCGAGCTGGGCATTCTTCCCCAGAGGAAGGACGTTCCTGGCCAGGAGCAAAGATAGCAAGGAGCACAGTGGGTATTCCTAGTAGAGAAGACACAGGGAAGCCAAGGCTGGGGAGTGCTGGTGCCAGCTGGTGATGCCAGAGATGGTCCTGGGGATGGCACAAGGACTGCCGGGCAGACCAGTTTGGACTCTGCCTTCCGGGACACAGAAGACCTTGGAGCAGAGGCACAGCCAGGACACACCAGTTGGCCTTTTTTGGCCAGACATATGAATAATCAGTACAGGAGCTCCCAGTGAAGAAGATTGGTCCCTGCTCTGCAATGCAGTGGCCTAGACAGCTGCTTGAGTCCCTTGCCAGGGGTGCCCAGCCTGTGTTTGTTGGCCCAGCTTCCTCGCTGCTGCTGCCCCGTGCTGCCACTTGATCCTGAATTCGGCAGTGCTGTGGAGATGGCGCTGGGGTTGAGGGGACAGTGGAGATGGGATTCCTGTTAGAAAGCTCTTCTGTTAGGCCCAGTGGGTGCTTCTGAGGGTGAAGGTGAGGGCTGGGGCGGTGACCCGGGGAAGAGAAAGTGGGAGGTGCCTGCAGAGAGTTCATGCAAGTGGGATGAGCAGCAGGGGTCCGCCTGTTGAGTGTGTGACAGGGAGAGAAGAAGCGGGCAGAGGGGGCTCTCCAAGCGCCGCCTTTCCTAACCGCTGATGTGGCCTTTCATATAGTCAGGTCTGGCTCCTCTCTTACTCAAGCCATGGAAGTCTGGGAGAGTTTGGTAGCCA
The DNA here is from genome assembly GCF_028583685.1 of Petaurus breviceps papuanus. NCBI lineage: Eukaryota > Metazoa > Chordata > Mammalia > Diprotodontia > Petauridae > Petaurus > Petaurus breviceps. The sequence continues at coordinate 2,863,282 of NW_027187465.1, read as the reverse complement.
TGTTAGGGGAGCTCCCAACCTCTAGCACTTAGGAGCTAGGAAGTAGTCGGTAAACTCTCATTTATTATTCACCTACTGTGTGCCAGGCACTAGGCCAAGTACTGGGGATGCAAAGAGAGACCCGCCCTCCAGGAGCCCTCAGTCTGATGGGGGAGACCACATGCTGATTGCTGAGTACAAGCCAGCTAGAGAAAGGATAGGTTGGGGGCATTGGGAGAACTTGAGGAGGCCTGACTGGGAGCGGCTGATCCTGTTGAGAATCAAGCACTCCAGAAGAAGTACTTGTTGAACCGGACTGAGTGGCAGCAGCCAGGGGAGCCGGCCTCGGCTCCATGCCAGACCGGTGGGTTCTGCAGGGACTGTTGGGCGTGGTCCGCAGGGACGCAAGGAGGCCGCCAGTTTTGCTCGTCCGTCCTCTTGTTTTCCTGTCCGGTCATAGCCCTGCCACAATTTCATGGTTAGTTACCAGCGATTTGTGCCCGAGCTGCCTCTTATGCCCAAAGGTGCCAGCTGTCAGTAATAGAAAAGATTACTGGGGGGGGGTGATGGGGGGTAATTACATGATTTCCCAGAAGTGAATGTGGTGTCTGTCATGTAGCACTATTACCGTTAATTTGAACCAGAGCCATCAGCATATTGTTGTGCTCAGTGAAAGTTAAATTTAATAACAGGCTTTTCTCAGAGAAAAAAAGATGACTCAGTTAGCCTTCTTCTTCTACTAGAAGAGGGGAGCTGAGCGTACTAGGGGAAACTAGAGTGGGCTGTCGCATCCCTCCCCACTCTCAGATGCCGTCAGTCTGTAAAGAAGACAGGGTCCTGAACCCTCTAGGACCATAGAGTGGAATAAGGATGATCAGACATTGCATGTAGATGTAATTTGTTCACTTAGTAGAGCTTATTTTCAGTGGCATAGGAGGGATCGTAGCAAAATGCTGTAGGAGCTCAGCACCCCAGTGTTACTATTGGCTCCCCAAACTCTGACATGGATGGACAGTCAGTGGTGACTTGCTCAGTACGAAGGAGCATGATGCCTAGGCAGCCCCCAGACCCACTGCCATCCGACTTGGCTACTTTGGTAGACCTGGCATGCTCATGGTCTTGGTGTTGATCTAAACCTGCCCAGGCCTTGTCCTTTGGGGCACTTCTGGCCCACATCTCCTGCCTTCCTTCCCCACATTGTCACTCTCAGTCTCACTCATTGTCACTGAGGGGCTTTGAAGAGATTTTGCCCTAAGCGAAGGGGGGGTGTGGTGGTGCCGTATTGGGTCCTGGTCTGATTTTGCCAAGGGGCTCTTCCTGTCTGGTGCCACCTCAGAGAAGGGATCTACACGGATTGATGTAGAACCAGAATGAAACGTGTGTGAAGACCACCCTGCAAGGCAGCCAGATAGAAGGCCTCCTGAACATGAGTTCCAGATAGATGGGGAAGGTGAGGGGACAGAGAAGAGAGACAAAGGAGAGACAGGGGGAGGGGGAGACGTCAGGGACTGACAGTTGAGGTTTAGCCTTTCATATGTATAATATCTCCCCTCCCCTCCTCTCCTGCTAAGCCATGGGATAAAAAGATAGAATGGGACTCTTCTTCCTGCATTTGGAAGCATCTGGGTTTTAGTTTTTACTCAAAGAAGGCAGACAGCTTTAAAACTTGGGAAGAAATCTTGAGTGGGATTGATTGCCATGCAACCATTGACTGGGCATGAGTGTTAAATGGCTCCCTTAAAAGTACTTGGAAATGGTGCACAGACACAGTATGGCTTCCTCCCAAGTGTCCTCATGGCGCATCCTGAGTGTCTGGAGGAGGACTGAACTGCAGTGTGCACTGGGACGCCTGTTGGGCGTGGCAGTATGAAGTCCTGATCGAGCGAGCCTCGTGATGGATTTGGGGGCTTCTTACCCCAGTCAGCAGAGCTTCATTTTGGGTGTCTGCCATGTCAGTTCAGCATTAAGGCCTGAGAGCTCTGTTTGCTGGGCTTGGGAGCCCACAAAGTGTAACGGTCAGGCTCTGCTGTGTCCACTTTCCCGAGAGGGAGCTGATTGAAAGGGCCGGCTCTCATCCTGTGCTCACACTCAGCAGGGCCTAGCGGGAGCTCCCGGCACAGCTGCTTCTTTGGAGGTTTTGGGTTTAGCTCTGACCTAGTCTGGTAGCACAGGGTTCCAGCTTCAGCCTGGCATCTTCCGATTTTAGTGAAGACCTCGTTTTTGCTTATTCAGCCTGTGACGAGGTGAAGATGAACCCTCTTCTTAATACTGACTTCTTATGGACAGCGAATCCACTCTGCAGAATCCTGGCCTCTGTCACAAAGACTCATATCCCAAGTCAGAAGAATCAGTCCGGGCCTGGTTTGGGCAGGCCTTGTCAGAAGGAGCCACGCTATCTGCCACAGCCATCGTGTATTTCTTCTCATGTTTCTCTTGGTGCTCTGTGTAGGTGAAGAAACAGATTCTCGATGAGAAGATCTATTGCCCTCCTGAGGCGTCAGTGCTCCTGGCTTCCTATGCAGTCCAGGCCAAGGTAAGCTGTTCTCCCTGTGGTTCTGAACCTGGGACGGGGATGCCTGCTGTGGGGGAGGGAGCTGGCTTGTTTCTAAGGCCATTGATGCCTTCTCTTTTTACACCCCAGTTAAGGAGGCTCCCCTATTAAACCTTCCTTTCCAGTGAAACACAAGGGCTCCATAGCACCACCTGCCATAGCAGCTGGGCCTCCTTGTATCTGGAGCCCCGTGCCCCTCTAGGCCCCCACCTGAAATGTGTCTGGCTCTGGCCACCTTCTTCATTTATATTAGTGTTGCTGCTTATTGTTACTCCAGTTCAGTCCGTACCCATCTTCTCATATTTATTAGGAGAACCCCAGACATTGTGCTTGCCTTGATTATTTTCATAAGACAACCCATTTTTCCTTCTGTTGAAGGCTATTAGAAACCAATCCATTACGCACTGTGCTCTCCTTTTGGAAGGCCATCTCACCATTTTTCCCAAGACAGGATTGCCACACCTTGTGAATCTGTTGAAGGATCAGACGATGCCTTGCCCTCTGGGGATGCATAGCCAGTGTTTGCTGCACTCACTCATATCTGGATATCTCAGAGGTGGAAGGGGCTTTAAAGATCAGTGAGGTCAGAGGCTGGCCAACTCCAGGTCTGCTGCCTGGCCTGTTTTTGCATGGCTGCCAGAAAGCTAAGAACAGTTTATATATTTTTAAATGCAGTACAGCTTTATTTAAAATTGTGAAGGCTGTTCTTAGCTCCTGGGCTGTACAGAAATGGGTGGCAGGCCATGGCCGGCCTACCCTGGAGCCAGCCAAGGCAGACCCTGAGGCCTGAGGGACTGAGTGATTTGTGCAAGTTACTTTGCATAATTATTGGAAGCCAGGAGTTTTGACCCCCCCACCCAGCATCCCTTTACCTGCTGATTTCAGTGTTGTGAGTCTGTTTTTGTAGAGAGTTTGTCCATTGGGCACTGGGGAGATGCTTGGCTTGTCCATGTCCATTAATGATAACTGTACTGGAGCTCTGCTGGGGCAGCAGTGAGGGCCCCCTCTTCCTCTTTCTTTTATCTGAAGGACCCAGCAGAGGAGACAAGCCAGCTTTCATTGTATCTCCCTTCAAGGGAAAGGTCCTTGTAAAACAGAAGCTGCCCTGCTTCTTCCCTTTGCTTCCTCCATTTCCTTACCTGGCATCACAGTGTGTCTCAAGAGGTGGGGTTCCATGATGGATGTTCAGGGCAATGGTCTTTCCAGTTCTTTTATTTGGTCTTTGCTTCGCAGTACAGGTGAGGCCTCTAAGAGCCCTGTGACATTGATTAGAAAAGAAACAATCACAGAATTCTGGATCTAGAATGTCGGATGCTATTTAATGGACCCTTCTCACTTCATATTCTTGGCCTTGGAAGTTAGAGAAATTTTTACTGACTTCTCCAAGGTTACGGCCATTGATGGCCACAGGCACTCGGTGTCCTTCCCACTCTCCCAGGGAAATTCCTGATTTCTCAGCTTGCTGGGGTGGGAGCAGGAAGCAGGATTAGCTTCTTATAATGGTAGTAATTGTCATGATAATTAGCACTTCTGTGATGCATTAAGGTTTGCCAGGCACCTTACAGATGTAAGCAGGCTCATCTGTGCCTCACAGCAGTCCTGGGAGTAGGTGCTGATCTCCCCATTTTACAGATGAAGAAACTAAGATAGCAGTGAAGTCACTTGCTCAGGGTCACATAACTCCTAAGTCCCTGCCTGGGGCTAGATTTGAACTCTGGTCTTCCTGATGCCAGTTTCAGTGCTTTATTCTCTGTGCCACCTAGGTTTGCCTCTGTTATTGAAATATAAATGCATGAGACAAAAGATGGAAGAGTTAATAGTGGATGGGCTGTAGGAGGCCTGGGAGAGCAGTGTATTTATTAGTGGTGGATCCAGCCTTTCCAGAAAGCAGTTTGGAATTATACTGAGAAAGTGACTAAAGTCCCTCGTATCCATTGGCCCAGAGGGCCCAGTGCTGAGCCTGCACCCAAGGGCATCAAAGACAGGAAGAAAGCTCCCATGTAATGAGAGCAGCTTGTTATACAGTGGCAAAGCCAAGAAGCAGAGCTGTCCACTGGAGAGCAGCTCCCCATTCGTGGCATGTGAATGGGGCAGACTGCTGCCAGCCATTAGGTGTGATGTGTGTGAAGAGGTCAGAGCGGCATTCTGAGAGAGGAGATGGGGAAGTGTTCCTGTCCCTCAGTGCCTGAGCATGTGGATGGCTAGTGTTGCTGGCCAGCTCAGCTGATACGCTGGTTAGTTTGACTAAACTTTGTATTCTTTGATACAAGGGATAGCCCTCTGAGGAGTGATGTAGCAGGAAATGAAGATGACATACAAGTAAAAATATATACATAGAATGAATTTTTTAAAAAAAAGAACAAGTTTTTTTCAGTCACAGCAACAAAGGTGCTTAAGTCCATTTATTCATCTGGTAGCTGAGGGCTACATTCATTAAGTATTCTCAGGACTTGCAGGGCTCCTGTTCCCATCACAGGTGAGAAATCCCAAGCAAGAATTTAGAGCCAGGTGACCTGCCCCGAGTCACCCAGATGGTCTGTGGCAGATGGAGGCTGGGAATTTGGGGGCTTTACCTGACAGTTGATGGCATAAGTATAACAATTCCCTGAGAAGTTAGTGATTCAGAAAACAAAAGAGGGGTTTGCTTCCACCAAACACACTTCCTTTTATGCTTTGATTAAGAAGAACGTTAGTAATTGGAAAAGCGTGTCCCTTCAATCAATGTCCTCCTGCCAGTGCTGAAGCGGCTGCTGTCACTTTCATTAAATCCGTACACAACCTGGCTCTGCCTCCAGTTTCTTTTCAGCGTGACTTTTTCTTCAGCTATAACTAGACTGAAACCTGCAAGGAGACCTCTTCTGTTTGAAGGGCACCTGTCTGAAAGGCTGGATTTTCTTAGCATAGATTTTAGACAACAAATGATCAGAACCTGCATGCAGAAGCCACCTGTCCAGGAAAAAAAAAATCCCTTTCCCAGGGAACAGCAGGTGTCTCATTAAGTAGCTTTTACTGAAAGAAAATCCCATAAATTTGGATTCTAGTAATTAGGAATTTATACATATTTAGAAGCAGTATACATGATTCTTATTCAGGAAAAAGCTCACAGTGACTTATCTGTGTCTCAGAAGTAAAGAGAGCCTCGTCCAGAATGAGTAGTTTTTCTCTAACCTAGGGTTTAACGGGGGTGGGGCACCTGTAGCCTCTAGGCTACATGTAGACTCAAGGCTGCAGGCTCTCCACCCCTGGTTTAAGAATTTAAGGATTTCCCTTATTAATTCTTTAGTTGAAGAGTATGTTAGTTAATTCTGTGTAGGCTGGTGACTTGTATTTGATGCATTCTTAGATAATGTGGACCTAAGGTGAATTGTATTTTCTGTGATTTAATGAGGTACCATCGGATGTGGTGGAAAGTATTTTGAAGCTGGTGTCCAGAAGTCTTGGCTTCGTCACTTTCTAACTAGGTAGCCTTGGTCCACGTGCACAGAATGTCCTCATTTGGAGCGAAGGGTGATCGTCTCTGCTCTGGCGAGGTCACAGGAGTGTCACGGAAATCCAGTGAAAATGAGTGCCTTTCAAATGCCCCTTTAGGTTGCTTCTGACCTGGGCCTTCTTCCCATTAGAGTGAATTAGTGGCCCTTTGTTTCCTTGTGAGGATTGTTGGCCTGCATGACTTAAGGATGGAAGGGAAAGTGAAGTGAGCTCATTAACATATGGAAAGTAGTTGGAAACAAATGCACTCATTATAGTATGTCAGCTGCTTGAATGATATAGACTCAATGAATCCCGAGGCATAAAGAGACAATTAACCTCCAAATATAAATACAAATATTAATCACATGGTTCAGTTAGCAAGCACCACATTTGTTGGATGGATGGGCTTTTGATGGTGGGGGAGGAGAGTGCATTGATATGACAGCATCTCACCTTGGAATGTTTCAGCCATTGGTTGATTTAATTTTGGCAACTTGTTGTTTTGAAACTTGTTCTAATTAAAAGCATCCGTGGAAGACAGGGATAGGAGCTTGACAGTGGTCTTGTAGTCTAGGCCTGCAGAGCTGGGCCCAGAAATGAGGGGCCTGCTACGTGGAAGGCGCCCAGTTGGGAATGAGTAGAACCATCTGCAGCGCTGGCTCCCATGACAGTGGATAAAGGGCTGTTGGGGAGGCCAGGTAGCACAGCGAGTAAGAGCACCAGCTCCAGTGTCAGGATGACCTGGGGATCGAATCCAGGCTCCGACACTTAGCACCCACCCAGAAACACCGGGCCGTGTAACCTTGAGCAAGTTACTTGCCCCCAATTGCTTAAAAAAAAAAGAAAAAGAAAAAGGGCTGTTGCACGTAATGGAAGTTTTCCACACAACTCAAATTCTCACCCTTTAAATACCCAAGTAGCTTTTAGTTTAAACACTTTTGATGAAAACCTTTCAAAAATGGATCATGAATCACTTCCTTGTCTTCTGAAACAGAGGACAGGCAACATAACTAACCTTTTCTGGATGACTTAGAGTCATTGTTACGAACACCAGTGACTCTGCTGTGTTCAGTGCATCACGTCCCTAGAGCTCAGTGAGGTGGGGGGACTCTGGTGTTTTTCTTAGCAGCCTGCAGAGCATCCTGTAAGGTGCAAGAGGGACCCCTAGACTAGGTAAGACTTCCCAGGGAGCCCTGTGTCATCCTTGCTTCTAGACCACCTGCTTTCCGTCCTCTTGGCTTCCCCAGTGCTCCTGGAGGCCTTTGCTGACCCACCTCATGCTGCCAATTCCTGCTTTCTGTCTAGATTCCCCAAGGCCATACCTCTGCCTGCTCCGACCTAGTCCTGGGCCTTGAGCCTAAGTCCCTGCCTCTTTCATGCTTATCCACTGGTTCTTGGCCTGGTCTCCTTCCTTCATGGATGGCTTACTCCTGCCCCCTATGCTTTCCCTATTCTGGTGATTCTGAGCCCTACCTGGTATTGTGCAAATCCTATTCCTCCTCCCCCACCTCCCCACCTGCTTCCTTATTCTGCCCCTTTGCCCTTTCCAGCTTTCTTATACCGTGTCCCCCTCCCAATTCCCCACCCCTGGCCTTCCTGCCTCCCTGCTTCTCTCACCTCGAGGCACTTTCGCTCCCTTCACCTATACCTCAGGCTCTCCTCTCCAGGTTTTGTGCCATGGCTGTGTCATGGTTCTCCCACCTTCCCGGCCTCCTCTTCTCAGTCTCTTTTGCTGGCTCATTGTCTGCATCTGCGCCCTAACCGTGGCTACACCTCTTCTCTCTCTGATTCTCCATCCAGACTTGTCTACAAGGCCCCTGCCTCCAGCTGGTTTCATCTTACCTCCCTCTGCCCTCTTCTGCCCTTAGTATGTCACCTTCCTTCCTCCTGCTTGGACTTGTATTCCATGCCTGGCATATAGTAAGTGCCTAATAAATGCTGAATGGCTTGACTTGGCTCTTTGTGGGTGACCTCATCAGCTTCAGTGACTTTAATGATCATCTCTCTGTGGATAAGGCCCAGATCTGTATATCTAGCCCTAACCTCTCCCCATGAGTTTCTCAGCTGTTTGTTGTCATTTCAAACTGGGTGGTCCAGAGACATCTCACAATCAGCAAGTGTGAATAGAGCTCGTTACCCTAAACTCTTTTCTCTTCCAAACCTGCTTCTTTCTGTATTCTCACTAGGCTCCCAGGGTCTCAGCCTTGCTGTGGTCCTTGACTCTCACCCCTCTTTCATTCCACGGTTGCCAAAATCTGCTTTTTCTGCCTCAGAGTCCTGCTGTTCTGTCATTTCTCTCCCCTTCTCTCCAGTCACACAGCCACCACCTTCATTCAGGCCCTCATTAGTACCCACCTGGATTATTCCAATGGACTCCTAATTTGTCTCCCGCCTTATCTCCTCTCCAGCCCATGCTCCACAAGACTGCCAAAATCATTGTCTTCAATGTGCAGATCTTGCCAGATTGCTCTGCCATTCATTCATGTTTAGTGGTTCCCTTGGCCTCTAGAATAAAGTGTAAACTCCTGTCTTTCCAGCCCCTCATCCAGCCTTTTATTCCTGCTTTTATGATCTTGACAGGGTCTCCCATTCGTTCCTCCCGGCAGCACTCCAGTGCTCAGGATGCGCTTCCTTCTCTCCTCTACCTCCAAGAGTTTCTCTCTTCCTTTCCAGAGGCCAGCTCAAGCACCATCTTCTTCATGAATCAGTTCTGATTATCTCTCCTCCCTATCCTTCCTTGGATTTATTCTCCTTATATTTACTCTGTGTGTACGCATATAAGGTCAACTCTAAGATTGGAGGTTGGTTTGTTCTTTGTAGCTCTGCTGCCTGGCATATAGTAGATACTCAATGAATAAATACTTAAGTGATTGATCAAAGGCCCTCAAGCAGCTTTACATTGTGCTGGGGATGGGGGTGGGTGAGGAGGGCAGCACCTTCACAGAAAATCTTGCTGACTATGTAGGGCAAAGGTTCCCAGACTTATTTGGCCTGCCGCCCACCCCAACCCCCGAAATCTTCTTTCTTTAACCCTTTAACTTTTTTTGGAAATTTGTGTCATTTCAAAAAAATACATAATTTTTTTTAAATGACGTGTCTTGAATTTAATAATTTATTATAAATTTGGTGTTTTTTTCCTGCATTGAAATTTTGATGACCCAGTATTGTGTCAAGTAACCATATAGCATCATATTGTACACAAGTCGTTATGTGACCCAATCGCCTGCCCACACTTGCTTGTTAAGAACTGTCAGTGGACTTGACCACTGATTAGTTATAACTTGCATTTTGTGTGTTTATTTGAAAAATAACATAATCACCACAACTTTAACTTTGTTATACAACAGATGAAACAGGTACAAATGACTTCTTTTTTTTTTTTGCTTTTTGGAGGGCAATTGTGGTTAAGTGACTTGCCCAAGGTCACATGGCTAGTTTTTGTGTTAAGTGTGTCTGAGGCTGAATCCGAACCCAGGTCCTCCTGACTCCAGGGCTGGTGCTCTATTCACTGTGCCACCTAGCCACCCCACAAATGACTTTTCAAAATTTTCTTCTCTTTTTTCCTTATGCTTCCACTTTCCCCTTATTTTTATTTAGTGCTCCTCAGTTGCACCCAAGGTTACTACTGCTCCCCCCCTTCCCCCGCATCGTTCCAGTGCCCCATCAGGGGATGGTATCACCCACTCTGGGAACCTCTGATAGGAAAGAACTTGATTTTCTGTAGGCTCTGGAACTTGTGCTGAGCTTTGAAAGGAACCAGGGATATGATATGAGGAAGGTGAGGTCGTTCCAGGCCCAGGGAATAGCTGATGGTGAGGCCAGAGAAGGGCAGGGCCTGGCAGAGAGGATCCTGAGAGCGAATGAAGAGAGGAGTGTGCAGGAAACTTGCCAGGTAGGCTGCAGCTTCGTGGGGAAGGCTGTTCTGTTCTAGCCTAGAGGCGGGGTGGAGGAGGAGGGCATTAGAGCCTCCTGGGCCCGGGAAGTGAGCTGGTCTGCCTGTGCTTCAGGAGTATCAGTGGGACTGCTGTGGGCAAGAAGGGCCCAGATGCCAGCACACCAGCTAAGAGGCTGTTCAGAAAGTACACGGGAGAGAAGGAGGTGACAGGGTGAGTGAACAGAAGAGGACAGGTTCAGGCTGTTAGGGAGGCAGAATTGGATGCCTGACAGCTGATGGGGTGTGGGCTGTGACCGTGTGAGTCTGGCTGGCAGCCACGGTGGTGGTGCCAACACAGAAGTCAGGACGTCAGCGAGGAGGGAGGGCTTTAGGGGCAAAGGTGGTCTCTCTGTGCTGATTTTGAGGTGCTGGGGGTCACCCCTTTGGCTGCGCGGCTTTGACTTCACCATTCTCATGCTACTCCCCATCCTGGAAACCATTGCCTGGAGAGCTCCTCAGCTCTGGTTCTCCCACCTCATCAGGACCCTCTGCTGCCTCTGGCCTCTAATCAGAGGGCTGAAAGACGGACAGAACAGCTCTTCCCAAAGCCTCTGTTCACCGAGGGCTCAGAAGCATCACCAGCTTCACTGCTCGGTTCTAACTCCACCGTCTTCCCCCTGCTGGGGATTCTCCCAGCTCCTGCCCTCTCACTCCCTTTGTGCTATCTTCCCCCATTAGACTGGAAGTTCCTTGAGGGCAAGGATCTTTTTTTCTTATTTGTATCCCCAGCACCACTGCTGCAACATAGGGGGTGCTTAGTTTATGCAGACTGTATTGTCTGTCCAAAAAGCAGTGGGGATATGGGGCTAGAGGTCAGAGGAGAGAGTGATACCAAATATTTAAGAAATCTGAATCCATGGAGATTGATTACGTCATTGAGAGACATGTGGAGAGAAAAGAGTGTTGGGTGTAGGTTCGTGCATGGGAGGTAAGATGTGGATCATGACCCAGCCCAAGAGGCTGAGAGGGAGGGGCCCCAGTGGTGGGAGGAGAACCAGGAGCATAGAAACCCCAGAAGGAGAGGGTGTCTGCAAGGGTGGGGGAACGGCTGCCACATACTGCTTGGAAGGAGCAGCTTCTATACAGTGATGATATGGTCTGAAGTCAGGTCACGGCCGGGTTGAGAAGTGACTGGAGGTGAGAAAGTGAAGGCCAGGAGATTGATTAACCAGATTTCTCTAGGAGTTTGTGCTGAAAGGGAGGAGAGCTGTAGGGTGACAGTTCAAGAGGGAGTACCAAATAAAAGTTTAAGGATAGAGAGGATGTGGGTATTTCTCTTAAGCTCTAGGGAAGGGATCAGTGGGTAAGGAGAGACTGGAAATTAGGGTGAAGGTGGGACTAGTTGAAGAGGTGAGTTTATGGAGAAGATCAGAAGGGATGGGATCAAAGGCTCCAGTAGAGGGCTGGGCCTTGGCAAGAAGAAGGACCACCTCTTCATCAGGGAGGAGAAGAAGAGAGGGTAGGGCACGAGGTCAAAGCGGTTTGAGTTATGGAGTTGAAGAGAAGAGAGAATTGATAAAGAGTTCATAGTTGGACATGAAGCAAGAAGAGGAAATTCAAGAAAGGGAGCCTCAGTTTTCTTAGCCAATATGAGGTCAAGTGTCACTGAGAGTGAAGGAGAGGGGATCATTGTGGAGGCTGGAGGAGAGAAGAGGAAGCTTCCACAAATGTTGAAAGTAGAGAAGAATGTTGGTCATAGCTAGTCTGAGTTTTGGGGTGCAGCTGTGAAGGCCTGCTTGAGAGTAGACCGCATGTCACTTCATCATGATTTTCTGACTTCCTTCTCCATGTTCAGCTGTTCTTGTGTAGGAGTGGAATTGGTAGGTGGCCTTGAATCTGGGTTTGGTTGATTGGCCATAACCTGTCAGTGAACAGTGGGACAAGGAGGGCAGAGGCTGAGGACAGTGTGAAGTTGAGCGTCTTTCTGCATCCCATTCACTGGTTGGTAACCCTTCGTCTCTCCCCATACCAGGCCATCTTCCACACAGCTACCAGAATGATCCCATGAGCACTCATGTTGTGTGTCCTCTGTTGCCTAGAGGACCTTTTAGTCCAGGAGTTAAGGCCTCCGCCAGGCTTTCCAAGCCTCGTTTCACTTAGCCCCCTTTGTGCACATTCTGCCCACATTGAACGGTCAGCTCTCTCCTGCCAGTTCCCTGTCCCTGGGGGGGAACTCCCTCCTCATGTCTTCTTTTCAGTCTTCTTCTTTTGGGCCTTGGTCTGAGAAGCTTTCCCTCAGCTCCCCAGGGAGAGAAAGGTACGTGTCTTTTCTTTCTCCAGATTTTCCCAGATTACTTTGCACCCGTCCTTTGCCCTCGCCCCACCTAGCTTTGTATTATTGTGCTTATCTTTGTACTTGTCCTGTTTCCTGCTATGCTCTGTCCACTTTCTCAGTAGAGTGTCAGCTTCAGGGGGAGAAATGTCCTTGTGTATCTTTGTCTCCTTGTGCCTCTTGTACAGCATCTTGTACAGCCTCCTTTGCAGTTTCTCTTGTCCAGGGTCACACAGCCAGGATGTGCCCAAGGTGGGGCTTGAGTTCAGTTCTTTCCTGTTCTCTGAAACTGCCTCGTTATCTTCATAGACCACACTGCCTCTCTCCTCAAACAGAGGAGACATTATAAATATTTTTCGATTGCAGCTTTGTGAAGGAAGTCACGTTTGTTGTATCTGTTTCTAAAAGATGGGTAGGCCACGTAGAATGACCCCTCATGCTAGAGTTTCTGGGTTCAGGTTCGCTTTTTGTGGTTTTTCTGTTGTTTCCGTGGTTTCCCTTGCTCTTGGCTGTCACGTCTCACTGCGCTTAGGGTGACACTTTAAACCCTCATCCCTTCCTTCCCCTCCCCTCCTCTTCCTCAGAATTCAGTTTGCTAAGCCTCTTAGAACTATGTGAATGAGGGTGTGAGGAACCCTGTTGTGAATAAGGTACGTGAGCTCGCCTCGCTGGGCTCCTCTGGTGTAAGTGCTTTTGGCAATCTTAGGCAGCCTTGAACATGTCGGCTGTAACAGGGCTGTTGTGATGGACTTGGGGTCTTCTGCGGGGGCCTCCCAAACACCTTGCCTCCTCTTGCTTCTCAGCATTGTTTCAGTTAGTCAGGTTGCTGGATACATGTAAGTGAGAGAGAGAGGGGGAGCTATATCGAGATAATCTACTATTTAAAGAGGAGGGTTTCCAGTGTTTAACAAATTCAAGAACACGGATTACTGGGAAAAGAACCACCTCTCTGTACAAAATTGCCAGGAAGACTGGAAAGCATTTGGCAGAAATTAAGATTAGGCCGGTAGCTTATACCATACATTAAAAGTTGCACCCCCCCCCCCAAAAAAAAGGAATCAGAATAGGTATCTTGCATCTAGCTATAACAAAGGGGAGAATTCTTGACCAAACAGGATGAACAAGATAAAGCAGATTATTTAGAATATATGAAACTGAAAATTAAAAGCTTTTACATGAATCAAATCAATATAACTAGCATTATAAGGGGAGTAGTCACTTGGAGGAAAAAAATCTTTATATCAAATATCTCTTGACAAGAATCTGATTTCCAGACGACTCAGGTATATTTGACCAAGAGTTAGTGATCGAAGGATATCTTCCTCTCAGAAGAATTACAAACTGTTAATAACCACAAGAAATGTGTTCTAAGTCAGTAGTCAGAAATGCAAGGCAACGCAGCCCTGAAGTGTTGGTTACAGCTTGACCGTACCCAGTAAATGGACCAAGTTGACAAAAGATGGGAATTGTTGGTGTTGGATGGAAAGAGAGGCACAGCCTCACACTATTGATGGCCCCGTAGATGGTTGGTCCAGCCGTTCCTGCAAACAGTTCGGAGTTAGGCCAAGAACTAGTGAAAATGTCCATGTCTTGTGACTCCGAGGGAGGGAGGGCATTTAATATGGTAAGCACTTCACAAACACCTCATTCAGTCCTCATGGTGATCTAGCCACATAGGCAGTGTTATAATATCCTTGTTTTACAGCTGAGGAAACTGAGGCAAACAGAGGTTCAATAGCTTGCCCAGGGTCATGCAGCTAGAAGTGTCTGAGACTGGATCTGAACTCAGGTCTTCCTGCCTCCCAGCCCAGCACTCTGCACCTCTTGCTGCCTCTAGGCACATACCGCAGGAAGTTGGTGATTGAAAAAAGAAGTCCCATAAACATGACATTTAGAGCAGCACCTCTTTGTACTCACAAAGAATTAGAATCAGAGGAGATGTCCTTGATTGGGGAATGGCTGTGTGGTATGTGAATGGGGGTGAATTGTCATTCTACTGTCAGAAGTCATGAACCCAGAGAAGTGTGGGGAGACCGAGTGGCCCAGAGTGTGAAGGGAGCAGGGTCAGGCTGGGTGATGGTGGTTACAGTAGTGTCAGCGGCAAGAACAGTAATAACGTCAGGTGCAGTGACTGACTCATCCCCCAGCATGGCAGGCTCCGGCTTGTTTGCTTGGTTGTGTCTGCCCCTTCGGACTGGGAGCTCCTGAGGAGCGGGGGCTGCTGCCTCTGCCTTTCCCGCTCTCCCCAGCTTACCGAGATCCATGTGGGCACTGTGGAGCAGCCACTTAACGAGGTGTTTATCGAATGAATGAGTCAGCCTGACTAAGAAGAAGAGACAAGAGTTTGCATTTTCATTTTCCATTCTGAATTGGGTTTTTTTTCCTGTTTTGAATTTTTTATTTTAAAGTTAGGTTTGAGTAAGGAGCTTATCTTAGGAAATGAATATAATGTCAAAGCCAAAAGATCAGTTAAAAGTTGCAAAAGGAAAATAATGGGTTTATGCTGTTAAATGTTCTTCCATTCAGAAAGACTCCAAAGTTTCATTTTTGACATTTAACCCTCTCCAGACCAATATTTCTTTTCCTGGCCTTTTATATTTTCTTCATTCTGATAAATAGTCTAATAGTTCAACAAATTATTTTTCTGATACATATCTTATATCCACAGCTTAGATATCATTGGTTTGCAGATGTAAATTTTCCTATGGTATAGACTTTATACAGAATTTACTTTTATTTTTATTTTTTTGCTTTTTGGAGGGCAATTGGGGTTAAGTAACTTGCCCAAGGTCACACAGCTAGTTTTTGTTTTGTTTTGTTTTGTTTTCTGTTAAGTGTCTCAGGCCGGATCTGAACTCAGGTCCTCCTGACTCCAGGGCTGGCACTCTACTCACTGTGCCACCTGGCTGCCCCCAGAATTAAATATTTTTTTAAATTGAAAAAAATGAGAAGCAAAAGTGAACATATTTTGGTAAAAAAGAAAAACTAAAATTACGGCTGTAACTCAAAAGAAATAATTCCCCAAACAGTATAATTTGCCCTGGCCTTGGTCTATTAACATAGTTCACAAACATTTATTATACTTCCTGTGACCCAGTAGTCCTTTAGGTTGGGGCACGTGGTCACCAAACATCCGAGGTGAGCTGTACAAAGGGCCTCATTGCAGGTGGCAGAGCCTGTCTCAGGCAGAGCCACTTGGTCCTCCCTGACACTGAACCTGTCTGCCTCTTTGCAGTTCTTTACCCATTGCTCCTGGTCCTTCCTCCGCCACGTGACAGACCTTGGCCTTGTGTGCCATTTTGAGGGCATCTCCTATGTCCCACATGAGTCTTCTCTAGGGCAAATATTCCCAGTTCCTTTAATTGATCCTCTCATGTCACAGACTCAAGGCCCTTGATCCACCCTGGTTGCCCTCTTCTGGACACTTTCTAGTTTATCACGGTGCTTAAGCTGTGGCGCCCAGACCTTTGGCCTTTGTATTGCCAGACCCAGCCCAGCGTCTTATACATATTGGGTACTTAATGCATGTTTGTTCAATTGGATTATGACTCTTGTTGAGATCAGCATGGTGTGGTAGAAAGAGTATTTACTATATTGGGAATTGGGATACCTGAATTTTAGTCCTGATTCTGTCACTTGTTAGCTGTATGACCTTATACAAGACATCTTCCCCCTTGGTAAGTGAAATGTATTGGATAAGATGATTTCTCAGGCCCTTCCAGCTGGAAAATCCAGCAGTTACATTAAATGGTCAGTTCCCTGTTGTACATGTGAGGAATATACCTATTGATTAAAGTGATGTTCACCGTAAAACTATGGCATTACGAAAATTCCTTGTACACATCTGAACTGCTGCATTTAGGAAAATGTTTGGAGAGACCTTTAAAAGCAAAAATATCTGTATCTATCAAGGTAGCTTTAATGTTGTGAACAGAACATATTGAGTGGAGAAGTCGCTGGTTTTTTCAGAGCTATCTTTAACTCCTCAGTATTGCTCAGCTGTCATGAACTTGATAAATAGGTTGTTTGCTGGCATGAGTTTCTTGGACTGAATGTTTCATGACTTTAACTTTGCATGATGACATGTCTGTGTTAGCGTCAGCTTCCTCTGCTTGGGCACCGTAGAGGAGTGCCGTCCTCCTAAAGAGACAAAGAGGGCAGTGACTGCTGCTGACCCCGGGGTGCGCCATGCAGAGAGGCCATGGGACCTTCGCTTTGTTGACCCTGAGGCCTCAAACAGACTTAAGTCCACCTTGTGCAGCCCGCTGCCCCCTCCTTATTTCACAGATGAGGAAACTAGACCAGGGAAGGAGATGGAGCTGCCTCAGGTTTAAGCAGGCTCAGAAGGTCATAGCTTTAGAGCCAGAAGGGCCCTTGGAGGTCATCTAGTCCAGTCCTCTCATATTACAGAAGAAAAACTGAGGCCCAGAGAAGAGAAATGCCATGCTCAAGTTCACGCAGTCAGTGGCAAAGCAAGGCTTGGAACCCAGGCCTTCCACCTTCAGCTCCAGGACTTCCAGTGTTAACTCAGTGATCGGTTTATTAATATAGCTGTCTCTTTCTTTGGTGGTGGTTATAATCTTTGTTCTCCGCCTTACTTATTTTGTTTGGTGAGTATTATTTGCTAACAGGATAAATGTTTATACAGAGTTTATGATGGAATACTGAGCTTTACTGGTTCAGATGAGCTGGTAGGCAGACTTCAACCAACAGCCACCCTTGTGAATGCCAGTGGTTTAAAGGCATTATGTGATTTATATTCTCCTGCATGCCTCATTTGTAAATAGTGTCAGTTCTGATTTTCTAACTAGTCAAACTTAAGTCTCCTAGGAGAAAAGGAAGATATTTTTTATCATGAAACAAATTCTCAGTTCTTGTCATGGAATGAGTGAATACAGTAAAATGCCTGAGCTCCTATTTCTGGCATCTTTATTCATTGATTTGCTTGTAACCTTGAGAAAATCAACTAACCCTTTTACAAGTTTCTTTGTCTCTAAAATGGAAATGACAATACTGACATTGGGGTGCTTTCTTTTTCCTCCCTCCTTTCCTTCCTTTCTTTCTCTTCCTATTTGAAAGTGCTTTTCAGGGCTGAGGGAAAGTTATTTAAAAACATCACATGTATTATTTTTGTGGCCTCACAGATAGTCTTCCTTCCAGGTATCAACGATATAGCTTTTTGTGTGTCATAAATAGATAATATTCTTATCTCACATTGCTTCCAACAATTTACACACCTCTTTTTTTTTTTTAAGGTAAAAGCTAATGTTTTAGCAAAAAAAAAATGCTTTATTTGAAAGTAAGGTCACCATTTCTGTGCCATCATACATTATGATTAGCACATCAGCCAACCCTGTCCCTGTGGGATTTTGCAACTCAATTCATAGATAGGATCAGCTTTGTATTTTTATTTAGGAATAACAAACTGGTAGCATTTAAATCTTGACTGTGATCATGATGGAAATGCTTTGAGAATACAGAAAGGAAAGAAGCTTGTGTGGAAATAAATGTCAGTCATATTGTCCCTTATTTGCTTGCTTTCCTTTTCCTGTAGTATGGTGACTATGACCCCTCTGTTCACAAGCGTGGGTTTTTGGCCCAGGAGGAGCTGCTTCCAAAAAGGGTAAGTACCAACACTGGGTTTGGATGGACGTCTTTGGGAAAGCGAGGCAGATACACGTTTCAGAGAAAGCAAGCCAGAGGGCTGGAAGGGTCTTGGAGAGTGTACAGCAGAACCTTTCCTGATAAGTCTTGAGCACAGAACTTTGAGAATTGAGAATATTAAATCTGGTGCCCGTTGGGCCTTGACCAGAGGCCAGTTGCTTCCAACAGGGATAAAAGTGGTATCTCACTCAGTGAGTATTATGCCAGTTACTGGTTGATTAAGTCATACATGACATTATCCTTAGGTCAGAGGGGAAGCAACCTGAATTTTGAAGTTGTTCAGGTGGCTTCAGGATTGAGCCGTGAGAAGCTTAGACAAGACAAATTGGAGGGAGGGAAGAATGGTTTTTGAGAGTAAAACTCTTATGTTGCCCCTTCAGTTCACTGACAGCACAGACATCTTTTCCTTCATCGTGTGCAGTGCATCTGCTCAGTCTGCATTGCTTAATAGAGACGTCAGTGTCATTTTGTGTGGTCTTCACCTGTTTGTTTGGTGTCTTCCACCAGCGTTGAACAGATGAAGCCAATACTGTGTACACGCGATTGAAATAAATCATGTCTGGTCAGGCTTTTGATTGGTGGTGATCCCCTTTGAGACCTGTCACAAGGAATTTCTTCTCCAACATTAGTTCATCTATTATTTCATTCCCATGGACGTAGATTGCACTCCTTTCTTACCTTAATGGACAATTTGATGAGTTGTGACCACCCCCCCCAAAAAAAAACACCCATCTTGTGACAAACCTGGTGACAACTTTTTTGCACATAGCTTATTTCTGGAATGAGGGATCCAGAGTCAATACTTCAGGCCTTCCTGGCTTGGTAGAACCTGCCAAAGCTGGCCTTTGAGAATCTCAGCACTCCCTCCATGGAGCCATTGGAGCTATTGGAGCTGACCTTTTTGTAGGGGAACTCAGCTGAAAGGATCTTTTTGCTTTTAACTATGCTACTGAAATGGGTGGTGTGTACATATATGTGTACACACCCTTGCTTGCCTTTTTTAGGTAATAAATCTGTATCAGATGACACAGGAGATGTGGGAGGAGAGAATTACCTCCTGGTATGCAGAGCACCGTGGCAGAGCAAGGTGAGCCTCCCAAAGGCCCGGGTGTGATGGATTTCTGCTCTAGTCATGTGGACACTGCTCGTTTCTCTGTGCAGTGAATAACTGGGGTCTGAGCCAGCCTTCCTGGGCTGTAAATAACTTTTCTCATAAAGGCTCTTGTATTGGATGCAGGTAATGCTGTGTGCTGAGCTACATAGGTGGAGCCCAGGGTGTTTAGTTGTGAGGGTTTGGGAATGGGGCCACAAACCTGATAGGGCAGCCAGCCCCAGCTGTAACTCTTGGGGGGTTTAACCTGGCTTCTTGAAGGAAAGAAGCAGCTTGTGGAACATGAATGGGAGTCTAGAGTAAGGGACATCAGACATGATCATCTCGTACTAAAGCAAATGCTAAAGTTTTCTTGTGGCTTCTTGTGCTCAGGTGGGGCCAGTGAGCCAAGTTACTTAAGACAGCATCCCTCTTGATTGGTATGAAGTGTGAATGCTAAAATCCTGGGCTCTTTCCTCTGAACCTGGGGTAAATAGGTAGAAGGTGCCTGGGAGGCTGATTTCAACATCCCGTAACTTCATGAAGAGCTTTCTATGACTAATTCTGCTGAAAACCCTGGTAAACTGATGAGTTCCCAGTGATTTATCCATCAAGGCACTTGTAGAGGCAGTCCATATTTCAGTAGATAGTTGGATTAGACATCCTCTGAGATCCCACCTTGTTCTAAGAGAGTGTGACTGTTGCCCTGTTTTTAATGGGAGTAGAAAGTCTTTCGGCATGCAGCCCAAAGTTTGTCTGCCAGTGACTCCTGGCAGAATCATCCTTCGCCTTCTCACTTAGCTGCTGTCATGTCGCTTGTTCTTGTCCTCACAGAGATGAAGCTGAAATGGAATACCTGAAGATTGCCCAGGACTTGGAGATGTATGGTGTGAACTACTTTGCAATCCGGGTGAGTTAATGCCTTGTCTCCTTATTTGTGCCCAATAATTCAATCCGATCAACATTTATTTAAGTTCTGGTGACTGTGGCAAGTGCTGTGCTGAGCATTGGGGAGACAATAAAAAGAAGCGGCCCCATTTCTCAAGGAGCTCATTATCTAACAAGGGAGACGGCACACCCTAGAATTGGTGGGAGGGAGAGGCATGAGATAACCAGCCAGGGCCATCTCATTCTGTGGAGCTGAAACCATACTGGGAAGCAGAAGCAGAGTGGAGAGCTGAGAGTTCAGTCTCTGTTCTCTCTAGAGAAGACCATGGGAGGAGTTTAGCACTCCATTGTGCAGCCCTCTGAGGGAGGCGGTGCACAAGGCTTGAGTCAGCATTGTGACCGAGAGTTTAGAAGTGATCGGCTCATCCTGGGAGGGGCATCTTATTCCGTAGAGATGTGACCAGAGGCTGACCACTGAAGCATTCTAGGCAGCTGGTAGTGCTATCTAGGCAGGCTGTGGGTTCAGTAAGAATAGGTAGAGAAGGGAGAGGAAGGGAGAAAGCACCATGAAAAAGCCTGAAGCTTGGCACAGGGCCTCCCCACCCCCAGGTGAGCAGAGCCCAACTTTTAACATAAAGTTCAAAGTCAAGAAGAAGGCTGGGACAATGAGCAAGAATCTAACACCCCCCCCCCCAAAAAAAAAGAGAAATAAAAAAAAACCTGAAAAAGAACTTCACCATAAAAAACTACTACAGTGGCAGGGAAGAAAACAACTACATAAAAACATTTACAACCAAAGCTTTAAAGCAAAAAATGTTAACTGGACCCAAGCCCAATAAGAATTCCTGGAGGACTTAAAGAAACTTATTAAGAGTGGCAGAAGAAAAATTGGAAAAAGAAATGAGAATTATGCAAGAAAATTTAACATCTTGGTAAATGAGGCACAAAAAAAATGCTGAAAAAAATAACCTTAAAAAACAGAATTGGCCTAATGGTAAAAGAGGCACAGAAATTCACTGCAGAAAAGAATTCCTTAAAAAGTAGACTAGACCAAATGGAAAAACAGGTACAGAAGCTCACTGAAGAAAATAATTCCTTAAAAATTAGAAAAAGGAAGAGCTTTTATAGTGGATGGGGAAAATGAGGGGGAAGCAGGCAATGTTTGAACCTCACTCTCATTGGGTTTAATTCAGAGAGGGAGTACACACACACACACACACACACACACACACACACACACAGAGTTGGGTACAGAAATCTATCCTGCCCAGTAGAGGAATGGGAGAGTAAGGGCATAAGAGATTGTGGAGGGAGAGGGGACAAAAGGGAAGACAGGCTAAAAGTAAAATAGACTTTTGAAGAGAGACAAGATAAAAAGAAGGATGAAGAGAAGAAAATAAGATGGAAGAAAATACACAGTAATCTTAAATGTGAATGGGATGAACTCACCCATAAAAATGGAAGTAGATCGCAGAAGGGAGTAGGAATCAGAATCCAGCAATATGTTGTTTACTGGAGACTCACTTGAAACCGAAAGACATACACAGTTAAAATAAAGGGCTAGAGCAAAATCTGTGATGTTCCATCTGAAGTAAAAAAATGGAAGGCAGGAGTGGCAATCGTGATCTCAAAATAAAAGATAAAATAGACCTAATTATGAGATAATCAGGGAAACTACATTTTGCTAAATGAGACAATAAAGTAATATCAAAATATGTTACAGGAGATTTCTCTGATAAAGACCTCATTTCTCAGATACTGAGTCAAATTTATAAAAATAAGAGCCATTCCCAAATTGATAAATGATCAAATGAATAAACAGTTTTCAGAAGAAGAAATCAAAGCTAGTATCTATAGTCATATGAAAAAAACTCTAAATCGTTATTGATTTTTGTTTTGTTCAATTGTTTAAGTCTGATTCTTTATGGCCCTGTTTGGAGTTTTCTTGGCAAAAATACTGAAGTGGTTTGCCAGTTCCTTTTCCAGTTCATTTTACAGATGAGGAAACTGAGGCAAACATGATTAAATGACTTGCCCAGTATCTGAGGTCAGATTTGAACTCTTGAAGATGAGTCTTCCTGACTCCAGGCCTGGCACTTTATCCACTGTGCCACATAGCTGAGGGAAAAATAGGTACGCTAATAAACTATTGGTGGAATTGTAAACTGGTCCAGTCAACCAAGGACAGTTTGTAATTATGTCCAGAGGGCTAGAAAACTACATGCCCTTTGACCCAGTAATACCACTATTAGATCTGTATCCCAAGGAGATCACAGAAAAAGGAAAGAGAACTTTATGTTCAAAAATATTTATAGCAGCTCTTTTTGTGGTGGCAAAGAATTGGAAATTGAGGGGATGCCCATCAGCTGGGGATGGCAGAACAAATTGTGGCCTATAACTCCTATGAGTACTGCTGTGATGGAGTACTATTGTACTATAAGAAATGATGAGGAGGGTCGTTTCAGAAAAACATAGGAAGACCTCTATGAACTGATGCAAAGTGAAGTCAGAAGTACTAGGGGATCATTGTGCACCATAAGAGCAGTGTTGTAATGATGATCAGCTGTGAAAGACTTGGCTACTTCAGTCACTGCAGTGATCCAAGACAGTTCCAGAAATGCTCTCCACCTCCAGAGAACTGATGAACTCTTCATGCACAATTGAAGTACAATTTTTTCAATTTATTTTTTGCAATATGGCTAATATGATTTCATTTGTATAGTTTACATCATTTTGCTTGCTTTCCCAGTAGGTGAGGGAGACAATTTGGAACCTAAAATTGAAAAAGAAAAGAATACTCAAAATAAATAAATAATAGGTTTTTTGTTTTTGTTTTTTTAAAGAGACTGTTTTGCTTCTGACCATTACCTCCCTTAATCCACACTCCCTTTTTTCACCCCTCCACCTCTTTCTCTTACCCCCTTTCCATCTTACTTTTCTGTTGGGTAAGATAGATTTCTGTACTTAATTATATGTATATCTATAGTCTTCTCTTTAAACTAATTTTGATGAGAATGGGGTAGCTAGGTGGCACAGTGAGTAGAGCACCAGCCCTGGAGTCAGGAGGACCTGAGTTCAAATCCAGCCTCAGACACTTAACACTTACTAGCCATGTGACCTTGGGCAAGTCACTTAACCCCAATTGTCCTGCTGTCCCCCTGCAAATAAATAAATGATGAGCATTAAAAAAAATTTTGATTAGAATGAGGTACAGGCATTGCCCCATTTTCCACTCCACTATAAAAGCTCTTCTTTGTGTGTCTCTTTTATGTGAGATAATTTTTCCCATTCTACCTCTCCCTTCCTCCTCCCTTTTTTTTTCTTGAGATCATCCCAACACAGTTCACACCCATGCCCTCTATGTAGACTCCTTCTAATTGCCTCATAATGATAAAGTTCTTAGGAATTATATGTATCATCTTCCCATTTAGGAATGCAAACAGTTAAACCTTATTGTGTCCCTTATGATTTCCCTTTAATGTTTTACCTTTTTAGTGCTTCTTTTGAGTCTTGTTTTTCTGTATTAAATTTTCTATTCATCTCTGGTGTTTTTATCAGGAATGCTTGAAAATCCTCTATTTTGTCACATATCAGTGTTTTTTTTTCCCGACAGATTATACTGCTTTGTTTGGTAGGCTCTTCTGGTTTATAATCCTAGCTCCTTTGCCTTCTGGAATATCATATTCCAAGTCCTCTGTTCCTGTAACATGGAAGCTGCTAAATCTTGTATGATTCTGACTGGGGCTCCATAATATTTGAACTGTTTCTTTCTGACTGTTATAATATTTTATATAATAAAACTGGGAGCTCTGGAATTTGACTATAATATTCTTGAAAGTTTTCATTTTGGAATCTCTTTCAAGAGATGATTGGTGGGTTCTTTCAATTTACACGTTGGATCTAAAATATTGGGGCAGTTTTCCTTGATCATTTCTTGAAATATGATGTCTGGGCTCTTTATTTTTTTAATCATGGTTTTCAGGTAGTCCAGTAATTCTTAAATAATTTCTCCTGGATCTGTTTTCTAGGTCAGTTGTTTTTCCAATGAGATATTTCTCATTTTCTTCTATTTTTTTATTCTTTTGATTTTGTTTTGTTGTTTCTTGATGTCTCATGGAGTCAATAGGTTCCACTTGCCCAGTTCTAATTTTTAAGGGATTCTTTTATTCAGTGAATTTTTGTCTCTTTTACCATTAGGCTCTTTTCCTAATTTTCTTACATCACTCTCATTTCTTTTCCCAGTTTTTCCTCTATCAGTCTTATACCTTTCTTTAACTCTTCCAGTAATTTCTGTTGGGCTTGTGTTCAATTAGCAATTTTCTTTGAGGCTTTTGTTGTAGCTTTTTTTTTTTGTTATTGTCTTCTTCTGAGTTTGTGTCGTGGACCTTTCCTGTCACCATAGTAGCTTTTTTTATGATCAAGTCCTTTTTTTTGTTGTTTTCTCATTGTTCCACTCTGTTTCTTGTCTTTGAATTTTATGTTAAAGTTGGGCTCTGCTTACCTGAGGTTGCTAAACTTGGGGCTTTTTCTTGCTGCTGCTGTCAGAGCTAGTTCTGGGGTGAGGGGCATCTGCAGGTTTTCGGTGCTTCTGCAGTGGTGCGATCCTGGGAGAATGGCGGTCACTGGTCTTGGCCCAGGAAGGGCACACCGTCTCTTGCAGCTACGAGTGCTAGTGCTTCTCTTGGCCTTCGAAGGGAACCAGGCCCTGTGCTCTTGTGACTGACCACAGATGCTCGTCTCTTCCCTGGAACTGAGACTCAGAACTGTGTATGGGCACTAGAGTTGCCAAATGGCAGCAGGCCCTGTACCCAGTAACCCCAGAGTGCCTCCGTTCATCTTTGTCTGACCCAAGCCCCTGACATCTTTGGGCTGAGAGTTCCTGAATAGCTGCTGCTGCTGTCCCCCACCCCAGTGTCCCGGATCTCTCCTCCAGGCTGGCACATGTCTCACCCAGACCTTTGGCTGGCTCTCTTGCTCCAAAATTCAATGGGAGGCATTATTCTAAAGTCTTTTTGCCAGGAAATATTGAGAGAGTTTGGCTGGGTTGCTGCTCTACTTCACCATCTTGGCCCTTAACCCCCCCGCCCCATTACTATTGTTATTTTTGCTCTAAATAGTTTATATTTTCTAATTACATATAAAATGTTTAACATTGTTTTTTTTTTTATTTGAGTTCCAAATTCTCTCTCCCTCCACCCCTCCCTCATTGTGAAGGCAAGAAATTTGACATAGGTTATACATGAACAGTCATGTAAAACATTTCCATATTAGACATGTTGTGAAAAAAGATACAACCCTTCCCCATCCACACCCTTCCCCCCCCCAAAAAAAAAAAAAAGAAAGAAAGTTTTAAAAACATTTTTTGATCCACGTTCCAGGCTTCATCAGCTCTTTCTCTGGAGGTGAGAGCATTTTTCATTATGCATCCTTTGGAATTGTCTTTGATAATTGTGTTTCTGAGAATAGCTAAGACACTCACAGTTCTTTATCGGACAGTATTGCTATTACGATCTTCATTGTTCTGCTGACTCTACTCACTTCATTTTTTATCAGTGCATGTAAGTTTTTCCAGGATGGCCTACTATTATTTTTTAAAACCTTACTGGCTCTATGGTCCAAAAAGAAGAATATAGTCTTTCTTGTTTTGCTTAAAATCAGCTGCAGCTATAAAAAATAGTGCAAAAATGCCACTTACATTTATTTGTTATTTAAAGTGCTTAATGGTCAGAGAGAGAAATTATGAACCTTCTGCTGATAGCACTTGCCTGCCCTCAAAGTGTTAACAAGAAGATTCATCTTTGCATAATAGATGGATCCTGATCACCGCTCATACTCATGTGGAGCTTTATATGTTTCTGATCACCAAAATATCTCTGGAGGTAGCTAGAACAGGTGTCACTATCCCATCTTTACAAACGAGGAGACTGAGGACCAGTGATGTACACAGGGTCTCATAGCTAGTGATTGTCTGGATTGGGACTAAATCACAGGTCTTCTGATTAAGTTCTCTTTCCACTCTATCCCGCTTACCTTCTTGAGAGTTTCTGTACCTTCTGAATAACTGCCTGTGTTCATATGCTCTTAACTCTGAGTTAGATTTCTCTGTCATTGCTAAGAGGGTTAGTAGAGTGGTATACCTTGCCTTGCTTCCTCTGAAGATGTCCAACATCTTCTGCTGTGGAGAAAGACTGTTGGGCTTTGACATGAACACCAGCTTAGATTTGGAATGGAGTTCAGATTGGGTTGGGTTGAGAATTCTCCATGTTCATTCTGACTTCTAAATACTAGAACTTGTTAGGTGTATAATTACCTGTTTTAAAATTAAATCAGTCAGTTTCCAGTTACAGTTCTCCCTTTCCTTCCCTCCCCCCAGGTAAGGATAACTTTATCTCCTATTCAAGTCTTTATGCTACATCACTGATGGTGTGGTTGTTTAATTACAATTTGAGTTTTCAGCAGTGAACTTCATTGGGTTCCTTTAGTGTTGGTTTTTAAATTCTCACTTTAAAATTTTTTTTAATTTAATTTGAAAAGATTAACAAAAATTTTGTTTTCTTTCCCTCCCTTTACTTGCCCCTCCATTGAAAAAGAAAAAGAGGACTCTTGTAACAAATGTGCATAGACAAGCAACACAGATTTCTGCACTATCTGTGTCCAAAAAATGTTTGTCCCAATCTGTGTCCTGAATCTACCACTTCTCTTTAGTAGAGATTGAATGTTTCATCATGAGATGTCTGAAATTGTGGTTGGTCATTGAGGTGGCCAGAGTTCTTAAGTCTTTTAGAATTGTTGTTTTTATAACATTGTTATAAAACTCCTGGTTCTGCTTACTTCACTAAATCAGTTCAAACAAGTCTTCCCATGTTTCTCAGAAACTTGTCTTCATCGTTTCTTATAGAACAATAGAATTCTGTTATGTATTTATATATCATAATTTCTTCAGTTTTTCTACAATTCCAGTTCTTTGCTGGTATAAAAAGAACTGCTATAAATATTTTTGATATGTAGGTCCCCTTCCTTTTTCTTTTATCTCTTTGGGTCATAGATTGATCAAAGGGTGTGCACACTTTAGTGACTCTGGGTATAGTTAGTACAGAATAGCTAATACCAATTCATAGTTCCACCACTAGTGTCTTAAGTATCTGTTTTCCTCAGACCCCTCCAGAGTTTGTCATTTTCCTTCTTTTTTGCCAGTCTGTTAAGTTTAAGCTAAGACTTCAAAAGTTTGCATTTTCCTAGTTATTAGTGCTCTGAAGCATTTTTCCATATGGCTATAGAGAGTTTGGCTATCTTCCCTTGAGAAACATCTGTTCGTGTTCTTTGATCATTTATTTATGTTGGGGAATGGCTCTTATTCTTGTAAATTTTGATCAGTTTCTTTAAAAGGTCTCTCTGTATATCTTGGAACTGGTGAAGCCCTTAACAGAGGAACTTATTGCAAATATTTTTTTCTACCCATTACTTGTTTCCCTTCTAATTTTGGATGCATTGGTTTTGTTTGTTCAGAAACTTTTTTTTTGTTTTGTTTTTTTGTAGGGGAGAAGGTAGAGCATTTGGGGTTAAGTGACTTGCCCAGGGAACACATGTCCTCCTGACTCCAGGGCCGGTACCCTATTTACTGCGCCACCTAACCCCTGTTCAAAAACTTTTAAATTTTGTGTAATCAGTTTTATGATTTTTGTGATTCTATGATTCTCTCTCTTGCTTATTTAGTCATGAACTCTTCTTCTACCCATAGATCAGAATCTAGTTTTTCCCTTGCTCCCCTAATTTGGGTATGATACTATCCTTTATGTCTAAGGCATCCATCCTTTTGAAGCTTATCTTGGTATGTGGCGTGAGACATTGATCTTTAGACCTAATTTCAGCCGGACCACTTTCCCATTTTCCCAGCACTTTGTGTCCCTTAGTGAATTCTTAACTTCATAGCTTAGAGCTTCAGGTTTATTTTAAATTGTCTTTTGATGTAAATAAATTAGCAGCTCTTAAATGCACCTCCATTCATTAGCCTGTGGATGTTCTTTGAGCTAATGTTAGGAGTTACCTGTCAGCCTTCTAGGCTGGAAAGGTGACCACGACAGCACATGTCAGTGGCATTTTGATGATAATAATTCTAGCTAACATTTCCATGGTGCTCAAAAGTTTGCAAAACATATTCTGTTTGTCTTCTTGGTGTCTCCCTGTGCCTCCTCCAAGAAGCCATAACCTCTCTGGGCTAACCAGTTGATGCATCTTCAGCTGGAACCAGTTGAAATTTGTCAAATGTAACAGTTTGTACAGATCTTTAAAGATGTGACTAAGACCTTTTGATTGAGTTGGACCTGACACTGGCTCTTCTTTATTTGTGGCGCAGAATAAGAAGGGCACCGAGCTGCTGCTCGGAGTGGACGCTCTGGGCCTCCATATCTACGACCCTGAAAACAGACTGACCCCCAAAATCTCCTTCCCTTGGAATGAAATCCGGAACATCTCTTACAGCGACAAAGAGGTAGGCGGGGCGCGGCGCCACGCAGGACGTTCTTGTCTGTCCCGCCTGCCAGAAGTACCGTGGTATAGATGCTCCCTCTTAGTGCACAATTCCTCAGGTCTGCAGCAGTGGCTTCTGGCTGTTGGTTTGTGCAGCGAGAATGACCCAGCCCCACTTCTTAGGAGGCAAGAGACTTAACCTGGCAGAGTTAAGTACAACGGAAAATGAACATTTCTAACTAATGGGTGGATTCTGAGCCTGGTTGAAAAGCCAAGAGCTAGAACTTACTGAGGGCATTTCCTGTGCCCAGTCCTTTGCCCTATGGGGTCTAACATGACAGTAGTAACTCACCATGTGTCATCCTGGAAAGAATGTCAGGCATGGAGTCAGGAAGACTGGTGTTTGCAGCACACATAAACACTTATGGGGCAGTGTGACTCTGAGCAAGTAATTTACCCTTTCTGAATCTATGGGGCTAAAAAAATACTTGCAATACTGACCTTCCAGGGTTAAGCATTACAGAAAGGTGAATGATTCTTGTCTGTAACAAACCTGTGGGCTAGGTTGTACAAGGATCACCATGCTCATCACCACTGGGGCACATTGAGATTCATATCCAGAGTGGTGTAAGTCAGACATGTGGCCCGTAGGCCTGAACCACATTAAAATGTCATTGGGAAATATCTAACAAAGTAAAGAAAAATACAGCAGGGATCCTCCAGATGGCTTTGTGGTCCATTTCTGTTTGAGTTGGAGCCCACTGATGTAGGTGATGCTTAGAAGAGTCAAAAGTGGGCTTCATCCATGGCACTTGGAGCCAGCAGACTTGGCAGGTTTGAATCCTGCCTCTGATACGTACTTGTTCTGTGTCCCTGGGCTGGTTATGTAACCCCAGAACTTTCTCGTCTGTATAATGGGAATGATAATGCCTGCGCTCTTGATCTCATGGGATTGTAGATATTAATTGTTGTCATTCAGTCATACAGTTGTGTCCGACTCTTTGTGACTCCATGGACCAACTGCCCATGAGGTTTCTTGGCAAAAATACTGGAGTGGTTTGTCATTTCCTTCTCAAGTTTTATTCAGGCAGGGGTTAAGAGACTCTCCCAGGGTCATATAGCCAGTAAATGTCTGAGACAGAGCTGGACTCTGGTCTTTGTGACTCCAGGCCCAGTGCTTAATCCACCGAGCCTTCTAGCTGCCCCTTTGTAGATATTAAAGCACTCTGCAAATATGAGTTGTTATCATTATAATGAAGCAGACTTTGTCCTCCTGAAACTTATAAACTAATAATGAAGAAAAAACTAGCACTCCCTAAACAGTTAGCACATAATTAAGTCTTAATAACAGAGATGTTTGGTCTCAGAATTTAAATCTCTTCCTGTGGGACGATGACCCAGATTTCTCAACCATTGTAATTCATTCACCAGATATTTATTAAAAATATTCTCTGACAATAGCTGACAAAGCATTACAGAAAGTCTTCAGTTTAACAGACTTTTATTACTATTCAAGGCATCATCTTAGACAGTGGAGATAAAAAGACAAAAGAAGAGAGTCTCTACCCTCAGAGACCTTACAGTGTAAGGAAAAGACAACAGGCCCACATGGGTCGCCAACAGGAGGGGATGAGGACTGAGCACAAGGTATCGCTAACCTGGCAAGGTCCCTGCCCCAGGGGCTGCCCTGGCATCATGGACCCGTGTCTAGAGGCCAGGGCTCGGGAAGTGCTTGTTTCCTTTGTTTATAGAAACCAAAGGAGAAGAGGCCTAGACATTTGATACTGGACTGCGTTGGTGTCAGACAAATTGAACCTTGTAATTGATTTTGAAAGTGTTGAAGAGATA
Source organism: Petaurus breviceps papuanus (assembly GCF_028583685.1). Classification (NCBI taxonomy): domain Eukaryota; kingdom Metazoa; phylum Chordata; class Mammalia; order Diprotodontia; family Petauridae; genus Petaurus; species Petaurus breviceps. Next base: position 2,833,119 of record NW_027187465.1, on the reverse strand, counting down.
GAGACCACAAGATGGGCTTTTAGGGGTTTCCTTTAAAAGCCCTTTACTTGAAATCCTACATTACTCAGGCGTTTGGTTTGCCCCACTATGATAATTCTTCTTCTCTGATTTCATAAAAATGTTTACTGCACAGCCTTGGGTTGGAGCACTAAAAGCTCCCCAAACCCTCATTCTTCAAAGAACCCAAGGATTAAAGTCTCCCCTAGTGAGGCCTGACATCATAAACTCTAATCTAGCTTCTCTGGGGGAGCGGAGCCACCATGCTCCATCATGTCCACAATCCACGTAATAAGATGAGCCCAAGCTGGCTTGCCATGGAGCTGAGTTAGTGGTCTTCGTAGTTCTGGATGCGTGACAGCCGAGCTGTCAGAACAGAAAGGTTCATTTTTTGTAAGGGATCCATTGATCCCGGGAATGTTCTTGAGTGCTGCGACTGTGGTCTTCTCCACTGTTTGTGGTTTCTCACTGACAATCTCCAGTTAAATGGCAAAAAGAGCTCAAGAAATACTCCTCTAAGGGGCGGCTAGGTGGCGCAGTGAGTAAAGCGCCAGCGCCTGAGTCAGGAGGACCCAAGTTCGGGTTCCAGCCTCAGACACTTAACACCCACACAAAAAAACTAGCCATGTAACCTTGGGCAACTTACTTAAACCCAGTTGCCCTCCAAAAAAAAAACAACAACAACAAAAAACAAACAAAGAAAAAACCCAAATACTTTGGGGTGGCCAGGTGGCTCAGTAAGAGCACCGGCCCTGGAGTTGGGAGGACCCGGGATCAGTTCCAGCCTCAGATACTTAACACCCACACAAAAAAGAACTTGGGCAAGTTACTTAACTCCAATTGCTTTAAAAGAAAAGAAATGCTTCTCTAGAACTGCCAGGATTGTAGGAGGCCCTTGCCCGGACGACTGATGGATTCTGGGCGTTTTTTAGCTTGCCCGGCTGTGCTAATGACCTTTTTGCTGCTCTGAGAACTGGCCTCCCATGTGGTGGGTGTGATGTGTGTGTGTTTAAAAGACACCCCTGAAGTATGGGATCAGCCCAAGTGGATGAATAAGCAGTGAAACTCTGTAGGTTCTCCCAGAGGGCCCTGGGCTTGGAGGGTAACATGGGGGGATAGCCACGGGCTCCGCCTGCAGGAGTCCCAGGTCCTTGCTCTGCGAGCCTGTAGTAACTCAGCCAAGTTTATAAGGTTCTTTTCTTGTGAACAGCCCTTTGAACTGAGTGTTATGAACTTCATTGTCCAGATTTTATTAATGAGGAGAAGGCACAGCCCTTCTAAGTACCAAAGCTACCATGCTGGGCCCTGGTGGGTGTAATCCCAGACTTTGGAATGACCCATTGAGCCGTCCTGTGCCCAGATAACTACGTGGGGAGTGCCACCAAGGAGGCTGGCCAGGGAGAGCCTGTTACAAACCTGAGGAGGGCGACATCCATTTCAGCTGCAGGCATGGGGCAGGGAAGACATCTTGGAGGAGGTAGACTTAGAAGGTCTTCCTGACCGAGGCCTTGGAGAAAGGGAAGCAGAGGTCCCTTGGAGAGCCCATTCCAGCACGAGGGCCTTCCTCAGAGTAGGTAATAAATGCTTTCTGAATGGCTTTGAGGCATGGGCAAATAAGCCGTGGGAGCCAAGGAAGAGATGACCAAAGAGAGTGCAGGAGGGGAGCTGTGAACAAGCGTGGACTATAGCGTAGGATAAAGTCAGCCTCAGATGGTGGGGAGCCCGGGGGCCGGTCGGCAGTGAGGAGCCACGCAGTGGTCTTACACAGACCGTAGCAGTCTCCTTCCCAAGGACTGCCGCGCACAAGAGGCCAATTGTGGCCGGAGGGATCACTTGGGAGGCACTTGTCATGACAAGAGCAGAGAGGTCCTTGGCACCGTGTGGTTGCCATGAGGATGGTTGGGATAGGGAAGGCATGGATGGAGGAGAACTTACTGAGGGAGAATGATCGGACTTGGCAGCTGATTGGATTCGGGGTGAGGGAGGAAGAAGAATGCTTCATGGAGAAGATGTGGATGGTATTGCCTTCAGCTGAAATCAGATTACTGCAGGAGTGGGTGGAGTGCAGACCAGCAAGTCAGGATATCTGCCCTCCATTGATTGGCTGTGTGACCCTGGTCAAGTCACTTAACCTCTATGTAAAATAAGATATCAGTAGCACTTCCCTCAAAGAGTCAGTTAGGATCAAATAAGGTGGTATGGCGACATGGACTTTTCTGATCCTGCCCCAGCCCAACTATCTGCCTGACTCCCACATCTGTTTGTATTGATAGAGGAAGTGAGGTGGAGCAAAGGCTGGGACCCTGGGCCTGCAGTCTGGCAGACCTGAATTCAAACGTGTGACCAGGGCAGATCGTTTAACCTCTGTCTGCCTCAGTTTCCTTATCTGTAAAATGGTTGTAATCCTACCTCTCAGGGATATGGTCAGGATAAAATGATATACTTGTAAACAGCTCTGTAAATGCTTTGGGAGCTGGGTAAATGCTTGTTCTCTCTGTCTCCCTCTCTCTCTGTCTCTCTGTCTCTGTCTTTGCTCTCTCTCTTTCCTCTTCTTCCCTCTCTTTCTCTGTCTCTCTGTCTTTCCTCTCTCTCTGTCTTTCCTCTCTTTCTCTGTCTCTCTATCTGTCTCCTCTCTTTCTGTCTGTCTCTCTCTGTCTTTCCTCTTTCTCTGTCTCTCTCTGTCTTTCCTCTCTCTCTCTGTCTTTCCTCTCTGTCTCTGTCTCTCTGTCTGTCTTTCTCTGTCTTTCCTCTCTCTCTCTCTCTCTGTCTCTCTCTGTCTTTCCTCTCTAGCCTCTCTTTCTCTGTCTCTCTTTCCTCTCTCTCTCTGTCTTTCCTGCCTCTCTTTCTCTCTCTCTGTCTCTCTCTTTCTCTCTCTCTGTCTTCCCTCTCTTTCTCTCTGTCTTTCCTGCCTCTCTTTCTCTGTCTCTCTGTTTCTCTCTCTTTCCTCTCTTTCTCTCTCTCTTTCCTGCCTCTCTTTCTCTGTCTCTCTTTCCTCTCTTTCTGTTTCTCTGTCTCTGTCTCTCTCCTCTCTCTCTCTCTCTCTCTCTCTCTCTCTCTCTCTCTCTCTCTCTCTCTCTCTGTCTTTCCTCTCTCTGTCTCTTTCTCTCTGTCTTTCCTCTTTCTCTGTCTCTCTCTCTGTCTTTCTTCTCTTTCTCTGTCTCTCTCTTTCCTCTCTCTCTGTCTTCCCTCTCTTTCTCTGTCTCTCTCTCTCTTTCCTCTCTCTCTCTCTGTCTTTCCTCTCTCTGTCTCTGTCTCTGTGTCTTTCCTCTCTCTCTCTCTCTTTCTCTCTCTCTCTCT
>NW_027187465.1:2787224-2829725 GCF_028583685.1 Petaurus breviceps papuanus | reverse complement strand
TCTCTCTCTCTCTCTCTCTCTGTCTTTCCTCTCTGTCTTTCCTCTCTTTCTCTGTCTCTCTCTTCCCTCTGTCTCTCTCTCTCTGTCTTTCCTCTCTTTCTCTCTGTCTCTCCTCTGTCTTCCCTCTCTTTCTCTGTCTCTCTCTTTCTCTGTCTCTCTGTCTTTCCTCTCTCTCTGTCTCTCTCTGTACCTTGGCCTTGTTCATGCCTGGCTCTGTTAGCACTTAGGAGCATTATGCTGAAGTGACTGCCCTGCTTCCTTGCTCAGAAGCCTTGAGCAGCTCCCCTTTTGCTGTTGTGTGAAACTGAAATCTCAGCCTGACTTTGCGGGGCCTCAGCCTGTCTCCACAGCTGTTCCCACTGCTCTCCCAGCCCATGTACTGGGGCACTGGGGCTCAGGCTCACCCATTCTCTCACTGGCTCCCACAGCACAGCTCTGCTCTGCCCACATTTGCCCTCCTCTTGGCACCTGCCTCTGTCCTGTCCTGGCTGCCCCAGGCCTTCTGGTGCTTCTTCTGGCCAAAACTCTACAAGACTCAGTCTGTCACACGGTCCCACGTTGGTTTCTTCTGGAGCATCTTGTACCATTAGTTGCTGCTCTGTGTGTACTGGACGCGGCTCTGCCGACTTGGGTGCAAGCTGCCTGGGGGTAAGGAGTGCATCCTCCTCTCCTCTTGGTCCTCTACTGTGTTTGGCTCTGAGCCACATGGTTTGTCAGCTGTCTGGCCTGCTCTCAGCTCAGTCTGGCTGCCTTTGAGGTCCAAGTGGGTGTGTCTGGGCAGCCATGACCCTGCCAGCCCATCTGCCAGGTGCCTGCACCTTGCCAGGCCTTCAGATGCTTTGGCTCCTAACTGGCAGCACCTTGAGGAAGGTTCCCCCATCCCCACCCCTACCACAGTGAAGAAGCTACAGTTACTGTACCCACAGCAGTGGCTGTGCCCGTAGCCGTGGCTGCACCCACAGCCGTGGCTGCAGCCTTGCTGCTGAGCTCCTTCTGGGTGGGTGGGCATCAGGCAGCATAACACCTTTTCTTTTTCTCCTAGTTCACCATTAAACCTCTGGACAAGAAGATTGACGTCTTTAAGTTTAACTCCTCAAAGCTGCGTGTTAACAAATTGGTAAGTGGAGGCTCAGATTTCACTGCTCTGCTACATAGCTGGGATTTCGGGGGGGGGGGAATGAACTCTCTTAGAAAGAATCAGATGTCACTGTCATGACCCAGAGGGGTGTACCAAGTGGCACACAGCTATGTGCTTCTCTTGACTTATCCTTGAAGAGTCAGACTTAAACTCTACTGGTATGGAACATTGAACTATATCGGGAAGGAAGGTGAGAGACTTCCTCATCCTGTCCGCCTTCGGTTCTGGTTCTCTGCCCACCCACGGCACACCTGTTCCAAATGCGTCCTCGTGCAGGCCCAGGGACTGAGAAGCCTGCAGGAGGCTAACCCATTTTCAGTGTCACAGCCCCAAGAGGTCTGAGAAGATCCTCTACAGACTCTTCTCGGCTGCCTCCTTCCCTGCTTCTCTTTTTCAAGTTTGCTGACGAGGTACCCACGAACAGTAATGCTTCTTGTCTCACTCACATAGATTCTGCAGCTGTGCATTGGGAACCACGACCTCTTTATGCGCAGAAGGAAGGCGGACTCATTGGAAGTACAGCAGATGAAAGCCCAGGCCAGAGAAGAGAAGGCTAGGAAGCAGGTGAGTGGGCCCTTCACTGTGGAGGTATGCCCCCTGCCGGGCAGAGGCGTGGGTGGCAGTTGGTTGTTTGTGTCCAGGGCATGTGACCTCCTGGATCTCCCAGAGGGCCCCCCCCCTGCTGCCCGCAGAAGATAGGTCCGGGCCAGGCGATCCAAGTTGTGCTGCATAAATGTGTCCAGAGTCATTGCCGCTGCACTCTGTGTCTGGGCCCCAGCTGTAGAGGAAGTTGGGGTGTGTGAGCGGTGAGGGCTATTGGCAGCAGGCTGGCCTCGCTCCTTTGCCCGGCATTCTCCTTCGCTAATTGGATGGTGATGGAATGCGTGGCGGCATTTCAGAGCTCACTGGCAGAATACTGATCAGGTCCTGGATTTGCTTCTTCCCTGCAGGTCAGCCCCAGTGCTGGGCACAACCCAGCCCAGGCAGCAGCATGGAGCCAATGAGCACACGTCAGCAGATTGGGCTGTCTGAATCATTGTCTTGTGCTTATGGGCCTTTTCCACTCCCCGAAACCCACACAGCTGATCTGAGCCCTGCTGCCCAGCATACCAGTGGCATCTTTAGCCAGACCCCTGGAGAGCAGTGGCCACTAGCAGCTGGTGGCACACTGCATCACACAAATCAAGGTCCCCCAGGAGGGGAGTAGGGGGGTAGCGGCCAGGGCTGGAGTTTGGAACGGAGTGTCTGTGTTGGTTCTTGTGTGTGTGGGGCATTGGCCATTAGGAGACTCGTGCCTCATCTGCCTTCACCTTGTTGTCTGGAACGGTAGTGGGGGGCAGTGCTCCTGGAATTGTCTCCAGTAGGGTGATGGGGCAGTGCTTGCTATCAGGTAAGAAATGTAGTGATGTTCTTCCAGAGGCACCCAGTCTGCCCTCCCTTCCTATGGACGGGGCTCAGGAGTGAGAGGAGATTCCAAGAAGAAGGCAAGGGGAGGCTCCTCGGAGTCACAGTGACCCCCCATCAAATGATGTGCTCAGAGCAAAGACCTGAGTTGTCAGTGTGTGGGGAGGGAGGGCTGCTTTGGGAATGGGGGTGGGGAGGATAATGAGATTGGGAAAGTGTGTTTTCAAGGTGGAGATCAGTGGAAGGTATGCGCTGCCAGTCCGGGTTTCGCCTGTGGCCAGCGGCTGTGTGAACTTGGGCAAGACCTTTCCCCTTCTCCAGCTCTGTCTGCTTCCCTCTAACCTAAGAGGAGCAGGTTAGCTCTCCCCTGGGTGGTTCTCCAAGGGGAGCCTAATTTTCCAGGCTGCCCTTGGGCTTGTTTGTAAGAGGGAGACTGGGAAAACCTGAGCACCATTTTGTTCTTTTTCTGTGGTCTTCCCTTTCCCTTTTTCGCTTAGAGTTTAGCCTGAGAATCATCTGTCAGTGTTTGCAGTAAATCTGCACATCGCTGCCTTCTGTTTTCACGTTAGATTTGTTTCCAGGTCTGCTCTCAGCAGAGAAGTGCTGCTTAGGACAAAGAGGAAGAGAAGGGGGGAGAGGAGTGAGAGAGAACGACCCCAGGCAGATGGCTCTGAAAGGGGTGCTCCGGGGGGCTCGTACTCAAGCTTCTCTTTGCCCGAGATGGATGAGTGTAATCACATGGCATTCGGAGGAAACATGCGCTATTATGTCTTGGGAATGGATTGAACTAATAATCCTGTAAAGCCATGCCTTTAATGAAGACGCAGAAAATAGTGCAGCTTTCCCTTTCTCAAGTCAGCCAGGAACCCAGCACTTAGCCTGGGCTCATGGCCAGCATGAAGTTTAGCGTGCAGGCCAGTCAGAGTAATATGGGACGAAGGTGGGATGGTATCTGTAGGGGAGCCCCATGGGAGGTGCCTTTGTTCCCGCAAGGCTCCCACTGCTTCTGGGTCCATGTGGGTGTGCAGGGTGCTGCTGGGGACCCAGGATGCACACGGAGGTGCTGACTCCAGGGGCTTCAGATGAGTCAGGCTGGGGAGCTTTCAGGGCCTCACGGCCTAAGACTGTGGGTGTCTGCTACATCCAGTGCTGGCTGTGTAGGAGAGCAGGGCCTCTGTCCTGTGATGTCGCAGCTGGTGCCCGGTGTTCTGGGCAGCAGGGTCACAGCGCAACTGTCTGCTCCTGCAAGGGGTCAGGATTCCCCTTGTGGCCTGGACAAATGACATGACACTTTCTATTCCTCAGTTTCCTTATCCATAAAGGAGTTATGGTGATATTTGTGCCCTCACAGGGTTGGTCTAAGGACCAGATAAAATAATGTAGGTGATGGGGCGGGGTCACGAACTCTGTCACGCATTGGTGTCAGCACCCTCCCTCGCTGATGTGTTAGCTGGGGTTTGGCAGCTTAGCGTCTTGGCATGTTGTGGGGGACACTGAACTATTGCAAAGTCCCACAGACAGACAACATGTTTGCAGAAGTGGGGCTTTAAAGCAGGTCTTCCGGATTTCAGGGACAGTGCCCTCTCCCTCTGTTTCTCTCTCCCTACATCTCCTTCCCTCTCTCTCTCCCCTTCCCCCCATTCCTCCCTTTCTCCCTTTCTCTGTCTCCTTCCTTCCCCCATTTCATCCTCTTTTCCCTTTCTCTGTCTCTGTCTGTCTCTCCTTTCTCTGCTTCTCACTATAAATTTTGTTGTGTGTCAGGATGGTACTGACCTGTGATTTCTGAAATGGCAGAACCCCTTGCACAGTGCAGATTTCTCTACATCTCTTCCCTACCCTATCCGAGGATTGTCTGGAGCTTGGTGAGCCGGTGAAGGCTGCCCCTCCCACAGTGCTGGGCTCTTTGCTGAGTGGCTTCTGCTGCAAAGCTCAGCCCTCAGGCTGCTGTGCCGCGCTTTTTCTCATATCGTACTTTATTTTAAATTATGGTATTTTAAATTACGGTACAACTATATGCTGCTATCACTTGCCACTTATTATTGTAAATCTTGGGTATTTTGCATAACTCAGAAAAGTCATAGCTTCTACCAGGGATGACAAAGTCCATAGATGTCTCCAGAGCATAGGAACCAGATTAAAAGGAAATCGGGAAATATTTAACAAAACAAATAAAAATGCTCTGCAGTGATTTCTGAGGCACCTAAACCACAAGATGATGGGCTCTAGAGTTTCTCTGATCCCCAAGCCCTCTCTAAGTCTCTCCAAAGGAGAAATTCTATGCCAAAGATAACTTAATTTCAGCTGTTTGTATGGTCTAGGGCAAGGTTAAAAAATAAATAAAAAACAAAACTCCAAAACCCATGAACTGATGCCCACCGATTCAGCCCAGCAGCAGGGCTGCACGAACAGACCCAAGGACATGACACGGGCCTATATCAAAGCCCACTCTTACGCCCTGGGCCCCCTCCCTCTTTTTGGTGCCTTAAAGATCCTGGCTTCAAGCTGTGGAAGTTCCATTGGACCTCATAGCCCTTCAGGAGCAGAAGCCTGCCAGGGGCAGCAGTATGGAAGCAACAGTGCTGGGGAAAGCAGATCCTCTGGTGTTGGGCCACAGACCTGAGGAACGGAAGGAGCAGGACAGGTAACCAGGACAGGACACTGTGCCGTGCCTCACCAAGGCTGAGGGAAAGAACCCAGCATCCGGCGGGAGCCAGTTCTGACCACCCAGACGTCGCCAGCAGAGACCTGGGCTGGTGACTGCGAATGGCTCAGTGTGGGAGGAGGCCAGGATACCTTGAGATTCAGCCCCAAGGAAACCACAGCCAGGGGGAAGTGAGTGATGGGCAGTATAAGGGGAAAAAGACTGAGATGACCAGACGTCTCAGAAAGATACAGACAAGTCAAGAGGAAGAAGAGCAAGAAAAGGAGATGGAGTGTCCAGATCGAGTAAATGAGTTCAGGATTCTAAGCAAAGGAAAAGGGAAACGATGCCACACTTAGACAGAAGACCCTGTGGAATTTGAGAACAGGGAACCACAGCACACTGTTTCTGACTGGTTAAAGAGAAATATGAGGATTATGAAAGCAGAATTTAAGACCTGCACATAAATACTCATACAAAATGGGGACTCTGCAGTGGCAAGCCTCTCCGAAGAAACAGGAGAGAACAGCAGACTGGGAATGTAAAGACACAGAAGTGAAGGACAGTCTAAAAGAAAAGAGGCAAAAAACAAGACCGTTAAAAGAAAACGTGCTCGTTATACAAGCAAAACATACATATCTTGAAGACCTACAAATCTGAGCTTAACCATACAGGCAAAATTCAATGATTAATTCAGTAATAAAGGAAAATTGGAAACATTTTTAGGAAGAAAACAAGAACTAAAAGAGGTTAATGTGTTTTTCAAACACTCCAAACAACAGAAATGCAGGAGGGAGGAATAAATGCAGTGAGGAGGCCAATGGGAGTTGTGGACAGAATCTGGGGGCACCCTGCCTGCAGGTGAAGCAGTGGTTTATAACATAGGAAGGTACATGATAGAGGTGGTGGGAAGTGATGCACCGGTGTCAAATCAAGGAATAGCAATAAGGGGAAGGTGACCTCTGGGTCTCAGAAAAAGAAAGGCCTGTGGGGGAGTGGGAGGGGAGGGGGAAGGAGGCCTTATTTTGAAGGTGGAGGGGTTCCACTGATGGATGTCCTTATGAATGAAGAGAGGTGGGCAGTGAAGGGAAATGAGGACCTCACACTATAAGGAATGGGGATTTGGTGCTAGAAAAGTCCATGTGGGTTTAGGGCTGGGGGAGAAGGGACAGTGTTGGGAACTCTGCAGGTTCCAGCTGGCACCTGGAGGACTGGGAGAGCATGGACATGGGAAGATGATTTTCAGGCAGACATAGAAGGAAAGATCAGCAGGAAAGGGTGTAGATCAGTAGTGGATTGCATAATCAGGGATGTGACGGGGATCTGACCTTAGACACTTCCTAGCTGTATGGCCCTGGGCAAGCCACACAATCTCTCTTTGCCTCAATTTCCTCATCTGGTAAAGGGGGTAGTAATAACTTAATTATCATTGCACCTACCTCCAGGGCCGTTGTGATGTTAAAATGAGGTATTTGTAAAGCGCTTAGCACAGGTCCTGGCACATGACCAGTGCCTGATAAATGTTGGCTGGTAATGTTATTACTAGTACTACATTAATATATTATGTATTGACAGTGTCAGTGGTGATTGGCATTGCTTCAGAAAGGAAGCACTGTGGAAAAGGGGAATCCATGGGATGAGCCGCAGAAGGCAGTGGCAGAAAGTGCCTGAAGGGCAGAGCTTAGAATATATTCTTTTAAAGCTTTGATAGCATGAAGAGGGAGACCAGACCAGATGATAGAGATCATGAGTCAGAGAATAAGGCTCCAGAGTGAACAGAAAGAGAAGGTGCATAATGAGTCAGGGAAGTCTTTTTGGAAAGGGGCACAAAAAGAATAAATTTAAAAACTAAGCTGAAGGGGATAAGAGGAGGGGGGAATATCAGATGAGAAGAGGGGATCAAGGTGAAGGGAAGAGAGTTGGGGAAACAGGCCCACCTTAAAGACTAAAGTGAAGTAACCGAAGGAACATTAGACTGTCCACAGCGGAAGAGGGAATGTGAACCAAAAAAGCTTCTGCACAGATGACATTAATGCATTGAACATGAGAAGGGAAGTGGGTGAATGGGGAAAATATTGTTGTATGGGACAGCTGGGTGGTGTAGTGAATAGAGCACTGCCCCTGGAGTTAGGAGGACCTGAGTTCAAATCTGGCTTCTTGAACTTAATATAATAAACTAACTGTGTGACCTTGGGCAAGTCACTTAACCCCAATTGCCCTACTTTCCCCCCTTCAAAAAGCAAAAAAGAAAGAAAGAAAATATTGTTGTATCATATTTCTCTGATAAGGCCTTGGTATCCCAAGATACATAAAACATTAATAATTATATATGACTAATAGCCATTCTCCAATACATAAGTGGTGAAAGGATATAAATATTTCTGAAAAGAACTGCAAAATATTCATAACCACATGAAAAGCTCTAAATTCATAAAGTCATCAGAGAAATTCAAACTAAAACAACCTGGAGCCTTCACTTTCACAGACAGCAAATTGGCAGAAATGGCAACAATCAGTAATGGGAAGGATATGGAAAGACAGGCACACTAATACATTGTTGGTGGAGCTGTGAAATGGTTACAACCATTTTGGAAAGCAATTTGGAATTATGCAAATAGGGTGACTAAAATGTACTTCTCTTTAAACCAGAGACTCCATTACTAGGCTTATGTCTCAAGGAAGTCCCTATATAATCCAAAATATTGATAGCAGCATTTTTTGTGATGGCCAAGAGTTGGAAACAAGGTATATGACCATCAGTTGGGGGACGGTGAAACAAACTGTACATGAATGAAGGGAATATGACTGAGCTGTAAGAAATCGTGAGTGTCATGAACACAGAGAAGCCTGGAATGATCTCCATGAACTGATGCAGAATGAAGTCATCAGAACCAAGGAAATGCTATGAATGTGAATAGGAAAAATGATGATGTACCCAAAAGCCAGAAGTCAGAGTCAGAATTACAGAACTCGAGCAGGGCTGGGATGGCGAGAGATGAAAATCCTCCCCCCTGCTTGCCCCTTGTGGGAGTGGCAGGACGATGGCTGTCGCATGGGGCACAGGGTGTCGAACTTCCCCAGTGTATTGATAAGTTGTGCAACTTTTCTGTCTCCAAGAAAGTGTTTGTGACGTGGGGAGGATGGATACTTGGGGTGCTGTGGTGATGTAAGAAACAGAAAATGTCCGTAAAACTCCAGTGCTCAATGAGTGATGTGGAGCAACCATAGATGGGGTCACTTGGTGGTTTTCCATATGGGTCTACAGGGATTACAGGGATCCGCTTGTGGGCAGGATTGGTCTGGATTCCTCATCACCTGTTATCATTCTCAGTCCTTTTGTCCCTCACCTCCCTAGATGGAACGGCAGCGTTTGGCTCGAGAGAAGCAGATGAGGGAAGAGGCTGAGAGAACGAGGGATGAATTGGAGAGAAGGCTCTTGCAGTTGAAGGAGGAAGCCACTATGGCCAATGAAGCTCTGGTGAGTCCTTGGAAAGATTGACACTGCCCAGTGTAATGGAAAGGAGGAAGATCAGAGCCCAGAGGGTCTGGGTTCTAGACCTGCTCCAGTTTCCACCTGTCTAAGATGGGGTGGTGGGCAGCAGATCGGTAGATGCGGACTGGACAGTCCTTTCACCTGTAAATCCTAGGCTTCTGTCACTATTGTCACTGGAGATTTTTAATCAGGGTGAGAATTGAAAACCTGTGAGAGCAGAAGTGGCCATTGCCTTCCAAGAGCAGTTGACAGCTCTGGGATTTCTCGAGCCTAGTAACTCTCCTTTTGAGCTCTGAGGGGGAACAGTCAAAGCACCCAGCTTCACTCTTTTTGCTCTCATTTTGCTGTATGTCTGTGTTTCTCCATTGTTATTCTCAGAAGCAGACTTAGATTGAGTTCTTAAAAGCTTTATCTCTTATTGATACCTCTTGTTCTCATCAAACTCATTACCAGCTCTATCTTTTTCCTGCTTCCCTACTTAGAGAACCAGTGTCTTGTATCAAACAATGAAAAAGAGGCCACAGGGCAGTTCACAACTAGTCACCCACGTCTGAGAGTGTATACACTATTCTGCACCTGTAGTTCCCCACTTCTGCAATGAAGGGAGAGTAGAATTTTCTCAGTTCTGCTCCAGACTAAAGCTTGGTTATTATAATTTCTCATTGTTCTTTTCTTATTGTTGTTCAGCTGCTGAGCCTTGTCCAGCTTTTCATGACCCCATGGGACATAGCATATAGGGTCTTTCTGTCCTCCACTATCTCTGGAAATCTGTCCAAGCTCATGTTGGTTGTTTACACGACACTCTATCATCTCATCCTCTGCCATCCCCTTTTCCTTTTGTCCTTAGTCTTTCCCAGTATCAGGGTCTTTTGCACTGAGTCCCATCTTCTCACTATGTGGCCAAAGCATTTAAGCTTCAGCTTCAGTATTTGTCCTTCCAGTGAATAATCTGAATTAGTTTCTCTAAGTATTGATTGATTCGATCTTCTTGATCTCTCAGAGACTCTCAAAAATCTTCCCCAGCACCATAATTGAAGAGTCATTGATTCTGTGGCACTCAGCTTTCCTTATAGTAAGACTTGTAGAGCTTCATTGATTGCTACTGAAGAAACCACAGCTTTGACTCTGCAGACCTTTGTCAGCAAGGTGATGTCTCTACTTTTTAGTCTGGTGTCCAGATTTGCCATAGCTTTCCTTTTAACTTCATGGCTGCAGTGGCTGACTGCGGTGATCCTTGAGCCCAAGAATAGAAAACCTGACCCTGCTTGTATTTCTTCCCCCTTTGTTTGCCAGGAACCAGTTGCCAAGATCTTAGGGTTTGTTTGTTTTAAATGTTAAGCCAGCTTTTACACTCTCCTCTTTCATCCTCATCAGAATGCTTAATTCTTCCCTTTCTGCCATATTTGTTTTCATCATGTGCACTGGTTTTCCATTTATCCCCCTTATTTTACTCTTCATAAGTTCATGGAAGTCTTTCTGTACCTTTTTGAGTTTTTAAGTCCACAAATTCCTTATAGTGCAGTAATATTCATTACCCTTTGTTAATTAGGGAATGGCTTATATTTGTTTAAACTTGAATACATTCCCTATATATCTTAGAAATTAGACCTTTATAAAAGAAACTTGCTGCAAAGATTATTTTTTCCACTTTCCTGTTTTTCTTTCAGTTTTGACTGCATTGGCTTTGTTTGTACAAAAACTGGTTTTGTGTAATCAGATTTATCCATTTTACCTCCTTTGAACATATCTATCTCTTATTTGGTCATGAACTGTTCCCCTATCCATAGATATAACAGATAATATCTTCCATGCTCTACTAGTCTGCTTGTGATGTCACCTTTTATGTCCAAATCATGTGTCCATCTTGAACTTGTCTTGGTAGATAGAGTAAGATGTTCGTCTATGTCTAGTTTTTGCTAGGCAGCTTTTCAGTTTTCCCAATGGTTTTTGTTGAGCAGTGAGCTCTTGCCTCAATAGCTGGGATCTTTGGGTTTATCGAACATGAAAATACTGTGTTCGTTTGCTGCTGTATATTGTATACCTGAACTGTTCCATTGATCAACCTCTGTATTTCTTACCTAGTACCGAATTGTTCTGATGGTTACAGTTTTGTGGAGTACTTTTAGATTGGGTACTGCTGGATATCCTCCTTCCTTCCTTTTGTTTTTATTGATTCCGTTGATATTCTTGACCTTTTGTTTCTCTAGATGAATTTTGTTATTATTTTTTCTAACTCTCTAATGTAACCCTTTGATAGTTTGATTGGCATGGCACTGATTACATAAATTATATCGCACCTAGTATGGTGCCTGGCATATAGCACATATTTAATGAATGCTTATTGACTGACTAGTGTTGTCATTTTTATGATGTTCCTTATTCTACCCTCTAATAATTACTGTTTCTCCACTTGTTTAAATCTCTCTTTATTTGGGTGAGGATTATGTTGTAATTGTGTTTACGTAGTTCCTGTGTGTGCCTTGGTAGGTTGACTCCAAAATATTTTATATTATCCATAATTATTTTATTGTTTTTGGAGGGTGAAACATAACCATTTATTTATTTGTTTGTTTGTCTATTGCTTTTTGGAGGGCAGTTGGGGTTAAGTGACTTGCCCAAGATTACACAGCTAGTTTTTATGTTAAGTGTCTGAGGCCAAATTTGAACTCAGGTCCTCCTGACTCCAGGGCCAGTGCTCTATTCACTGTGCCACCTAGCTGCCTCAGAACATAATTATTTTAAATGGAATTTTTCTTCTGTTTCTTTTTTCTGCATTTTTTCTTTTTCTTTTTTTTTTTGCATTTTCTTTTTTCTGCATTTTGTTAGTAATTTACAGGAATGATAGTGATTTTTGTGGGTTTATTTATATTCTACCACTCTGTTGAAGTTATTCAATGTTTCAGTTAGTTTTTAAATGAGCTCTTTAGGTTTCTCTCAGTAAATCATATCATCTGCAAAATTTGCTAGTGCTTATTCTGTTCAATTCTTTTTTTCGTCTTGGTACTTTTTTAGGATTTCTAGTATAGAATAGTAATGGTAATAGTGAACGTCCTTGCTTCACTCCTGATTTTACTGGAAGGATTTCTAGCTCATCCACATTACAAATAATGCTTGCTTTTGCTCTTAGATGCTACTTATCATTTTAAGGAAAATTCTGGATATAAGCAGAACCAAGATGATGGAGTACAGGTCGGGACCCAGCTGCCAACGTTCCCCTATAGGCAACTTCAAAATAATGCCTCAAATAAAATTTTGGAGCAACAGAACCCACAAAAAGTCAGAGGGAGACATTTATCCACCCTAAGACAATCTGGAGGCCTGCAAGAGAAGGATGGGCACTGGTGCAAAGTGTGGCAAGACCACCAGTGCTGGGCCTTGGAGGCGGCCGTAGCAGCAGCAACAGCAACAGCTTTGGGAGCTCTCAACCAGAGATAGTAAGGAGCTCAGATAACTAGTCAGAAGGAGGTTACAGGGATCCTTGGCTGGGCCTGGGTGCAGCTGGTGCCGATTGGAAACTGCTGCCCATAATCAGCTCTGGGTCACAGTCCCAAGATAGAGAAGAGTGCTTGTGATTGGTCACAAAGCAGCAGGGACCCTAGTCACAGTTTCAGGGCCAAGAGGAGCACTAGCACTTGTAGCTGCAGGGGAATAGGGACCTTTCCTAGGTAAAGACCAAAGTATAGACAAGGAGAGCAGTGACCACGTGTCTGCCAGGGTCACGTCACCTTGGAAGCCCTGAAAACTTGCAGACCTCCAGAACTAGCTCTGAAAACAAGAGCACAAAAAAGCCCAAAGTTTGCAGCAGTGCCTACCCTCCCTAAGGTGAGCAGAGCCCAACTTTAACATAAAGTTCAAAGTCAAGAAATAGTCTGGGAAAATGAGCATATAACAAAAAAATAAATTGACCATAAAAAGCTACTATGGTGGCAGGGAAGTCCAAGACGTAAACTTAGCAGATGACAGTGTAAAAATAGCTGCAAGCAGAGGCTCAAAGAAGAACATTAGCTGGACCCAGGGCCAGCAAGAATTCCTGGAAGAGGGGCGGCCAGGTAGCACAGCGAGTAAGAGCACCGGCTCCAGTGTTGAAAAGACCTGGAGATCGAATCCCGGGCTCAGACACTTAGCACCCACCCAGAAACACCTGGCCGTGTAACCTTGAGCAAGTTACTTAACCCCAATTGCTTAGGGGCAGCCAGTTGGCTCAGCGAGTAAGAGCACCGGCTCCAGTGTCGGGATGACCTGGATCAAATCCAGGCTCAGATACTCAGCACCACACCCAGAAATAATAACTGGCCGTGTAACCTTGAGCAAGTTACTTAACCCCAATTGCTTAAAAAGATAAAAAATTAAAAAAAAAAAGAATTCCTGGAAGAGTTAAAGAAAGAGATAAATAAGTAGTAGAGGGAAAATGAGGGGGGGTAGTGTATGAGAGTGATGATGCAAGAAAATTATGGAAAGAGAATTAACAGCTTAGTAAAAGAGGTGTACACATATATACACACATACAAACTGAAGAAAGTATCACCTTAAAAAAACAGAATTGGCTTAATGATAAAAAGGACAAAAATTCAATGAAAAAAAAAAACTCCTTTAAAGCAGAATAGGCCAAATGAAAAGAAAGATGCAAAAAAATCACCGAAGAAAAGACCTGCTTAAAAAGCAGAAGAATTGGCCAGATGGGAAAAATACAAAAGTTTACTGAAGAAAATAATTCCTTAAAAATTAGAATTGGGCAAGTGGAAGCTAATGACTCCATGAGCTGTCAGGAAACAATAAAGTCAAAAGAATGAAAAAAAAGGAGAAAATGTGAAATGTCTCATTGGAAAAACAACTGACCTGGAAAATAGATCATTGAGAGTTAATTTAACATTTGATGACCTGAAAGCAATGGTAAAAAAAAGTCTAGATATCATATTCAAGAAAATAAGGAAAACTTCTCTGATATTTTGTATCCAAAGAGTAAAATAGAAATTGAAAGGATCTACCAATCACCTTTTGAAATAGATCCTAAGATGAAAACTCCCTGGAATTTTATAGTTGAATTCCAGAGCTCTCAGGTCAAGAAGAAAATATTGCAAGCAAGCAGAAACAGTTCAGATGAGTTCAGATGTGGAACCACAGTCAAGATCACACAAGTTTTAGAAGCTTTCGTATTAAAGGAGCAGAGGGCTTGGTATATGATATTCTAGAAGGCAAAGGAACTAGGATTGCCACCAAGAATAACCTACCCAGCAAAACTGAATATAATCCTTCAGGTGGAAACTGGATATTTTACAAAATAGAGGACTTTCAAGCATTCCTCATGGAATGACCAGAGCTGAATAGAAAATTTCATATTCAAACATAAGACTCAAGAGAAGCATAAAAAGGTAAACATGAAAGAGAAATCATAAGGGACACAATAAAGTCAAACTATTTACATTCCTATATGGGAAGATGATACATGTAACTCCTAAGAACTTAATCATTATTAAGGCAGTTAGAAGGAGTCTTCATAGACAGAAGGCATGAATGTAAATTAGTTATGTTGAGATAATGTTCTCCCCAAAATATGAAGGGGTGAAAAAGACGTTTGCACTGGGAGAAGGGGGAAGGAAGAGGGAAAATGGGGAAAATTTTCTCATTTAAGAGAAATAAAATAGTTTTTACAGTGGAAGAGAAAATTGTCTGATCAATACAATGATCCGTGACAGTTCCAAAGGACTTGTGATGAAAAAATGTTATCCACCTCCAGAGAGAGTACTGATGAGCTCTGAGTACAAATTGAAGTATAATTTTCTCACTTTATCTTTTTGTTTTGTTTTGAGATATAGCTAATATGAAAATATGCTTTGCATGATTTCACATGTATAATTGTTTACCTTCTCAGTGGGTGAGAGAGGGTTATGAGGGAAAGAGAGGGGTCTGGAACTCAAAATTTAAAAAGAAAAAATATTTAAAATAAATATTAAAATTAAGAAAAAAGGAAAATGCTGTTTATTTCCTATGCTAGTGTTTTTTTTTTAACAGGAATAAATGTTGTATTTTGTAAAAAGCTTTTTCTACATTTACTTAAATGATTTTTGTTTTTATTGTTAATACAGTCAGTTATAGTTATAGTTTTCCTAATATTGAACCATCCCTGTGCTCCTGATCAAGAACCAGCATCATCCATAATGAAGACAAGTTAGAACAGGAGTGAAGCAGAAATGTTCATTATCACCATCAGTATTCAGTTTCCAGCATTGCCATAGTGATGATCTTTGTGATATATTCCTGTAGTTTCCTTGCTAACATTTTAAAATTTAAAATATAATTTAGTCTAAAATTAAGGAAATTATTCCATAATTCTCTGTTTTGATTTTCCCTGATTTAAATACCAAGATATATTTGTGTGGGGGCAGAACCAAGATGGTGGAGTAGAAACAGGGCTTCCCTGTGGCTCTAACTTCCACCTCCTCGAGTACATGTAAAAAATGACTCTAAACAAATTTTAGAGCTACAGAATCCACAAAGGGACAAAGAGAAACAAATCTCCTGCTGAAGGCAGCCCAGTAGGCTGGCAGGAAGCATGCTAAGAGCCGAGTGCGACCCCACATGAGTGGTTTTGACCCCAGGGTAGCCCTGACCAGCAGTGCCCAGAGCAGACTTCAGGAGAGTTAAGCACCAGCAGCTGTGGCAGTTTCCAGACTTCTCAAATCATAAATACCAAAGACAAAGTAAAAGGTCAATGTGGAATTCTGTTGGAACAGGGGTGGACGGAAGAGGGTGGTCCAGCCACTGCCCCTGGGGTGAGAGGCGACGGAGGCATGGTGGCACAGCCACGTGGCTGCCTCAGGAACTCCTGGCCTGCAGATCCTAGGGGGACAAAGCGACCCTTCAGAGGGTAATCTTTCTTGCTTTGACCTGCTTGGATCTGGATCGCGATCTTGGGTGGAGGTCCTGGGGTGTGTGGCCAGGTGCCAGGGGCTGCAGATAGGGTGCCCTACTAATTGCAGCTGTGAAAACCCCAGCGATTTGGAACAAAACTCTCCATTCTGAAAGCAGAGTTCTGCCATGGCAGAGTTCAAAAGTCAAGTAATTGACTGGCAACATGAGCAAGCAGAGGAAACACAATCCTACCATAGATTCCTTTTTCAGGGACAAGAAGGATCAAATCATGGAACGGGAAGAAGACGACAAAGTCAGAGCTCCTGCATCAAAAGCTCCCAAGAAAAATATGAATTGGTCACAAGCCATGGAGGAGCTCAAGAAGGATTTTGAAGTAAGAGAAGTGGAGGAAAAATTGGGAAGAGAAGTGAGAATGAAAGAAAATCAAGCTAAGATTAAAACCAAGAGTCACCTACCCAGCAAAACTAAGTATGATGCTTCAGGGGAAAATATGGTCATTCAGTGAAATAGAGGATTTTCAAGCACTCTTGATGAAAAAACCAGAGCTGAACAGAAATTTTGACTTTCAAATACAGGAAGCATGAGAAGGTAAACAGGGAAAAGAAATCATAAACTTACTAAAGTTGAACTATTTACATTCCTACATGGAAAAATGAAAAAACTCCTAAGACTTTTCTCAGTATGAGGACAGTTGAAGGGAATATATGTGTGTGTGTGTGTGTGTGTGTGTGTGTATACACACACACACATATGTATATGTATATATAGGAGGGTGTAGGTATGTATAAATATATATGTGAAGGTGTGCATATATATGTACATATATACATAGAGGGCCCAGGATGAGTTGAATATGAAAGTGAGAGGTGGAGTATATTGGGAGGTGAGAGAGGAATATATTGGTAGGAGAAAGGGAGAGATAGATTAGGGTAAATGATCTCATATAAAAGAGTCAAGAGAAAACCTACAATGGAGGGGAATAGCAGGAAGGTAAAAGGGGATGGGACAACTTTAATCTCATTGAATTTAGCTTAAGGAGGGAATAACACACACACTCAATTGGGTATCTTTCCATACAGAAAAATAGGGGGGAAGGGGATAAGAGGGCAGATTTGGGGAGAGGATAGTTAGAAGCAAACACTTTTGAAAAAGGACAGTTTCGGGGCGGCCAGGTGGCTCAGTGAGCAAGAGCACCGGCTCCAGTGTCAGGATGAGCTGGAGATTGAATGCAGGCTCAGATACTCAGCACCACACCCAGAAATAACTGGCTCTGTAACCTTGAGCAAGTTACTAAACCCACATTTCTTAAAAAAAAAAAAAAGACAGTGTCAAAGGAGAAAATAAGTGAGGGGCAGGATAGGATGGAGGGAAATATAGTTAGTCTTTCACAGTATACCTACTATGGAAATGTTTTGTGTAACTACACATGTACAACTTATATTAAATTGTTTATCTTCCCAGTGGGGGTGGGTGAGGAGGGGAGAAGGGGAAAAAATCTGGAACTCAAAGTTTTAAAAACAAATGTGTATATTTAAAAAAAAAATTGATGAAAAAAAATTTTTTTACATGCAACTGGGAAATAAGATATACAGGTACCAGGATATACAAATCCATCTTGCCCTACTAGAAAGTTGAGGGCAGGGGGAGAGGGATGGGGGAGGATATAAGAGAGAACATATTGGGGAAAGGGGTATTCAGCAGGCTAGCTATTTTGGGGTGGGATAGGGGAAAGATGGGGAGAAAATTTTGTAACTCAAAATCTTGTGGAAATTAATGTTGAGAACTAAAAATAAATAAATTGGAAAAAAAGAAAATAAAAGCAGTATAAAAAAAAATAAAAATGACTGTGTGTGTGTGTGTGTGTGTTATAGAAAGAGTTTGGCAGGACCTCTTCCTTATCTGTTTCTTTTTAAACATTTTATATAGTATTGGAATTAATTGTTCTTTAAATCTTTGGTAGAATTCATTTGTAAATCCATTTCATCCTGGTTGTTTGTTTTTTTTTCTTTGAGTGTTCACTTATGGCTTATTCAGTTTTTTTTCTAAGATAAGGTAAAATGTATATTCTATTTCCTGCTTACCCAAACCATTTATATTTTGGTAAATATCGATCTATTTCATTTATATTGTCATGTAGTTGGGCACAATAGTTCCTAATAATTACTTTTATTTTTTTATTGGTTATGAATTTACCTTTTTCATTTTTTGCCGTTTTCTTGTAATATAAACTTCTTTTTGCTCACCCCATTTAGGTGAGATGATTTTCCCCATACTTCCTCTCACTTCTCCCCTCTCCTCATGCATTCCTCTTCCTCACCCTTTCTGATCTTCTTTAGAGATCATCTGCCATAACAGAATCACACCAAGCCCTCTGATTAGACTCCTTCTAGGACTCTGGTGAGGATAAAATACCAGTGGACTACATCTATCATCTTCCCCCATGAGAATGTATACATTTTAATTTTTAGCCCAAAGAGAGAGAAGCTGGCAGGCTCCCACCCTGTTTTACTCCCTTGTGATTTCTCACTCCTGCTTATCCCTTTAGCCTTCTCTTAACTCCTATATTTATCAGATTATCTACTCAGCTCCAGTCTTTGCATAAGGAATGCTTGGAAGTTCTCTGTTTTGTTAAATTTTTGTTTCCTGTGGGAGTTTTGTTTTGTTGAATAGGTTACTCTTTGTCTTCTGAAATGTCATCTAATAAGCTCTCTGTTCCTTTATAGCAGTGGCTATTTAATCACCTGTGATTCTGACTGTGGCTCCAACTTGGTACTTGAATTCTTTCTCTTTGGCTACTTGTGGTACTTTTCCCTCTTTAACCTGGAAACTCTGGGTTTTGGCTTTGATATTCCTGGGAGTTTTCATTTGTTTTTTAAGGAGGTGGAATCTTTCATTTTCTACTTTGCCCTCCACTTGTGAGGTATCAGATAGTTTTATGATTTCTTGAATTAGAATATTTAAGTTCTTTTTTTGTTTTTGACTTTCAGGTAGTCCATTGGTTCTTAAATGATCTCTCCTCAAGTCTGTTTTTTCAGGTCAGTTGTTCTTCCCGTGAGAGCTTCAC
Organism: Petaurus breviceps papuanus; assembly: GCF_028583685.1. Taxonomy (NCBI): domain Eukaryota; kingdom Metazoa; phylum Chordata; class Mammalia; order Diprotodontia; family Petauridae; genus Petaurus; species Petaurus breviceps. The sequence goes on along the minus strand of NW_027187465.1, from coordinate 2,811,115 downwards.
ATTTTCCTCTTATTTTTTCAGCATTTTAGTTTTGCTTTACTATTCTTTGATATCTCGTGGAGTCATTCATTAGCTTCCACTTGGCCAATTCTAACTTTTAAGAAGTTATTTTCTTCAGTAAGGTTTTGTACTTTTTTTCAAAGCTGTTAATTTTCTTTTCACATCTTTTTCCCCCTACCTTCCCATTTTTACCTCTACTTATTTCTTTTGGTTTTTAAAATAATTTTTTAGCTCTCATTTAAACTTTTGCTTCAGTTCTTCTAGGTAATCTTGTTGGGCTTATATCCAAGCTACATTTTTCTTTGAGGCTTTGTTGATAGATTTTTTGAGGGGAAGGAGTATTCTTTTCTTCTTTGTTAGTGCCAGGCTTTGTGTACTTCTGGTGGGGAGGTGTTTGGCTTGAGCTTCTGTTCTGATCTTTTACATACATCGGCTACTTTCACAATTCAGGCTAAGGGCCTCAAAGGTTTCAGTGCCCCCCAGAGTAATGTAACCCAGAGCAGGGTCTGTTCACTGCCCTCCTCGTTTGAGCTCTGCAAATTCCTAACCCAGATTGGAATGTGTTGGCTTGTCCCTTATTGGGAGTTTCAGCCACGTGCTGCTGGACTCAGCTGCTATTGTTATCCTGGGAGATTCTGTGGGTTCAGAGGTTCTGACCTACTGACTCCCCTTTGGTCCACTCCTTAGTCTGCAGGGATCAGAACCACACAGCTCCTCTTTGCTCCCCAGAACTTTTTCCTTGTTCAGTGCACTACTAAGACCAACATGCCTATGTCTCTCTACCCTGTCTCCATGACCTGAACTGGGTACTGGCCCACAGAGCTGCCCAATGGCACCATTTCTTACAACTAACTCGTGCTCAGTGATCTGGGACTGGAATTCTCCTTGCTCCCACTGCTGCTTCTGTGTACACTCCTGGCCAGACCCAGGACTCTGTCTCCCTAAATTGCCCTGGGCTGGAAAAATTACTTCCTGTGACTTTTTTTGTCTTTCCTGATCAGCATTCCATCCGATGCATTTTCTGAATCTTTGTAAAGATGGGGGGAAGAGCTAGACTGTAATCCTTCCTCTTTATCCACCATCTTGATTCCTTCCTGCACAGTTGTTTTACAGCTCACGTCTTTAATATAGCCTGAAGGTTCTCTCTCCTTTTCCCAGCAGGGCATATGCACTTCCCCAAATGTTGTTCCTTCCAGGGGGGTAAAGGGAGAAAGCTGCTCTCCCATTTCCAAAAAGCTGGTCAGTACATTTCTGTCACCAGTAGCTAGCATTGCTATAGAGTTTAAGGTTTGGAGAGAACTTTAAAGATATTTTCACATTTGATCTTCACAACCCTGGAGGTAAATGCTATTACTATCCCCATTTTAGAGTTGAAGAAACTGAGGCAAACAATGAAATGACTTGTCCAGGGTGAAGCAGCTAAGAAGTGTTTGAGGTCACCTTTGAGCTTGGGTCAGTGCTCAATAGAATGGGTAGAGTAGGGTGGGCTCTTGGCAGCTGTGACATCAATGGTCCAGAGACCTGATGTCTGCTGTTGAGGTCATGTTAGCTGTTAAGATGGAGTCCATTCCTACCAAAAAGCTTTTAATCTTCAGATGCGGTCCGAGGAGACAGCCGACTTGCTGGCAGAAAAGGCCCAGATCACAGAGGAGGAGGCAAAGCTCTTAGCTCAGAAGGCAGCTGAGGCCGAGCAGGAGATGCAGCGAGTCAAGGCCACAGCCATTCGGACGGAGGAGGAAAAGCGCCTGATGGAGCAGAAGGTGCTAGAGGCCGAGATGCTGGCACTGAAGATGGCGGAGGAGTCAGAGAGGAGGTGAGCTGGGCGGCAGAGCCGCTCGTCCCCATGCTCCCCCAAGCCCGGGGGCCGCTGGGCTCTGAGGGCAGCACTCTCTCTCTCGCATGGCCGCGTGCTTGGTCAGAATGGCCAGCCCTTGTGGCTTCTGCCTTGGTTGGGCTTGGTGCTGTCAGGATGTTGTGGGTGGAGGGAGCAGCCCGAGCCGCCCTCTCCCCAGGTAGGCATCATCTCTGGGGGAGGAGGTGGCATCGGTTTGGAACAGCTGCCATCTTCCCTGTTGCACTTTGAGGGCCATCCATCACTTTTTCCTATGAGATAAGCAGGTGTCATTGTCCCCAATTTACAGAGGAAAAAAATGAAACTCAGTGAGAGCTTCAGTGACTTACCCACAGTCACACAACTGGTATGTGACGGAAACAAAGCGCAGAGCCTTTTCTTTTGGCCCCAGGCCGAGCTCTCTTTGCACCACACCTCAGGTATGGGGGCAATTTTTGCCAACCTCTCTCCCTCTGAAGTTCCTGTTTGTTCACTTTTAACAAATTTATTTTTATTCCAAATTATTTTCAGATTTACAGCTAAAGGAAAGTGTGTCTTTTTATGTGTAATGGAAGGATAGTCCCTTTCCCATGCAGTTTGCAGAGCAGAACAGGCTCTTTAGAAGTTCTGCTCATTCGTATTCAAGAGTGCAGGTTCTAACCTGGCTCCCTCACTCCTCTACAAAACAGGGTCTTTCCTTGTTAGTCCCCACTCACCACAGCAGCCAGGAGCTCCCCTTGGTGGCTGCGGCCTTTTGTCTTTGGCCAGGCAAGGATTCCTGTGTGTCAGACCAGATGTCGAACTTTAGCATGGGCTACATAGGGCCACATCCTCTTACAGCCTGTGCTAAAGGGAGGCCTCGACGTGGTTCCGTAGTGCTTGGAGCCAGGAGGAGCTGGGTTCAGATTCTGCCCCAGGCACGGGTTCTAATAGAAGTATATTAAGAAACACTGAGTAATTTGGGGGAGGAAGCATTTGTAGCTGAGCGGAGTAGAAGAGGCCTGGCAGTGGGCACAGGAGGCAGGACCAACTCAGAAGGAAGCCAGGGAAGTTCCCTTTTAGCATGTCTGCTACCTAGTCGTCTCTGCTCAAATGACCGATGATTTTGTTGCCAAATCTTTTTTTATCTCCCCGCTCTTAAGTAAATTTGTTCATATCACCCACTCTGATTTCCAAATATAAAGTTCTGAACTTGTTTTTTTTTAAACCAACTGCACCATTACAGAATGAGCAAGACAAGGGTAGGAATCAGTCCATGTGAAAAAAGAGCTCAGGGTCTTTTCAAAATCAAAAGGTGTTAGTTTTGTGATACGGCATCAGAAATGTGATACGGCATGCAGACAGGAGCTCATGGTGGTTTCTTTGTACCCTGACCTGATGAGACCACCTCTGGGGCAGTGCTTCCAGGTCTGGGCTCCACATTTGAGGCAGGACACTGACAGCCAGAGTGCAGGCTGAGGAGAGGGCTGGAGGCCATGCCATGAGGATTGGTCGGAGGAGCCAGCACTTAGCTTCAGAAGGCAGAACTGGAAGGTGGAAGTCACAAGGAACCTGTATTAGTTCATTCTGACAGTGAGAAAACAGAGCAAGCTGCCTTGGCGGGGCGAGGGGTCCTCTCCAGGCTCTCCAGATGGAGACTAGCTGCTTGCTTGTCAGTGACATCACAGAGCAAGGTGGAATGGTTGTGAGAGGGAGAGGCTTCCTAGTTATGTGGCCCAGCCTCTGAGCATAGAATGGAGGGAACAGGCCCTCCTGTGCTGCCAGGGCTGCCCCAAGGATATTGTGGGACAGCGGGTCTGCTGTGACTCTCACCCCAGCTGTAGCTTTGCAGAGATTCAGAGCTAGAGGGGCCTCAGAGGCCATGGAAGCCACCACCCTCGTTTCACAGAGTGGGGAGTGGGTGCTCAGAGAAACAAAGGAACTTGACCTGGAGGTTCACTTCGGTCTTAGAGGCTGAGATGGCATTCCAGCCTGGGTCTTATCTCTCCCTTCACCTCCTGCTGTCCTGAAACTTGGGTCTCATTTCCTTTCTGCTTCTCTTCCTTCCAGAGCGAAGGAGGCTGATCAATTGAAGCAGGATCTCCAGGAGGCCAGAGAGTCTGAGAGAAGAGCAAAGCAGAAACTCTTGGAAATCACCAGCAAAGCTTCCTATCCGGTGAGAGCCACATGCAGGAGGGTGGCTGGACCAAGGGAGGGTTGAGCTGTGTGGGTGGGCTCATCCCCCAGGCATCAGCTCTTCAGCTCTCAGCAGGAAAGGCTGCCGCATGACCCAGGAGCAGAGCCTCGGGGTCCTCAACCTGCTTAAGACATGCGACCTTGGCCACTCACTGTATTTTTCTCCTTTTTTCCTCATTTGTAAAATGGGGAGAAAAGGCACGGTGATTTCCACCCTCCCTTCCAGCTCTCAGAGCCTCTGGTCCTGTCATTCTACACCCTGGATCCCAGAGGAGGCCTTTGTAAGAGAGTCTCCTGCCCACCATTGAAGTGCTGGGCTGCTGGGCAGTGGGTCAGTGGCCAGAGACAGGACATGAGTGCGAGCTTCAGCGTCAGCATACACACTTGCTCCTTGGGTCGCTTTTAGTAAAGGCATTGGGCGGCCTGCCTGGCTTAGCAGGGACCAGATTTGAGCTCTTGGCTTTTGAGAAGGAGGCAGAGGGTGGGAGCCCTGTTGTCTTTCTCTTGTCCCACCTCTGGGGTTTATGATGTTGCCATCAGTGGGATCCTTTACTTAGGCCGTGTCAAGGGGTGATTGAATAGGATGGAACTCTTTGTATGGGCGAAGAGACACATGCATTTATTTGGTTACCTTTTTTACAAGCTGTTGAGTTAGTTTCTGTAAATGCCATTCTTTCAGGAATTGGGGAGTCCCTGGAAGAAGAGGTGTCAGAGATGCTGTAAGAATGATGTTTTCAGGGCAGTTGGGCAGTAGTCTAGGCCATTGCCAGGTTCTAGCCCTTCCACTATTCATTCCTGAGTCTTTCACAAACTCTCAGTCCCCCTGACTGTTGCCCTTAGCCCCTCCTGCTATTTGGGGGTTCCATCTAAACAGTGCTCTCTCCTCAGCCCCCCATGAGCTCGAGCACCACAGCCCTGCCGCCCGACGTGCCCGGCTTCGGGCTCATTGGCGAGAGCCTGTCTTTTGACTTTAAGGACACTGACATGAAGCGGCTCTCCATGGAGATTGAGAAAGAGAAGTAAGTCCCTTACTCATCTGTTTTGTCTCTGGGGCGGCCCAGAAGGAGGGATTTAGGTCTGAGGGAACGTGGTACAGCAGGGCAGTTCTGGCTTCTGGGAAGCTGCTGTTCTTTTCTCACCTCCTGCGAGTGAGAACTTCCTGATAAAGGTGACAGGTGCCCTTCTCACCCTGATGCCCTTCCTGCCATGATGCACTGGAGTAACCAGGGAGAGGAATGGGTGGTCAGACCGTGCCTTTGTCAGCCAATTGAATGATGACCCCCACAGTGCTAGATGGGTGCTTTTCTCCTAATTGCATTATTTGGTGCCAGGAGGACCCCTCCAGAATCTTTGGAGGACCGATGGTTCCCACGATTCAGGCTCACCTGAAGGGGAGCTTCCCCTGGCCGCAGACTGACCCAGGCAGATGGCCATTGGGCCTTAGGCCAGCAAATGTGTCTGGAGCCAGGCTGCCCTTGGCCTGCTGTTCTCCATCCCCTCCTTTTAGGCCTGGCCAGGCTGCAGCAAACAAACCCTGAGTGACTTGCTGTGGTAGGGAGTGCGAGTCCCCAAAGCAGCCCTGGCTTGGAGAGGGTCTGCACGGCCCTTCCTGTACTGGGGCTCTTTGGAGTGCTTGTAGGGTGATGGAGCCATCCTCCGCAGTCCCTCATGCCTAGAGTGGGATGCCAACGTGCAGCAAGCCCGAGACATCTGGCAGGCTCTGTCCTAGGGGCTTCCTGAGGCTCCCCTGGCCAGCTGCGACTTCCAGAGGACACCTGGCACATCTGTTTTCCTTGGTCGGACGGGGAGGGCTGTCTTGGGTGGGGGTGGGGGTGGCGTCGGCTCCTTGGAGAGCCGATCTGAGCATCTCGGCGGGTCAGGGGCACTGCCCCCTGGGCAGCCGTGTTAGCTGCTGTCTCCTGCCCGGCAGAGTGGAGTACATGGAGAAGAGCAAGCACCTGCAGGAGCAGCTGAACGAGCTCAAGACGGAGATTGAGGCCCTGAAGCTGAAGGAGAGGGAGACGGCCCTGGACATTCTGCACAGTGAGAGCGCGGACAGGGGAGGCAGCAAGCACAACACCATCCGGAAGGTGGGCCGCTCTGGGGGCTCGTGGGGGCGCGGGCTGCACGGGAAGGGCCCGAGACCAGGGGAGCTGGGGAGGAGCAGAGCGAGGGTGCTGAGGCCAGCCTGCCTGAGAGCACAGCCATGCTCCCGCGGGCCAGCGTTGCCGGGCACTGCTCTTCCCCAGAGAATTGCACATCGAAGCCATGATCCACTACTTGGTCTTTCCCTTGGGTCAGACGTCCGCGGTGGCGCCTGGGCCTGGCACCTCCCTCCTCCAGGTCCATCTGCCCAGTGGCAGGATGCTCGGATGGACGCCTGGCCCCCGGCTCGGCTGCAGCTGGTGCCAGATCTAGCGTCACGGGCCCCTCCCTCAGAACATCACATTATATTTCTGTTGTGATTGTTCCAGAATGGTGAGGCCGTGCTGCTTCGGTCACAGCCCTGGGCACGGTCCCCACTGCGGTCCTGCTCTGCTAACCAAGGCCTGTGGGAGCCACCGAGACCTGGAGCGGGAGGGGCCCCAGTGGCCATCTTACGGGGGTGGGGGGGGGGAAGCTGGGAGGCAGGCATCCTACACACAGGCAGCACCAGAAGCAGGTTTTGAGCCCAGATCTTCTGACTCCAGTCTGTGTTCTTTCCAATCTGCTGTTGCATGCCTCATCCCGCTGGTGTCACTGAGGTGATGACAGTCTGCAGGGTCAGTGGTGGCGCTGGCTAGTGATCTGGCGCTTTATTGTAGAGTGGGGTAGCCAGGTGGCGCCACAGTGCACAGAGCCCCAGCCCTGGAGTCAGGAAGACCTGAGTTCAAATCCAGCCTCAGACACTTCCTGCTGTGTGACCCTGGACGAGTCACTTAACCCTGTTTGCCTAAGTTTCCTCATCTGTCAAATGAGCTGGAGAAGGAAATGGCAAAACCAGTCCAGTATCTCTGCCAGGAAAACCCCAGATGGGGCCACAGAGTCAGACATGACTAAACAGTGACTGAATGCCACTACTCTGAGAGTTGAGAGCTGCTCTCCAGTTGGAGAGATGTCTCTCTTTCTTTGGTGTTTAAAGGTGCCCCTTGGAAGTTCTGAGCTGTGCATGTCAGCTGCTGGGGAGAGCCCACTCCTTCCCCTTGGGCCTGAGGGGTGCTGCCAGCCAGGGGCGAGGGGAGGAGGCTGACTGCCCTTCATACCTCTCTGGCCTTTGTCATTCCTTCTTCTCTGTTTTCATTTTATTTTGCTGGTTTAGCCTCAAGCCCAAGGCAGAAGACCTATCTGCATTTGAGCCCTCCAAGTAGGTTATTCCAAGGTACTTTGTGTGTGGTGATGGGACTGCCCTCTGTGACACTAACCTGTGCATGAGCTTGCCTGTCCTCGTGCTCCAGATGCCCTCCCTCCCTGCCCCCCAGGGCACCAGGCCCCAGGCCACTGCAGCAGCTGCATGCTTGGTCAGGTCTGAAGTGTCCTGCCCCCCCCAGAGGCGCATGCCATGGGGTCAGCAGCCCGACCTCCCCTCTGGGTGCCCCAGCTGTGTCTGCTCTGCTGTATCGGAGAGTCCTGCGTGGGCGTGATATGTGGCATGGAAACTAGTCACGGGGGAGCTTTACCTCTTCTCTGAGACCTTTCCCATGGGGAGCTGGAGGGTGGCCAGCCCAGCGGTGAGGGAAGAGACCACCCTGCCCTTCCGCTTCTCTCCAGAGCCTCTACTGCCAGATGTTTTGAGACACACTCATCAAGTGGCCTTGGTGCCCCCACCAGAATTCCAGGGGGCATCTTCCCCAAAAGCAGGGCGGGGAGTGAGCTTGTGCAGTGAATTCAGATTGAGAATATGCAATCACTGTTGGTTCCGTACAGGCCAGTGCACATAATAGGTGCTTGTGGAGTGAAATGATCAGCTTATTTGGGCTGAATGATCTCAGAATTCGCTTCTAGCTCTAAAATTCAGTGAGACTGTGATTATGGGCAAAATCCACCCGTCAGACTTGGCATGGGCCTGGGCAGTAGGCCCTAGTAAGCCATATGCCTGGTGTCCCAGGGAAGGGGCAAGGGCTCGCTTTTGCCATCAGGACCTCTCTCTGTTACTTAGCACTTGTTTAGGCCTGGGCAAGACTCTTCCCCCTTCTGGGTCTGTTTTCTCCTAAGGGGTGGGGCTGGACAGAGGAGCCCCAGGTCACTTTCATTCAGCTCCGAATTCTGTGAACTGTCCCCCTTCTCCCCTTGCTCCCCTCCAGATGCCTGTCGGCTTCATCCATGTGGTCATGCTGCGTTTGAGCAGTAGTGAGGTTGAAGGGAACACGAGTCCATGGCTATCACGCTCTTTCTTGTGGAGCAGAGTTTGTTGGGTTCTTCAAGAATCCCGTGGAAGGTACTAAAGAGCCCTCCTCCTTTGTGAGGCAGCTTCTGTGGCAGACTCCCAGGACAGCCTGTGGAGGAGCTGGACCGCTCACCCTCTGATCCTGGGTTTCTTTATGGCTACAGTCCCACTGAGTGCCCCAGTGCCAACAGCTAGAGTGCAGGGGCAGGATGAGCCTCACCATGCCCTGCCAGGCAATGGGCATGATCTACCAATGCAGGCAAACAGCCCAGTTACCCACAGTGCTCTGGGAAGGGAGCGTCTTAATAAGTTTTCTGATTAACTCAAGGTTAAGTAGAAAACCCTTCTTGTTTTGACCCTCGTTGAAAAACCTCAAAAGATAAATTCGTCTACTTTTTTGGCTAAGTACGGTAAACAGAAGGAAATTAAATTTTGCTTTTTTTTTTTAAATTGACATAGGATCTTCAGATGCCTCAAGGCTGTGATTATGAATGTCATTTTTTCCTGGACAGTTTTGCAGCTACAAAAGGAATAAGGAAATAGACAGAATCTATCCCTGATTTTATGTTGTACTCTAGATAGAAGCTTAAAAGGTATATAAAGTCAGCCCCCAGTATGAACTGGTTGGACATTGTCCTTCCTTCTGTCAAGACCAAAGTAACCACCGGAAAAAAGGACAAATCCTTCTAATTGGGGATTCTGGTTAATAGAGGTTTTACTGTTGCTTAGAAACTTGGGCCTGGTTTATATTTGGCTAAAGTTGCCTCCTCATCTGTAATTAAGTAGTATTTGTTTTGGCCACATTTGTGAAGTTTGATGCTCTCTCCGTTTTGTGGGATCTGTCTTGAACTCTCTTATAACCAGATGGCTAGACTAGCCCACAGTCTGGGTCAGAGTAGTCTCGCAGGCTTGCCTGAGGATGACCAGGGCAGGTGAATGGAAAAGGGCCATTGGAGAACCAGTGAATTTTCTGGTGATCTCCATTAAAATCACCTCATATTGATTTTTTCCATTTTTCAGCTTTCAGTTCATAGAACCAAAGTGTTTCCTGCCTGACCACCTCTTGCTACCTATTGTGGCTTATGGCTATCAGTGCTCTCTGCTCTCTTAAGGGGCCCCTTCACTGGATGATCAGAATGTGGGAACTTCTCTCTTTAGTAGTCTTTAGGGAAGCCATCAGTTCAAGGGGCTGACCTTTATTCCTGAGCTGAGAACTGATTTCTTGGTGGTGGCCTTGCAGGAAAGACAGCAGCTTCAGCTGGGGAAGGAGAAGGCATTTCAAAGAAGTGTCTCCCAGTTCACACCTAGGTGGGAGGTGGGGATTCAGATGTACAATTTCCTCATCGGGTCTGAGTTAGGTAATTCAGTCTTCAAGTGCAGCCTGGGGTCCTGAGAGGTCCAGTACCTGGCCCAGAGCTACACAGTCCCCATATATCAGAGGCAAGACTTACCATCAGGCTCTCCTGATTCCAAGGCTAGCCCTCTATCCACCAATCTGCTTGGCCACTTGGATTTTAGATTGAAAACTTTGAAAGAAGGGGTGGGGAGGGTTAATCTGACTGGTACTAGTAGACTGGGATGTACTGGTCCTAGGGTTTGGTGGGTGTATTTTCTGTTCTCTGCCCTTTTTTTTTTAAATAATTTTTTTAATTCCTTTTTTTGTGTGTATTATTTGTGTTTGTTTTTTTGTTTTTTGCTTTTTGGAGGGCAATTGGGGTTAAGTGACTTGCCCAAGGTCACACAGCTAGTATTTGTGTTAAGTGTCTGAGGCTGGATTTGAACTCAGGTCCTCCTGACTCCTGGGTCGGTGCTCTATTCACTGCGCCACCTAGCTGCCCCTGTTCTCTGCCCTTCTATACCAGTTGGTTAGTATGACCATATTGGCATTTCCATCTGAGTCAGAGTCATACCGGTGACACGAGCCTTGTTTGTGATGGCTGCTTTTGGGGAAGCTGCCACAGCATCGCTGTGAAATGTGGGCTGTGTGCACAGTACAGCTTAGGGGGCAAAGCTAAAGGAAGCAGATCCTGTGGTGTAGACGGTGGTTAGCTACCAAAGAAGGGTCTGAGGGATGGGTAGTGAGTGATGGGGGAGATGATGTCACAGTTTGGCTTAAAATATCCTGCTGGTCTGATCTCTTCAGCAGCAACCCAGAAATGTCCCTCAAGGTTTTTGGAGAGAGGGCTCCCGCCAGGATGGGTTTTTTCCCAAGGTTGACACTTGGATGGCTTATCTGAGTTTGCATGCCCACAAAATGGTTGGTTGGTGTTTTTGCCTAAGTAATAGGGTGAGTGTCCAGAGGAAAAGTAGCAGGGTTTTTAGGGTCAGAGGTTGATGGTAGAAGAGCCCCTTTTTAAAAAGCCAAAATGGTTTCAATCTCCTGGTTCTGTCTTGAATTAGGGTCTCCAGTTCTAACATCAAACAAGTGTGCCTCAGAATCTGTGATTGGCCTCTCCTGGGCCAGGAAGACATAAAAACCCAGCATCATTGTTCATTTTGTTAGAATTCATCCCTTGCTGTAGCACCATTGGTATCAAATGAGATGCCAGAACAACTCTGGAAAGAATGAATCAGAGAACGGCATCTGCTGCAATTAAAACAATGGCCAGAGTCCCCGTGGTGACCTCTGTCTGCACAGCCAACCTGGAGGCTAGCTGCCCTGTGTTTTATGCTCAATTATGTGGCTAACATATGAATCCCCCTTTCTGCCCTGAGTGAGTCGAGTGTCTGCCCTCCAAGACAGGCCTAGCATCGAGCACGGGTAGCAGATTACATCTGGCTTCCCATCTCTCCAGGTGCGGCAGAGGGCTTGGGATTCACTCTCCCCCTCCTGGCCAGGGCACTTTTGGTTGTTGGAATTTAGGTTGGGCAAAGACTTAAGTTATTTCCTCTAGAGATCTCCTGGCTGCCAGACCTTGGCCTGCTTTGGTTCTGGTAGCTGTCTTGATGACATCAATGAGGAGCCTTTCCAAAAGACTGCGGGATTTCGAACAACCAAAGGCGCTCCATTCAAACTGGCTTTTCATTAATGAGCACCTCCTAGTCTCCTTTTTCCTATTTTGCTATATTGACCTGGGATAAGAAATTACCACAGTTTTTTTTCTTGGATTTCCTCGCAGGTTTGGTGCATTTTCTAGATTTATTTGGAAGTGGTTTTTTGGTAGAGGAAGCTCACCCTACTACTCCCTGCTCCTCTGCCATCTTGGCTTTGCCACCATTGGAGCTTTTAGAGCAGGGTAGTGCCACGATTAGATGTTGCTTCAGAAATATCGTCTTGGCATTGGTGTGTAGGATGGATTGGAGAGGAGAGAACTTTGACTCAGGGAAAGCAGTCAGGAGCAGTTGTCATGTTCTGGGCAAACTGAGCCATGCGGTTCCCTTCCCATGCCGCCCTCTCCCATCTCTGGGCCTGTGCTCACCCCTTTTCCTGAGCCGAGGACTCCCCCTAAACTCCGCCTCTTGGCAGCCTGTTTGTGGCCCGTGGGGCCGAGCAGAAGCAGTCCAACCTTCCTTTGTCGTCCCAGCCCTTCAGACCCTTGCAGGCGGTGCTTGTGGTCCTCAGAGGTCTTCCTCCTCTCCCCCAGCCCTGCAAACTTCGTGCCATCTGTAATTGTGCAGGCCTAGATTCTGTGGCTTCATCCTGTGGAGACCTACATAGACCGAGGGGAGCTCCCGCTCGGGTCCCTGGGTCTCTCCTTTTCATTTTTCTCACTCTTCCTTGTATCATGGATGTGCATCTGCTTATCTCTCTCCCTGTGGCATTGTAGGCGCCTCAAGACCATTGCCTGTGTCATAATTATCTTTGTATCCTGGCATGGGGCCTTGCACAGAGTCAGTACCTAATAAATGAATGTCTTGAATTCAGTAGATAAATCTGAAGAAAAGTGCATTCCAGGCTAAGGAAAAACATAAGCAAAGACATCGAGGATAAGAAATGAGGAGCTGTTTGGGGCTAGAGCGAGTAATTGGGCTGGCATGTTGGGCTGCGCAGGAGTGCGGGGGTAGATCACGGAGGGCCCAGGTCTCCTGGAGCCAGGTGTGAGGCTCTTCAGAAGGGCCTGTGTCCTGGCGGCTGGGGGAAGACGAGAGGAGCCCCACACTCGTCCCTGTTGACTTTCTGCATCTGGTGCAAGGACAGTGAATCAGAGCCCCAGGATTCAGACAGTCATTTTTACTAAAACCATATTCCAGTGCCCCAGGGTAGAAGCAGTTCCCAAGACAGTTGAAAGCAGTTCTGGACAATGTCACAGATAAATGTGGAGGTTCCCTGGCATCTCGGGAGCTCCCTACCAAAGTCTTAAACACCGCTTTTATGTTATTGCCCAGAGAGCCTGCAGTGGAGTGCCAGCCCCGGGGAGCTAAGTCAGCCCCGGCGGCCTCAGGTCTACCCCAGTATTTCATTGCTCACAACAGTCCCAGCTGGTGGTGTGAGCGTGGGGGGGGGGCCCTCTGGCCCACAACCATGCAGGATGGATGGCAGGAGGGAGGCTGAAGCATGAAGTCCAGCAGTGGCAGTAAGGGGTAGAGCAGAAGGGTAGGAAGCATAGGTGATGTCCAGGCTGAGAGAGGAGAGAAGGGAGCGTGTGTCTGGGCATGGAGGGCGAGGGTGCTTGTGGGAGCTGGGGGCAGAGAGCCCAGAAGAGCAGTCTGCTGCCATTTGGGAAGAGACTTGGTCTGATAAGCGAGGCCTCTATTTCATGGTGGTGGAGGAGAAAGCATTCAGCTTGGCTCTGCTCGGAGCAGCCGATGGAGGGACCACGTGAGGAGGAGGGGGACAGTGGCACGCACAGCCATGGGGGAGCGCCGACCAGACCCTTCAGGCCAAGGAGCACAGAGAGCCTCCCAGCCTTGGGAAGTGAGTCATTGGCCTCATCCCAGTTTTCAGCCAGAGAACCTGAGACAGTGTCACATGGTAAATTAGGGGCAGTCAGTGGGCTCTGGGCCACCTCGCAGAGAGCACCATTTTGTCTTAGGCTGCCTTGCCTCCATTTCCTGCCTTTGCTGTGATCGATCATTTAGCTTCCCCCACAGGCTTTTATTTTATCAGGTACCCCCCCCCCAAAGGAGAAGCATTTGGGAGAGGTCCTCTGGAATCTCCCAGGGCGGCCTTCTCTCCTAGGACTGGAGAAGAAGATAAACCCAGTTCAGTTTGTTAATTAGGACAGAACTTCCTTTGGCTAAGGACAGGCAGGTGAACCATTGCCGTGTGGCTTGTTCTCATTTGTGCATCGTGTGAAGCCATTTCTTTGGATGAGACTTTGCCCCAGGAGAGGCTGGGGAAGGCTTAGCCAGGTCCTTTTAAAATGGAAATCCCCTCCTGTCCATCCTGCCTTCCTAGCTTGGAAAGGGGCCCCGGATTATATTGGCGCTCTGAAAGGCCAGGCTGCCTTCCTGGCAGGACATGCACACCATTTTATGGTTTCTCCCTGCCCTGCTCCTCAGTGCTCAGTGTGTGGAGGAAGAGACACAGCATAAAGGGACTCAGGGCTTGCAGTTCAATTCCATTGCATTTTGATAGGACAAGGCAGAGTTCCAGGGCCTACAGGGTTTGCCGTGGTGGGGAGTCATTTTGTTAAGTGAATTAAACGGTGCTGCAGCTCCATCCAGCACCTTTCCATTCTCTGAGGATTCAGGAATTGAGGTGAGGCCACCAGAGGATGATTGTAACGTTTCCTGTCTTTACTGAGAGCCAGTGGCCGGGGTCGTCCTGCCTGCCCCTCCATCCTCCTTTGCTGTAGGAGCAAGATTATCACAATGCAGCCTTGTAAATCAATGATCTCTCTGTGCTGATGAAAATGTAATTTATTCTTAATCAGCCTGCCTTGCTGCTGTAGGCTGCACCTTGCATGTACTTTGGGGAAGCCCTGGAGGGCCCAAAGGACTGTGTGTAGCGCTGTTGTTCCAGGACTTCCCTGAAGTAAGGAGAGGCAGCCTGGTGCAGAGAAAAGCACACCAAGTGTAAAACTGGGCTCTTGGCAGTGGCCGTGACCTTGTCTGAGACGCTTTGGGCCTCACAACTGTCTCCTTACTCGTGCAAGGCTGGTCTAGGTTGGCAGTTCACTAAGGGCCCCCGAGACCTTCTCCAGGAGCCTGCAGGGTCAAAGCTCTTCCTGTAAATATCAGCCTCATAAATAGAAGCCCTTTAGAAGGGAGAGGGTCCTGAGTCACCAGAACCGGAGACCCACTAGCCTAGGGCATCACCAAAGGCCTTCTTGACCTAACTCCTGTGATCCTGCAGTGGTCAGAGACTGTCTGTGGGCCACGTTCTTCATTTCACAGCTAATTTCCATGGCGTGGTCCGGTGGTCCAGAACGCTTTCTTTACAGACAACTCTGTGAGCCCCCTTTTCTTCATAGTACTTTAAGGCTCACAGAACACTTGACTGGGAATGACCTTTTGAGGTAAATGATGCAAATATCCTTTATCTGACAAATCGAGAAATTGAGTCTCTAAGGGGTTAAGTGGTTTCCCCAGGTCCCCTGGCCAGTAATTGCTGGTATTCTGACTCCAGCGTTCTTTGCTCTGTACCTCACAAGTCAGGCTGTAGGGTGTTGGGCTGGGTGTACCCCAGTCGTAGCTGGGGTCTTGGCCCTCATCCCCTCATAGGTCTGCTGTCTTTTATCCCAGTGGTCATTTGGGAAGATTTTGGAAGAAGCCAACAGTGGCAGCAGTGGGCGGTACCTGCGGCTCTCCCTCAGTGAGCTGGGTCACAGGGAGCCAGGCAGGCACCAGCAAGGGGCCTTCTGCTGCTGCTGCATAGAGCAGATGGACCTTCTGGGAGACTCCACAGATGCCTGGCTTGAGTTTGAGGGGAGCCAGACCTGGTCTTTGTGAAGGAGAGGAGAGCTGCCTTCTGTTGTCCAGGCAGCCTTGGTCATTCACCAGGTGACCTGGGGATGCCTGCACCCAGCCCCTCTGGCTCCTGCTCTGGCAGCAGGGACAGGCACACCTGTGTGAATTACTCTGGAGGCTCAAGGGAAGGAAGATGAGCCTAGCAGGCTGTGTGGACCTCTGAAATACAAAGACAGAGCCCGTTAGGGAGTGGGATTGGGGTAGTGACCAAACTGAGCCGTGGGTTCAGGCAGGAGAGGTGCTCTGTGGCCTGCTCCCCTGGCCGGAGGGAGGGATGGCAGCCCAGTCAGAAGGAAGGCCAGAGGGAGAGCTTTGGGCAGCCAGGGCGGAGGCCAGGGACAAGGACAGGCCACTGTTGGAGAGGCGGACAGGTCCTGGCAGCAAGCCAGCAGCCAGCCTTTAGCACTGGCAGCAGCTCCCTTGGTGCTCTAAGGTTCCTGCTAGAGTTGGAACCACGAGGACTCGTGTGGCCAGGTGGGCACGTGCTGGCAGCCAGGCCTGGCAGCAGGGCATATCTGTCACCAGAGAATCGTGGCTCCCCAGCACCAGGCCTTTGTGCACTGTCAGGATGCCTTGGTCCTCCTCTTCTCTGCCTTTGGCCTCCTCTCGGAGCAGAGGCTTTGGCTGCTTCTCTTCCTAAGACCAAAGACCAGGTTGTGTCTCTGCTGAGGCAGGGAGTGTTTGCAGCACTCGCATCCTGCCACCCCCAAGGCACTTTACATATTAACAAGTAGCTTGACTGTGGGGCCCCTGTGGCTGCCAGGACTCTCCCCTTGCCTTTTGGGCACAGCTGGCCTGGCTCCTCACCTGTGATCCAAGAATTCTTGGATTCCAGCATTGAGCTCAGGAGCTTGGCTTTGGGAGTGGCAGGTCAGTGCACTCAAGGCCCGGGTGAAGATGAAGGAGCCTGTCCTGGATGGGGCTGTGGCGGGGGGGGGGGGCGGCTGGGGGGGGGGGGGCTGCGGCAGAGCCTGCCAGGCCCTCCTGCCTTTTTCTGCAAATGCTAGTAGCTTGGGGAGCAGAATTCAGAGTTGGCAGAGGAGGCAGGAAATGTGGTGCTGGCAGATAACTGCAGTTGGGAGAGAGAAGACGCTCCATGCTCCGAAGCCAGCCCTTAGAGCCACCTCCCCACTGAGCACAACAGGGCTGGTGGGTCTTCATTGGTCTAGAGCGCCGGCGCTGGTGCCATTGCTGGCGCTGGTGCTGCCACCGGGGCTGGTGCTGGCGTTGGTGCTGGTGCTATTGTTGCTGCTGCCGCCGGGGCTGGTGATACCACCGAGGTTGGTGCTGCCGCCGGTGCTGGTGCTGGTGCTATTGCTGCCGCTGCCACCAGCGCTGGTGCTATTGTTGCTGCGGCCCCAGGGCTGGCAGAGTGCGGTGCCGCCTCTCTGGATCTCCCTGCCCCAGCAGCTTGGGTCTCACCTCCAGCATTCACGTGCCTCATGCTTGTGGTTTGGCTGATTCTGGGGAGAAGTTACAGAACACATCAGCCAGCCTCGAGTCTTCGTGGCTTGCGCTCCATCCCTAGAAGGGCCAGGCAGGTCAGCTTCCTTGAAGGCGACCCCCAAGAGCAGGGAGATGGTTTCAGAGGTTTCCAGAGCTCTCTCCATGGGTCCATTGCAGAGTGTCTGGAGTCATGTGCTTGTGAGCCAGAGGCAGCTGCCAAGAGACAGGGCACAGACAGACAGAGGGGCTGCCCGGCTTCTCCTCTCTTGCCTCCACACTTCAGGGGCCGGCTTGCTCCTTGCCCGCCTGTGGGTTCACTGTGCACAGTGTTTGAGCCCTTTGGACACTGCACAGGAGCAGGGGAAGCACCTTCCATGGGGGCCGTCCCAGGAGGCAGAATATCCCTCCTTGGGCAAGGAGTGGACTCTGCTTTTCTGCCCAGGCAGTACCAGACGGCAGCACCAGGCCATCAGCAGTGTGAGGGGCACTGACTGAAAGCAGTGCACTGCACTCTTTAGTGTGCCTGGGACGGCTCTCTGTGGGGAAGGAGCCGTGATGGCATTTCTTTGCCAGCATGCTTTTGCCTGGAGTCATCCCCCGTGGAGTGGCCATGGCCTCGGAGTTTGGATTGGGAGGGAGGTATAGAAGCTGTCTTGGTGCTCTAGCATCTTCCTGGGCCTGGGAAAGCCTCCTGCTGGTCCCCAGCCCTCCTTTTCTGTCTGACCCACCTCCTAGGCTGAACCAAGACTGGCTGTGGACAGGCTTGATCCTTCTGGGCAGGAGGAGGTAGCCAGGCCCTCCTTTGACTATCTCCTCTCTTTTCTTACAGCTCACCTTGCAGAGCACAAAGTCCCGAGTTGCCTTCTTTGAAGAACTCTAGGAAATGACCCAGCCATCTCAGGAGTGGCCACTTCTGCCTGGGCCTCCTGCATTGGCAGGATTGACCGTGCACTGCGGAAGTGATGCCTGGACGTGCTGGCTGGGTGATGAGGATCTCCTTGAACTTTCTCTGGCCAAGCGGTGACCCCAACGCCAACAATGTGCAATGACCTTGAATTCCAACCCTTCCAAGGATTTCTTATGTGGGATTCAAGTTCAGCTCTATGGATTTTTTAAAAATATGCAGTCTCTTTTGTCCAGTGTATAGTTGTGATATCCCACATGGTCTTCAGACACCTTGGTGTGTAATTTTTGCTAGATGCAGTCTCAGCCTGTTCTACCCAGGGAAGAGAGGAAGCTGATGTGAGGGAGGATATCTGAGCAGATGGGAGAGGCAAAGCCCCTATGTGGACTCTCATCTAAGCGTTCTTGTCACACCTTCTGCAACACCAGGGTTCAGGGGTCAGGAAGATTGGGGTGGGTTTGTGCCCCCACCCCAAGCCAGAGTTTCAGGAGAATGAGAGATGGGGACTTGCTGGGGTGGCTCTCAGTAGCCGGACCTGTAAAGGAAATGCCTTTATGCTGGTGCCCAGGAGGGCCAGCCTCCCAGAGGAATAGATCTCTAGGCTCTGGAGGAGGGAGGCTGGGAATCTTCCCTGTGCTGAGCCATGGGCATATGCCAGCCATCAGGCCTTGGGTCCAGGCACCCTGAGGATGGGCCCTAGCTGTTAAACAGCCAGGTGCTAGAACAGCCACTGTGTATGCGAGGAGTTGAGGCCGAGGCTGTGGTCGGGGGCTAGGCCTGGGAAGGAGCGGCCTCATACCGCGTCCACAGCTGAGGGGAGCGGTCGCCCCCAAACCCTGCTCTGCTGCTCATCCTTTTCCCTCCTGGCCTTCACTCCTCGTGCCATGGTCCACATAAGACATGAGGGGCCTGGTGTTTCTGGAGCCGAGACTCAGAGGGCTGTGGGTCTCTGCGGGCACTCCCTGCAGCTTGGGTCTGCTGTCGATGGCAGGCCTTGCTTTGGCACTGATGTGTCCTGTGTTCTCTCTTGGCAGGAAACTTAACTGCTCTGGCTAGTCTCTGCACTCTGTATCTTCAAACATACTGCTTAACCCTCGCATCATCAACATGTTTAATCTTGTTCCCCTGCCCAGCTCTCTTTTAAAAAACTCCCTCTTGGACATTTAGGCCCTTTTGTACTCCCTTTCCTCCCATCACTGTGCCTGCTATGGTGTTCTGCCCCACTGTAGTGGGGTGCTCAGTAAATGCTCTTTGGCTGACTATTCTGTGCTAAGTTGGTGGCTAAAGAAATAATTCTTCCTTGGACTTGGTTGGGTGCTGCTCTGCCCTGACTGAGGTCCCTCCCTCAGGCCACCAGCTGCTGTGCCCAGTGTGACCTGGGTGGTTTTGAGTGGCTCCACAGCTTGTCAGACTGAGAGGTGAAGGAAGCTGTCCCCTGGCCTTCCCCCCGGGCCTTAAGAGCCGTGCTCAGGGAGAGGAACAGGCTAGTGACTCTGGAGGGAGGCCCTGAGCCCCTCCTGGTCTGACTGAGGGCTTAGCTCCCTGCTGCCTGGCCCTGTTTCTGTACTTCTGCTGGCAGGAGGATGGCCAAAATGACCTCATGATTACTTGTGGCCATTAGGCAGCCAATGTGAATCAGGGCTTTGCTCTCTCCAGCCTGTAGGAAGACCTGGGATCTGCCTCCTGCCCCCCCCCCCCCCCCCCAGGACCTGCTTCGTAGGATAGGGCTCTGGCTCCAAGGTACCGTGCTGTCTCTGGCTGGTTGGGGGACAGCCGGGAGGTGTCTGAGCTTAGCCGGGGAAGTCTCTGGCTGATTTCGCTCCCTGCCTCCTCTGGCTGCTGGGCTCGGGCCTGGCTTTCCAGATAACTTCAGTGTCTCAGCCTTCTTATCTCACAGAGAGGTTGGAGAGACTTGTGAGGGAGGCGGCAGGCTCAGAACAGTCCTCCCTGTTGGGGGCAGGGTTGGAGCCCTGGGCCCAAGGGTGCTCCGAGAGCCAGCTCCCGTCTCATCATCTTACCTGAATTCTTGCCATAAATATTGTTTCTCTTCTTTAAAATCGGAAGACATAGCAGGAGAGAGCTGGCCCTGGAGGCAGGAGACCCCAACTTTGAGTCCTGCTTCTCTGACTTAATGTCTCAGTGCCCAGGCCACTCTCTCCTGTGCAGAGGAGAGCCCCCATGTCAGTGAAAATTACAGATCCGGCCCCTGCCCCCCCACCCAGGGCCACAAAAGCAAATGTCTAAATTGTAAAGATAGGAAAACGCCAAGCTTCCTTGGCCACAAAGGATTTAATGGCCATTCTCTGCTTATGGGAAGGGAGAACCATGGAGAGCCAATGAATTCAGCTCAAGAAGTACCACTCTTGTCTGCTCTGCTAGGGCCCCTCTGCCCAGCAGACCAAACACCCTGTTCCTCGGCAGGGCAGGGGCTGAGGACTGCCAGGCTCACCCCCCCAGGGCAAAGTTGAGCAGGAAGTAGGCAGCCCAGACCAGGGTCTTGTCCGGAGGAGAAGGACTGGGGCATTGGCTTTTGGACGCTTGTCCCCCAGAGCTTAGAGATGGCTCTGTTTGGTGTTTTTATGTCAATGAAGCGCATAAAGTGTCATGTGCCTCTTAACTTGTGACATGCCATTGGAGAGAAGGGCAGAGACTAGACAGTCCTGAATCAGCAGTGATTTCGCTGAGCCCTGGGTAGGCTTGAGGGGCGGGGCAAGCTGTGGGGGCATGGGCGTGACTTCCTGGAGTCAGGCTGCTGCCAGCCCCCCCCAGAAGGCTATGCTGGTGACCCCTGCTCCTGCATCCACACTGAGAGTCCCCTGAGTTACATCACAGCACTTAGAAATATGTGGGGAAGTGTGCTGGGCACCCCCACACTCCCCATACTTCAAGTGAAAGTGTGTTTTGTGGTCTCTCAGGAAGAGAGGCCCCTGCACCACCTTATCCTCTGTCCTTCTCCTGTGTCTCTGTGTATCTCTGTCTCCCCTTCTCCACTCTCTCCAGTCAAAGTACATCCAAACCTCCACAGTCCAGCAGATCAGAATCATTCTCCATCTTTGACTAGGGAGCTCAGAGCTCCCGGCCTGGGGAGGGGGAGACCTCTGCTCTCATTTGTGCCAATCTCCCTGGTCTGCAGCCTGACTCTTGGCAGGCCATGCCCCCAGTGCGGACATCTCATCTAGTCCCCTTTTCAAAGCAAAAGTTTGAGATTTGGATTTGTGTCCCTCATCTTGTGACTGGAGGGGTGGAGCCCCCTCTCCCATCAGGTGAAATACCTACAAATCTGTTTTCTATTCTGGGGGACTGTTATATTTTAACTGATTGTTTTAATAAAAATTCAAAGCTGTAAAAGTCTGTGTCTGTCTGGAGAACTTGCAGCTGGATTGGAGGTTCAGTTCTGGTCAGTCCTTCTTGTAGGGAGGAGGGAGGGCCAAAAGGCCTGGTTTTGGGATCAGAATCCTGGCTCTGCCACTTCCCAGTCTGGGTGACTTTGTGGGGGTCCCTTCTCTCAGCCTCCATTTTCCTCCTGTCTGAATGAGGCCTCTGAGAGCCGCCACAACCCCAGATGTGGAGAATTCTGAGCCAAAATGACGCCCCACCTCCTACACCCCCGGAGTGCACACAGACTGAGGCCACTCTTCATCTCTTGGGGTGCTTCATTTGGTGCTGGTGAAACAAACACCCATTTCAAGACTGATGTCAGTTCAACAAATATCTCCCTCATACGGTGTGTGTCTGTGTGGCTGAACCAGTGCTGGGGGCAAGAGCCAAACACAGACTCAGTAATGTGAGCCTAAGAGCCACATCTTGACCAGAGTTGGCATCACCCCCAGAATGGAGGGTGTGCCTTAATGAAGGAGGTACCAGATTGTCCATGAAGAAGGGGACAAGGGGAAAGCACTGGGCCCACGGGGAACACGGTGTGCCCCAAGAGTCACTGGACCAAGGCTTTCTGGCAGCCTGACCTGGGACAGCCCAACCCCATTCCATAAGCCCTGGCTGTGTTCTTACTGTGGACAAGGCAGCAGGAATACAAAGACGCAGCCTTTCTGAGACTGAACTCTTCTCTCACATGAGGGGCTTCCACCTCTAAGTC
The DNA here is from genome assembly GCF_028583685.1 of Petaurus breviceps papuanus. Lineage (NCBI taxonomy): Eukaryota > Metazoa > Chordata > Mammalia > Diprotodontia > Petauridae > Petaurus > Petaurus breviceps. Next base: position 2,789,451 of record NW_027187465.1, on the reverse strand, counting down.
CCAGAATGTGGGGCTGGGTTTGGGCCTTCATTTTTATTAAGTACTTACTGGTGCTGAGCTCTGCAGTACAAAGAAGGTCAAATGGCAGCCCCTGCCCTGGAGGAGCTTGCAGTGTAATAGGGGAAATACGTGAAGGCAACAGATACATCAAGGATAAATTGGAGATAATCAATAGAGGGAAGGCACTAAGTGCATTAAGGGGCCCCAGGAAAGGCTTCTCCTAAAAGGTGGGGTCTTATCGGGGGCTTGGAGGAAGCCAGGAGGTGGAAATGAAGGGTAGAGCGTCCAGGCTCTCTGGGGCCACTGGAGCAAATGCCCAGAGTCTGGAGGTGGAGTGAGGCAGACAGAGCCAGGCAGATCCGGGTTCTAATCCTAGCCCTAAGACAGCTGGGTGGTCCAGCAGAGACACCAGACCTGGAATAAGGAAGACGTGAGTTCAAATCCAGCCTCAGATACCTTCTACCTGTGTGGCCCTGGGCAAGCCACAACTTCTCTTTGCCTCAGTTTCCTCAGCTGTGAAACCTCCCAGGGTTGTGGTGAGGATAATCTTAAAGCCTCTGGCACATAGTAAGTCACCTGTAAATATGATTAGTATTTTTATTGTTACCTGTGGGCCTTGGACAATCAGATAATCTTTCTGAACCTGTTTCCCCCTTTGAAAAATGAAGGGACTTGACCTGTCTGGATGTTCTTGACCTTTTTGTGACATCGACCCCTTCAGCAGTCTGGTGACTAATGTTTTTAAATGCATAAAGTACATGGTGTTGCAGTGGAAACCAGTGATATTTAAATAATTTTTAAAATATTTTTAAAAGCTCACAGGTTATGGGTTAAGAATCCTGGGACTAGATGGTGTTTGAGTGTTTCCTCTCCCTGTGCTAATCACAATGCTCCATGCCCTCCCATTCTGTGGGATTCCTGGATCATAGAAGGTGTGTAGGTAATTAGTGCTGGACTGGTTCTCATCCATGGCCTATTGGAAATACTCCATGGAGGAAACCCAGAGAATGCTTCCATTTTCCATTGCCTCTTATCGTCCTGCACAGGCATGACAGCTTCACAAGAAGCAAGACCAAACAACATGGCAGCAATCCCATCTAGCAATTGGCTTGTGGCAACCCGTGGCTGGCACCAACAGCATCTGGGCACCACTTCCAGCTACAACTCTTGTAGAAGGGTCAGGGACTCGGGAGAAGCCAGACCCATGCCAGTGGCACCAAAGCTTCCTCTTTGGCATGTCTAGTCATGGCATGGCAGTCATACCAGAATCCCCAGAGCACTCGGGAGCTTTCCAGGTGCCTCGTGGGATCATCACTCAGGACCTAGGAGGCCTGGAAGAAGCCACCCGTTGACAAGCCAGGCAAAACCAACAATGGACCTTCTGTATGACAGGCAACGCTGTTCCTGCTGGAGTTCACTAGACACCCAAAAGTCCATTTCAACCCAAGCTCTTATTTGCCCTTCCCTCCAGCCTCTGATTGGGCAGGCTGCTTAAGTGGGGGAGTAGGGCTGTGTGAGTTTTAAAGGAAAACAAAAGCAAAATCCCAAAATGACAAGAAACCACTGTCCAAGTCAACTGCGGGTTTCCCAGTAACCTGAGTAATTTTGTTTGTATTTAATAGAAACTAGTCCGTTTAGAGCAGCCTTTAAAAAGAAATAAATTCTCTGCAGAAAATCTACCTTGTGAGCTGTAGTCTTTCCTCTTTTTCAAAAACAAAACAAAACACCTGATGTCATCCTGGAGGGTATGGGTGATGATTTTACAGTTCCAGCAACTCAGAAGACCTGAGCCATAGCAGGTGTTATACTGACAAAACACAGTCTTTAAATTATCCAAGTATTTCAAGGTGCCTAATAAGAGAACGTAGGACATCCAGGTGGATAGTGGATAGACTGCTGATCCTGGACTCAGGAAGACTCTGCCCTTGTTCAAATGTGGCTTCAGACACCAGCTGTATGACCCTGGGCGACTCACTTCACCCTGTTGGCCTCAGTTTCGTCATCTGTCAAATGAGCTGGAGAAGGAAATGGCAAATCCCTCCAGTGTCTCTGCCAAGAAAACCCCAAATGAGGTCGCAGAGAGTCAGAAACAACTGAAAAATGGCCAAACAACAAAATAGAGATTGTGGACTCTCTCCCTTGGTTGTTTCTCTTTCCCTTCTTTGAAAACAGACATCTGTGGTGTGTGTGTGTGTGTGTGTGTGTGTGTGTGTGTGTGTGTGTGTGT
>NW_027187465.1:2769511-2786824 GCF_028583685.1 Petaurus breviceps papuanus | reverse complement strand
CGTGATGGCAATGATCCTGGCAGGCTTCGGTAGGGCATAAATCGGCAGAGGCAGATCTGGCTGCAAACAGCGAAAGCTGGGAGCTCGCTTACCGAGAAATAGGTAAGTCCCTCTTAGTGGTGACAGAAGCAGCCTGGAAAAATTAGAGCGACAATATATCAGAACCGGGAGAGGCTGCCGCTGACTCAGACCGAAATGCCTCCTCATCTCCTGTCCTGGAGCCCAGGCTGTTTCAGCGGAGTAGCCCCTAATAGGCTTGTCTGATTGTGGAAATCAAGGCAGATCTAAAGAGATGTCTAGTGCTGAGCAGACCCGTCCCCCTTCCCTCTCCCAGCCCCCTCCGTCTCAGCAGCTGTCTTCCTGGAGAGCTGGGCTCTTTCCTCCTAAGCGGAATTGTCTTGTTAAGGCAGTGAAGGCTGCTGTCGGCCAGTGGAGGAAGTCCTGGGCTCTTCTCCAGGCACCTGCCCCAGACTTGCTGATAGGGCACCTTCTCTGAGCCTCGGTTTCCTCAGCTACAAAATGGGAATCAATATTTCTACTCCTCCCAACGTCAAGAATTGTGAGGGTCAAATGGATGGATGATAATAGGTGTGGGAGATGCTTAGGAACTAAAGACATTCAGAACAACAAAGCCACTAGACCTAAGAGACACGGGAGTATTTCAATTGTAGAAGATCATGGAAAATAGAATCTCAAGAGCTGGGAAGAACCTTGGAGGTCATGCATCGTGCAGGGGTTAATAACCTGGGGTCTGTAGTTTGTAATAGATGTAGATATATACAGATGTGTATATAGATATACAATATTCTGGTAACTGCTTCCCTTTGCAGTCTCTGAATTTTGTGCATTTAAAAAGCATGGTTCTGAGAAGGGATTCGTGAGTGTCGCTGAGGGAGGAAGGGTTCTTACTGTCGTGCTCCAGCCCCGTGGGGCCCGTTAGGGGATTCAGCAGCTCACTAGATGGCCCACCCTATTTCTGACAGCTGTGATTGTTAGAAAGGTTTTACTTAGGCAGTTGCTGGGGCAGTGGAAATCTGTCTTCCCTGTAATTCTTCCCCTCCTCCCTCTCAATCCATTAATGTACTAGTTCTGATCTCAGGACCTGCTCAGAATAGAATGGGTCCCCTTCCCACACTGTGACCCTTCGAACTGAAGCTGCCAAATTGGGGGTGAGGGTGGGGATTTGTGAGGTCCCAAATCTGTGTCTTCTCTGTCCCCATCCACCCCAAGCCCTCTCTTCTCCAAGCTGAACACTCCCAGTGCCTTAATGTTAGTTCCTGAAATATTGGTCACTCTCCAACCACAATTGGTTCCAGAGCTGAGCACTGGACCCAGGAATGGTCCAGCCAGGACAGAGGATTGAGCAGTAATAGAACTTCAAACTCACCTAGCCTATCCTCATGTTTTACAGATGAGGAAACTGAGGCCCAGAGAGAGATTTGCCCACAGAGTAGCAAGTCACACAGCTAGTGTTCAAACCCGGTCCCTGAGATGTAATGCTCCTGTGACAAAATCTGCTCTGGCACTTCTTCAGTGTGTGACCTAGGGTGGGTCCCCCTCCCTCCCTGGGCCCTAGTTTACTGCTCTGTAAAATGAGGGGGTTGGACCAGATGTAGGCCCCTTCACCTGTAAAGTGAAGGAGATATCTCTGTGTGGCTTCCCTGCTGGGTGCCATGATCCCATGACTTCTCCCAGCTTCATCTTCCCTACCCACATCTACCCACACTCTGGGCCCCTTAATTCTTGTTGGCAGCCATCACAGCCCTTCACACTTAGCTGCCCCTCCTCCCATGACCCCAGAGGGTGATGAGCTAGGAGCCCTCCAACAGTCTAAGCACCCTAGGATCACCCCATGCTCCACTGAACATCTGCCCAGGGATCTTAATGAGCTCCAGCTCTGGGTTGTTTATTGGTCTCTGTGTTTGTTTGGTGCCAAGAGAAAAGCCAGGCCGATGATGTATCGCCCTCAGCTAGGACGGCCTGAGAAGGATGGCCCTCTTGTCACATTCATCCTGGCTGTCCAGGTCAATAATTTACTAGCAGCCTGGCACCTTGTAAGGGCTAGGTGAATGTTAGCTCTTTTTATGTTTATTTCCAAAGCAACATGCAACGTTTTTAATCTGAAAAGGAGATATTTGATGATGGTCAGCGACATGTAAATGTGTAAAGCCCTTCTTGTCCTCTGTGTTTTCTTCATTTTCTATTTGTTGGCAAAAAAAAATTTAAGGTTAATTTTTTTATTTGTTCAAACTCATTAATTTCTATCAAGCTGTCCTGGGTATTTTAAATCCGTGTTCTCATTAAAAAAAAATAATTTCCTGGCAGTTAATGGCAGGAGAGGAGCTGGGTAGGCCAATCCCAGCCCCCTGAAACCCTCTTGTTTTCCTTGCTACAAGCTGGATGGGTACCCTGGCTGGGGGGGGGGACCCACGGCAGAAGGCAGGAAAGGGAGGGGTGCTGACCTGATTTCTCTCTTTTCAGACATAAGGAGGGAGTCCTGGTGGAGATTTGTCCGTTTCCAGGATAAATAATGTAATTCTGTGCCCATCACTCAGCGCTTTTGGAAGAAGGGGGAGCCTTTGATTTAAAAGAATTGAATCCCAAAACCAAGACCAAAGGGAGGTGCCTCGTTCCAGGCCCCCCCCTGGTCTTTGTCTTCTCTCTCTCCCCGACCTCCCCTGCCCCATCCCCATTCTTCCTGCCGTAGCAGAGTTCAGTTCAGAGGCGGTGGAATATCAGCGAGGGAAGGGCTCCCCTGAAGTGATGGGGATAACCTCTCGGCGGCTTCGCCTCTCCGCGGCATCTCCCCGGCTGGAGCTGGCCCCGGGAGGCGGGCTGCCTGGCGGGGGCAGCGACGCGCGAGAACACTTCGCTTTCATCCACAGCTGAGCGCCGATGACATTTGGCCGCCTCCTCAGACATGCCTGCGGCTATCAGCGCAAACAAAATGAGGTCTATTTATCTCTCGCGTTCCCCTCTTCCCCCCTCGGGGATGCCGGGATGCCGTAACTCGCCGGGAAGAGAAGTAGCCAGTGGGGATGTTGGTAATCAGCTACCAAACGTAGCACTTAGCAGTTCATAAAACGCTAACAGGTTTTGCGGCTAAAGATCGTGGGGATTCGACTTCCTCTTCTTGAAGAGGAGACTGAGACCCAGAGAAGAGAAGTCCCTTGGCCAGACTCACAGAGCTAGGGAGTGTGGGGGGCCAGATCTGAAACCCTGGGCTCTTCCTTTGAGCCTTGGGACAACCGTGCAAGGGAGGCCAGGCGAGTGTGGTTTCCTTTTTAAGGTAAAGAAACTCAAACCCAGGGCCGGAACTGGGGTTTGAACCCCAGTACTCAGGGACAGCTGAAGGTCCAGGGAGAAAGGAAAGAAAAGGAGACTGCCATAGCTCTCCGTAGGGGAGGTCACCCAGATTAAAGGACGCATCTGTCTACAAACTATTTTCATGTACACGACCCTCTTTCTACCGCTCAGCAACCCTTTAAGATACATAAGATATTATTACTCCCATTTTACAAGTGGGAAAACTGAGGCTCAGAGCAAGAGGTTTGCCCAAGGTCACATAGCTAGACAGCAGAGTGCGTTCAGGGCTGTGCTCTGCTGGTCACCTTGCCTACCAGGAAGCTGAGGGAGCAACTTTACCCACCAAGTAAAACAGTCTCTTAGGGCAGAAAACAGGGCTGGATTTGAACTCAGAGGGCCTGGCTTCTGCCATTGTCCACCTGTGTGACCTTGAACAAGTCCCTTTCCCTGGATGAGCCTGCATTTCCTCCCTCTGTCAAAGGAGGTTGACCTAAGGTCCCTTCCAGCTCTAGCTGGGGGTAGGGCACCCTAGGATGCTAGTATAACACTGGGTCTCCTGGGACAAGGATGAAAGAGTTGATGCTGAGGGAGGGCAGAGAACACAAAGATGTTAATACTGCTCCCTCCAGTCTCCAAAGGAACCAGCAGCAGCCAGCTCCTGTCAGAATGGAGACAAGGGGATTTGGAGGGGAGGCGCATCACTGGCCTGGCCTGGCCTTTTATGACAGTTTCTCTGTCCTGAAATCCGCAGGGGACTTCCTCCTCCGCCCCCTCTGCTCCCCACCACACTCAGCTCCCTCCCCTCCAGCCCCTCTGCCCCCCACCACGCTCAGCTCCCTCCCCCTCCTCCCCTGCACTCAAGCCTTCCTTTCCCAGGTTGGAGAGCCGGCGTTCAGTGAATCCATTAAGCCCTTCATATTAACTGGCAAGAAAAAAAAGGGAAACACAACAGCCCTCTTTCATCTTAACTGTGGTGTATTTGCATTAACACCTGGGGAGTTCTCCGGGCCTGGAGAAGGTACATTGCTATTCTGCAGAGCACACACACAGCTGAGGTACTTGGAGTCTCATCCCTTCCCTATATTAATGTGATAGCCTGACTCTTCTGCCCCCTCCCCGCCTCCACCTCCTCTTCATCCCTTCTCTCTCTCTCCTTCCTCCCCTCTTAGGTATCTTTGTTCTCCCTGTTCTCTTGCCCTCTCTGTCTTTTGTTTCTCTCCTTTTATCTTTCTCCCTCCCTCTTCTTTTCTCCCCCTCCCTCCCTCCCTCTCCTCTCTCCCACTCTTTCAACTCCCTCCCCTTCTTAGGTCTCCGTTTCCTTGCATGCTGTCTCTCCCATCTCTCTCCTTTTATCTTTCTCCCTCCCTCTCCCCTCTCTCTTCCTCCTCTCTTTTTTCCTCTTCTCTTGTACTCTCTTTTTCTGCCTTTGTTCTCTTTGTTATTCACTCTCTTCTCCGCCCCCCACACACCCTTCCCTCTTTCTTCCTCCCTGGCACTGGGGATTCCAGACTGCATTAGGAAGTCGTCTAATCTCCCTGCAACTCAGCAGAAAATCCCCAGGGATGCTGGAGGTGGGAGGAGGTGGTGTGTCAGGTAGCTGAACTGGCAAACTTCCAGATGGAAAGAGACTTCCTCTGCCTGGGAACTGTCCTCAAAGGGGCCCTGGGGAGCGCCACCTCTGCAGGGCACAGAGGGCAGAGCAGCACAGGTCCTGGTCCGTGGTGGATCCTTAAGAATGGCTTCGTTCTTGTGCTGGTCATCCTCAGCAGTGCGGAAAAGGACACCCTGCCCTGGGTCTTCTGACCCACATGCTCACTCCCCCACCTCTCCAGCCCTACCCAGTCTGCCACCATTTCACTCCCCCTGCCTGAGAGCTGGGATTGTTACAGCCCTTGTCCACACACACACACACACACACACACACACACACATGCATCAGTTGCTTCTGTTTCTCACAAAAGGAAAGTGATAAAAGAATCATGGGGGACCATTTCATAGATGAGGAAACTGAGGCAAGTCATTTTTATGGTCTCTGTTTCCTCTCTAAAATGAGGTTCAGAGGACCCTGATTTTAGAGCTGGGAGGAATATTTGAAGCCATGTAGTCTAACCCCTCATCTGCCACAAGACTGAGGCTCGTAGGGGTCAGGGGTTACTTGACTTAGCCAAGGTAACTTGTAAAGTTAATACTTGAAGCCAGATCTCAGACCCCAAAGTCAACACTCTTTCTGAACCAATAGACCAGGGGGTCTTCAAGGTCACTTCCAGAGTGAACCTTCTGTGACCTTGATTTTGAACCTTGGAGAGAAGAGATGATATACTCCAAGTCACCCAGCCAGGGGTGAATGAATGAGCATTTATTAAGCATTTACCCATATGCTAAGCCCAGGGTTAAGTGCCAGGGGCACATGAAGAAAATAGAGCCAGTCCCTGCTCTCAAGGAGGGGGAGGGGGAAACCACCCATGGGCAGTCTCAGCTGTAAGCCAGATGAAAAGAACCAGTGGTCCTTAGGGGACTGATAGTAATGAAATCCTTTTAGCAGCATTTTCATGAATAAAAACCCCATTTGTTTCAATCCGTCTGAGGGTGTCAAGGACTCCAATGGTGAGAACATTCTTTTGGGGGGGTCTTCAGTTGACAGGACAGTGGGGGCTGCAGCACCGGCAGAGATGGCTGCTGGGTCCTGTTTCCACAAAGCTTGCTTCCCTGGAATATTGTGGCTGGAGGGGGCATGAGGTGCTGTTTGGTTTGTCTGCCCCTTGGGTTGTGGTCAGTAGTCACTTCTGGTGGCCCCCGGCATTCTGGCTGTAGGGACCAGGCTGGAAGCAGGCCCATGGTCTGAGGACTCTTGGATTTAGCTGCCCTATAAATCAGTGCTAAGTGAATAGCTAGAATTTGAACCTAGGTGGTCCGACTACGCCCAGCATTTTTTTAGGGTGATAAAAAGGGCTTTATTAAATTAATAGCACATACTGGAATGGTGTGCCATTTTGTTCTATGTAGATCAGTGATCTACTTTGTCAGGGTGGCTGCAAGCCAAGTTAAAGGTCCTCTAAAATATTGCATTGGATGGATAGCATGCAAATCTCCCCCAAAGGAGCCTATAAATTGTTCCACCTTGTCACTGGACAGCTTGTCCTGGTAGGGACTGAACCCTTTCGTTCCCATTTGGCCCCTCTGTGGTCTTTGGCCAGCCTGTGATTAGCTCTGGTTTCCCCTTTCCATCTCTGCCCCACTGGCTTCAATAGTGACTCTTGGTACCATGGGATGAATGGGACAGGAGGCAGCTAGGTGGTGCAGTGCACAGAGCTCTGGCTTCAAATCAGAAAGACTCATTCTCCTGAGTTCAAATCCCACCTCAGACACTTATTAGCTGTATGATCCTGGGCAAGTCACTTCACCCTGTTTGCCTCAGTTTTCTTATCTGTAAAATGAGCTGGAGAAGGAAATGACAAACCATTCCAGTATGTGGGCCAAGAAAACCCCAAATGGGGTCACGAAGACTTGGACATGACTGAAATGAGTGAATAACAGCAGAAAAAAAATGGCTAGGACACTCAGAATCCCAGAATCTCCAAAATCTCTATACCAGGTCTGCCAAGTGGTGCCCCAACCTCTCCATAAAGGTCTCCAGTGACAGTCTTCCTCTGTGCAGCCTCTATACATTGCTCTCATCTCTGCCCACCAGGGCCAAGCAGAACAGACTTGATCCTCCTATTTGGATCCACTGGATCCCACCCACCCCCTTTTCCCCTCCCCCCCACCCCATTTATTCCCTGCTGAGATGTCCTGGTAGTGAAAACGGTGGCTTGGGCTCCTCTGTGATCTGCCCCCAGTAATGGCCTGACCCAGACCCTGCTCAGCGCCAGTCAGTTCCATGATGCTTCTATTTCCTGGCCCCTCCACTGCCAGGCACCCCCTCCCCACCCCCTCATTAACTGCAGAAAGCAGTAAGGATCTGGAAGGCTGCTGTCCCCGGGAATTGTCCCCAGGGCATGCCAAGCCGGCAGGCTCTCCCGCCTGAAATGCTTCCTTTGCCCAAGTACCAGGAGCCCTTTCATCTGAGAACCAGCCCTGTGGGCTCAGCTATTCTGTCTCTCAGAATTCTCAGTGCATGTAAGTGCAAAGAGCCCTGCCCCCCCCCCCCAAAGCAGGGCACCGAGAACGGAAACCGAGAATGGAAGCCAAGAACGGCCAGGCCTGGCCCCAGGGAAGATGGAAGAAGCTGCGCCTCCCTCTCTGCCCTGCAGAGAAGAGGCCTGGGAAGCACAATGCTTCGAGCACCAGCGGGCTCAGGCAGTGTTTACAAAGCACTTCTTATGTGCCAGGCTCTGGGCACACAAATAGAAGATACTCTTCTTCTTGCCTTCAAGGAGCTTGGAGGGAGGCTGGGACGACTTAGAGAAAGCCGGAGAGGCTGTCCCCGCTGGGAACACAGGGGCCTGGGCCTCTAAGCCTTCTCATCTCCTTACCCTGTCCCTCCTCTCCAACCATCTCCACAGGACGCTGGGACTCCTCTGGCCTCCTGGGCCTCCAACAGCTTCTTTCTTTGGGTTGTTGGCACATATTAGAACGTAAACTCCTTGAGGGCAGGGACTGTCTAGTTTGTATATATTTGTATGCCCAGGCCAAACCCAAACATATAGCACATGCTTTCTCTCTCTCTCTCTCTCTCTCTCTCTCTCTCTCCTCCTCTCTCCTTTTTTCTCTTTCTCCTCTCCCTCCCTTCCTCCCTCCCTCTATCCATTTCTCTACCATCCATCCATCCATCTGTCCATCTACCTGTCTCTCTGCTTATCTAGCATCTCTGTCCATCCGGATGAACTGCTGCTGCAGGGAGGGATATGTTCGAAAATGAATGTGATATAAAAACAGAAGGCATCAATGAAAATAAAACAAAAAGCCGTGTGGCCCCTCAGGAGGCAGGATGCAGAGAGCACAGAGTGTTAGACTCCCAAGCAGAAAGATGTGGGGTCGGTTCTGACCCAGACACTTAATCAGCTGCAGGAACTGGCATATGTGTGTAAGACAATATACACGCGTGTATACATGCATGTATATGTATACATACGTGTGTGGATGGATTTGTGTACATGCATATCTCTATCCCTATACATGTACATCTACATAGACATGTATACACACACACACACACACACACACACACACACACACACACACACACACACACACACCGTCCGGCCTTGAATTTCACGCTTGTAGGGCGCTCCCTGTGAGGAGCTCCTTCTACCATTGGGTTCGTCTGTCTCTCTGTGGTCTTAGAGACAACTCTAAGGGCAACTCCTGGTCTGGGGAAAGGAAAATGCAGAATTAGAACCCAGGTCTCTCTGGCTCCGAGGCCCTCCCAGGTGTCCGCAGGGAGGTGCCCTACGTGAGCTCGAGGGCAGAGGGAAGCAAAAGTGTCCGGCAGGCCGGGGCAGGAAGGGGCCGACTGGGATGCGCACGGCATCTCCAGCGCTCCTCGCCGCCCCAGCCCTGGGGGCCGGAGGCGCTTTCCCACATGGCAGGACAGGGAGAGAAGAGAAAGAATCCGAGGCGGGAGAACTCCGGCCGCTGTGATGGGGAAGGAGGAGCCCGGAGGAGACACATTTCCCTCCTTCCTAATTTCAGAGGAGCCAGTCCTGTGCACGCGGCTTCCTCTTCGGTGCTTTGGCCACAGTGGCCGGTACACACGAAGCGTTTACTAAATGCTCGCTGCTGCGGTCTGCCCGTCGGGTGCTTAGAACCCCCTGGGGCGGGGGGGAGGGGCTGTCAAAGGAGCTGCCACCTTGCGGGAGCCCCTTCCATCTCCCCCGCGGGTTTCTTCGCCCGTAAACCCCGGGAAGGGTCCAGCCGGCTTAGCACCCGTGCCCTGGGCTCTCGCTCCCTCTCAGCCCATCCTGACCACCCTTCGGCCCCAGGGGACAGATCTGGGCTTTCTCAGGGGAATAAAGGAGCTAATTGTTTAAGAGACTAGGTGAATGTTCGAGGGCTGCCGATGGTGCGGAAGGAACTCAGAGCCCCGGGGTCTTTCAGGCCCCGCCGGTCCCAAAGTTCCTGCCACGCCCTCGAACTCAGTCCTCAAACTAGGGGTGGGGACCCCAGAATCCTCTACTGCCTCTGGGCAAAGGCTCCTTCTGCACAGCCCTGGGCTCAGCCCTGCACCAACCCCACAGTTTCTTCTTCCCTGGGGATTTTCCCCAAATTCAGCAAGGAGCTGGTTACAATCAGCCCCCCCACCCCCAACATCCGATCCATTCTTCAGACGTGGAACTAGGGGATCTGGCTCCCAGTCACGTTTCTGCCCCGTGCTGGGCATGGAAGGTTACACCTTTCCCGGGCCTCGATTCTCCCCTCCTCGAAAGGGGTCCATAACCCAATCCCACGCCCGTCCCAATGCTCGGGCTCCCTTCCAGCGTCGTCGGGAGGGAGGGGCTCTGTAGACCCTGACACCTTGGCTCGTCCGGGAGCAGGGATTCCCCCTCATCCCTCCCCCTTTCACCACCAAAGTCCTAGACAGAAAGGTCGTCTGTTCGATTATTCATTTGCTCAGCGGCCGTCCATTTGTCAAGTTCAGCTTCTGACCCCGCCGCTCTGTTGGAGCTGTTTTCTCAAAGGTTGTGAGTGATGTCTTAACTGCTAAACTCCCCGGCCTTTTCCCGGAGCACATTCTCCCTGACCTCTCTTCTCTGCAGGAGCGCTGGGCGCCCCTTCTCCTGCACGGATTTCTCTCCCTTGGCTTCTGGGTGATTGGTTCTCCCTCCTGAAATCGCTTCGCATTACTGAGTGGATTTTGTTGTTCAGTGTGCCTCACTCTCCGTGACCTTTTGGGGTTTTCTTGGCAGAGATCCTGGAGTTCGACATTTCCTTCTCCAGGTCATTTGTCAGATGAGGAAACTGAGGCAAACGGGGTGAAGTGACATCTCACTGCCAGTATCTGAGGTGACATTTGAACTCAGGTCTTCCTAACTCCAGACCGAGTGCTCTAACCACTGCATCGCCTAGCTGCCCTAGATGTCTGAACATCTACTTTGTGTTTACTTGCTGGTGTGTGTCTGTCTGTCTGTTGGAACCTCCCTTCCTCCTCCCAGCAGAATATAACCTTCTTGAGGGCAAGAACCATTTCCTTTTTTGTCTTTGAATCCTCAAATAGTAGGGACTTGAGTATTCATTCATTCATATAAATCTCTCTTCTGATTGGTGAAGCACCTAGAAAGTTTTTCCCAACAAGAATATGGAGACATCCAATCAGCTGCCTCTACTTGTCCAACAGGCACAGCCCAGCAATGATTAGTAGATGAAGCCTAGGGAGCCGCTTGGGTGCCATATGAGAGCCAGAGGGGGGATTTGAACTCAAGCCTTCCTGATACCAAGCCCAACACTATCCACTATGCCAAAGTGCCTCTGTGTACACCATAGACATTCCATTCAGAGGGGTAGAGTGAAAAGAGAGCTGCTCCTGAATCAGAGAGCCTGGGTTCAGGACCTGCAGCCAACATTTACTACCAGAGTGGCTGTGGACAGGTCATTTCACCTCCCTCAGCCTTCAGTGTGCTTTCTAGTTTAGCCCTATGACCCTGTGAGAGTCCCAGGTCCTTGTCTCTCCTTCTCTCTACTTTCTCTCTGGATGATCTCTTCAGCATCATTGCCACAGATGACCTCTGCAACACCAGGTGCCTGATGGATAGTCAGTCTGGATATTTGTCTGCCTACTTTCCCCTCCAGCATCTCAAACTCAGCAAGCCCCATACATCTCATAATCACAGGAGCACAGGTTTACGGAGGGGCTTCACAATCCAACACCATCATATAAGAGATGAGGATACTGAGTCCCGAGACAGAAAGTGACTTACCCAGGGTCATACTAGTTATGTGTCATGCAAAATATAAAGCCAAGTCCTCTGACAGCAAATCAAGCACTCGACCCACCAAGTCACATTTCCTCCTGAAAATAATCCCTCCTCTAACTTCTCTTATTTCTGCTGAGAGGCATGGGGAACCTCCCAGTTGGAAATCTCCCCACCCCCCCACACACACTCCCTATATCCAATTCTTGTGGATTCTGCATCCCTTAAATGGGGACCCTTCTCTCACAACCACAGCCCTAGCTTCCTGGTGCTCATCACCTCCTTTCCCCAATAACAGTTCTCAACTGGTCTTCTTCCTTCCGGTGTCTTTCCTTTCTTTTTGTTTAAAAAAAAATTGGGGAGGGGGGAGAGAGAGCAATTGGGATTAAGTGACTTGTCCAAGGTCACATGGCTAGTAAGTGTTGTGTCTGAGGCTGAATTTGAACTCAGGCCCTCCTGATTCCAGGGCTAGTGCTCTATTCACTGTGCCACCTAACCGCCCCCATTTGGGGTTTTTTTGGCAAAGATAGTGGAGTAGTTTGCCATTCCTTCTTCAACTCATTTTACAGATAGGGAAACTGAGGCAAACAGGATTAAGCGACTTGTCCAGGGTCATACAGCTAGTAAATGTCTGAGGCCAGATTTGAACTCAGGAACGTGTCTTCCTGACTCCAGGCCCAGTGCTCTGGGCATTATGGCAATGCCTAGTTGATTATAGTCATTCCCCTGTTCAAAAGTCTTCAGTAGCTCCCCACTGCTCTCCACCAGCTTTTTCAGCCTCTTTTCATATTACGCTCCTTCACATATGTGGTGTTCTCCACACTTGCGCTCCAGCTTCCAGCCCCCTCACAAAGCATCCTGCTGGTCCTGCACACTTTCCCTGGCTTCCTTCAGGGCTCAGCTCCCAGGTGCATGCTCCAGATTCTCCCTTTGTTAACACTTTTTCCTTCCTCAAATTTTTAATGTATTACTTAACTGTGAAGACTCACCCTGAAATAGGCAGATGAGAGCAATCTGTCCCAACAGTCACAAGGGAAGTGGAAGCAGGTACTATGGAGAGCTTAGAGCTTAGTCAGACATGGAAGACGCCAAGGTCATCCACTGCACCCCAGGCCATCTGGGTCATCCTGACTTTTGTCCTGTCGCTGGACTTCAATGACTCTGGAGGAGTCCAGGAGAGGAGAGGAGAGGCTGGGGGAGAGGAGAGGAGAGGAGAGGAGAGGAGAGGAGAGGAGGCTGGAAGAGAGAGTGAGGCTGACAACCTTCTGCAGCTCTGCCTCCCTTCAATCCAATTCATGCATGAGTCAAAACATCATCTGTGATGTCACTGGTCCTTTACAAAAATGAAGGACAAACAACAATCTTTAAAAGTGTCTCCAGTGGTAGCATATAGATTCCTTGAGAACAGACATTGACTTTTTATTTTGTATCAATATCCCCAGTACCTTATACACAGTAAGCACTTAATAAATGTTTGTTGTATTGGATCTCAGGGACTGTTGGTGCCTGGTGATCAAGACCTACTCTGCCCCCCCTCCCAAGACCTAGCTGAGTGAATAGAAGACACACTCAGAGGATCTAGGACCTCCTCATCATGGCAGACCTCCCAGCCTGGGAACTTCCTCCTCCAAAGCAGATCTCAGCCCAGCTATGACTTGTAGGCAAGTCCTAGGGCACTGCCAGAATCATCAGAGGCTTGATGCCTTCTCCAGAGTCACACTCGGGCCAGAGGTAGTATTTGAACCAAGCACTTATGACAGGAAGCCCAACACTATGCCAGGATGATGGAGCTGGACAAAGGCCCCTTCCAGCACTGACTCCAGGGATCCCCCAAATCCTTCCTATTTATGGAAAGAATTCTAGAGCTGAGTACCAGTCCCACTGTTGCCCCCCTTAAAGGGTCCTGGGTGAACGGGCAGTAATTTTGTGGTAGGACCAGAGTAGCTTAGCTCAGCATATTTCTCTCTCCTAAATGAAGGTCTCAGTGAGGCTTAAGAATCATGAACTGGGGGGCAGCTAGGTGGCACAGTGAGTAGGGGTGGTAGGTGTAGTGAGTAGGTGGCCCTGGAGTCAGGAAGACCTGAGTTCAAACCCAGCCTCAGACACTTAACACAAAAAAACTAGCTATGTAACCTTGGGCAAGTCACTTAACCCCAATTACTCTACCTTCCCCTCTCCAAAAAGGAAGAAAAAAAAAAGAATCATGGACTGGGAACTCCAGGTAGACAGAAGAAAGAGTAGAAAAATCTATATTTCTTAAGCCCCTCCTGTAAGCCAGTCATGGGGGCAGCAGAATGGGGGGGGGGAGGGTGAAGCATAAAGATAAAAAACAGAAAACAACTCCTGTCCTGGCTACCAGGGAAGACAGCAGACTCATGGATGGACAAAGATGAACTCACTTCAGCAGGGGACTTTTGCAAGAAAGGCCTCATGTGGGAGCTGGGACTTGAAGAAGCTAGGGAGTCTGAGAGGCAGAAGGGAAGAGGGAGGGCACTCCAGGCATGGGGAACAGCCTGGGCAAAGGTGTGGAGATGGGAGATGAGGTGTTAGGCATATGGAAGGAAAAGCAAGCCAGTTGGACTAGAGCAAGCTCTGTGACCTGTAATCGTGAAAATATATGTTGGAGCCACTGGAATCTTTAAATGACAGTTGATATTTTATCCTGGAAAAAACAGGAAGCTTCTTGAGATGGGGAATTATGATCAGACTGCCTCATACACCCCCATATACATGTATGTGTATGTATACATGCATGCACATATACACACAGTTTATATATTATATAACACAAATAATATATTATAAATAACATATAAATATAACACATTGTATATTATATAATATAGTAAAATATATAAATAATATAATACATATTTTAGTGAAGTCTTGACCAACCTCACAGAGGCAGTAAATGGTAGAAGGGGGTGAGAGCTCACGTCTTTGTTCCCTTTCCAGGCTTTTTTTCTGGGACAGGGATGTGCTCACTCACCACTACCCCCTCCCCCACTCCCCTTCCCCCCAGCAATGACTCTTCACTTCTGGCTTAATAGAACGGTTAAGTTAACTGTCAGATGTTTAGCCTGGAGGAGAGAAGGCCCAGGGGAGACACCAGAGCTGTTCTCAGGTCTTTGAAGGGCTGTCCCACAGAGAAGGAATTTTCTGCTTGGCCCCAGAGGGCAGAACAGGGAGCCTTTAGTCGAAGGGAGCAGATTTCCTAACCAACAGGAAAATTTTTGCCTTGGGAGGTAGTGAGCTTCCTGTCACAGTCTCCAGAGAGCACGGGAAAGGGGGGGGGAGAGGCATTACAGAATGGGGCTCTGTGGATCTTTGGTTCAGCCCCAAAGCAGCCTTCCTTAGGGGGGATTTCTCCCCCTCAGCGTTTTTGCCCACACTGCCCCGCAGGCAGCTCCCTACCTGCTATTAACCAGGAGCTGGCAGTCTGGGGGGGGGGGAGTTTCAGATGGGGAGGGGCTGGCTGGCTGTGGGTCCCTGGGGCTAGGACAGAGCAGGGAGGGGGTGTCAAAGACATCAGCATTCCCATCGTAGCCCTTTGCCACACGGTCCCCTGCAGGAGTGACATTTATCGTTCCTGGAAGTGACCACTGAGACATGAAATCACTACCGGCCCCAGGCTACCCTACTTCATTAGAAACTGCCTGGCCCAGCCAGCTGAGGTCAGCACTCAAAGTGCAGGACTGACTCTGTCCCCGGGAGAGAACACTGAGGGTGGGGTAGGGGAGGGCGGGCAGAACATGAGGGGCTCCAGGCTTCTCTGGTCACAGCCTGAGAAGTGGTTTAGTTGCAGTCTGTCTGAGTGCACACTAGCATTCAGGCTCCAGCTCACCATTCCAGGCCTTATTTCCTCTCCACTAGGCTACCCTTCAAGGATCCATGGGATTTTAGAACTATAAAGACCTCACAGGTCATCTAGCTCCTCTCATTTTACAGATGGGGAAACTGAGTCACAGGCCGGTCACAGAGAAAGGCACTGGCAGGAATCAGGACTAGCATCCAGGCATGTCCCCCACCCCCCACCCCCTGTCCAATCAGAACTATTTCCCCTTGACCAGGGATTCTTTTGTTCATATTTTTTGTTTTTTTGTCTTTTTTTTTTTTGAGGGGGAAGGCAGGGCAGTTGAGATTGAGTGACTTGCCCAAGGTCACACAGCTAGTGAGTGTTAAGTGTCTGAGGTCACATTTGAACTCAGATCCTCCTGACTCCAGGGACAGTGCTCTATTCACTGCACCACCTAGCTGCCCCTTGACCGGTGATTCTTTGGGAGGCCACGGCCACCTTTGGCCCAAGCCCCCTTCTCAGAATCATGTTTTTCAATGTATAAAACAAGACCTGAATTCCAAAGGAAATTCTACTGAAATATAATCATCCAAATATGGGGGGGGGGAACATTCAAGGACCCTGATCCGTGAGAACCTGGTTCTAGATCCTTCCTCTTCTTCTCCAGGTCTGCCCCATAGCACAGACCTCATCTCCTGCCCTGAATCTCCTTCCGACTCCCCAGCTGACGGTCAGGCCCTGGCCTGTTTAACCACAGCAATGCTAAGAGCTGACATCTGGAGGGCAATCTCAGGTTTGCCAAGGATTTCCCAGGTTTTGTCTCGGCTGAGTTTCCCAGCGGCCCAGAAGTAGCTGTGGTGAGCTTTATCCCATTTGCCTGTGGGTGAAGATGCCGAGGCCCAGATTTGTTGCTGTTCACTGATTAAGGCATGTCCAACTCTCCGTGGCCCCTTTTGGGGTTTTCTTGGCAAAGGTACTGGAGTGGTTTGACATCTCCTTCTCCAGCTCATTTTACAGATGAGGAAAAAGTGTTAAGTGACTTGGCCAGGGTCACACAGCCAGTAAGTGTCTGAGGTCGGATTTCAACTCAGGAAGATGAGTTGGCACTCTGTGCACTATGGCGCCACCTAGCTGCCCTCATTCCCATTTTACCGATGAGGAAACTGAGGCCAGCAGAGGTGATGTGAATTGCCCAGGGTCATACAGCTGGTAAATGTCTGAGAACAGATTTGAACTCAAGTCTGCTTGACTCCAGGCTGTGCTCCATCCACTGGGCCACCAATTGCCTGATGGAGATAACAATATCAGGGGAACATTCAAATTTGGCGGCCTGCATTTGCGGCAAAGGCACAAGTCACTGCCCATTGCCTGGGGAGTGGCTTTGGCCACTGACCACTCGCAACCCCTGCAAATCCACAGAGGTCCTTCTCCATAGAGAGGAGAGGCCTGGGCCTCAGGGCCAGACTAGCTGTAATTACCAGTCAGGCCTGTGGCGATCACTCACCACAGGCCCTCGGGGCAGGGGGGAACCCGGGCTTTCTTCCAGCTTGGCTGCTCAGGGCCCAGCGCGGCATCCATCAATGTCTCCTTTGCCCCCAGTGGCCGAGGCCTCCAATTAGCCGCTGGCTGCCTTTAATGAGGCAGCTTCAAGCCTCTGCTGTGCCATGACGCGGTGTCAGGAGGATCAGATGAAGGCGCTGGGCTTCCTGTGCCCGGAGGCGAGAAGACCTCCGTGATCAATCTATCTTATGAATGGATGTCTGTCACTCCTCTGCTCCAAGGCCTCCTGTGGCTCCCTGGTGCCCAATGCCTTGCATTTGTATAATAAGATGAGTAATAACAATGATAACAGCTCAAAGGGCAGCATGAGGAGGCTGCCGCAGGCCACCAGTGATGCTGAGGTCAAAAGGAAAAGGGTGAAAGGAGCCCGTGCCCAGGAAGGAGGAGCCATGGAGGCAGTGGGAGGAGGGACGCACAGCCCTGCCCAGAGGCTCCCAGCTCAGCTCCTGGGGGGTCCCTGCCTCAAGGTCACAGCTCCAGAGCCAGCCTGAGTCCCGTCCACTGTACCTTGAGACTCATCCAATTCAATTCCAGCTCTCCAGGCTGGCACTGCCAGTCCACCATCTGGTGCCAGCTTACCTTTGGCCTCTTGTCTCCTGCTACTGTCCTGTAGCTTCCCACCTCCACATTCAGAGCTTTGAAGCTGGGAGAACCTCCAGTAGTCATCTAGTCAACCAATTAGGAAGCATTCATTGAACACCTACTATGTGTCAGGAACTGTGCTGGGCACTGGAGATATGTAAAGGGAAAGAAAGAGAGGAAAGAAAGAAAGAAAGAAAGAAAGAAAGAAAGAAAGAAAGAAAG
>NW_027187465.1:2764548-2769111 GCF_028583685.1 Petaurus breviceps papuanus | reverse complement strand
AAAAGAAAAGAAGGAATAAAGACAGAAAGAAATAGAAAGGAAAGAAGAGGAAGGAAGGAAGGAAAAGGCCCCCATCCTCAAGGAGGGAGAGACAAGATGTGAATAACTTGGTTCCTGCAGGATACACACAGTGTTGGAAAGTGATCTAGGTGGGGAAGGCATTAGCAGTGAAGAGCCTGGGAAAGTCTCTGACAAAAGGTGGGATTTGAACAGAGCCATAAAGAAAGCTAAGAGGGGGCAGTGAGGAGGCAGAGCCCTGGGCATGGGGGGGAAGGCATTGTAAAGGAAGAGAGACAGGGCTTGCTTGTGCAATGGTGAGTAAAGAGACTAGTCTGACTTGACTGTGTGAGACGCTTGGAAAGACAGGAGGGGGCGAGGTTATGAAAGGCTTTATATGCCAAACAGAATTTTATAGTTGCTCCAAAGGCAATAGGGAACCACTAAAATTTATTGAGGAGAGGAGTGACCTGCTAGGATTTGTGCTTTAGGAAAATCACTTTGGTGGCTGAATGGAGGATGGGTTGGAGTGGGGAGAGACTGGAGGCAGGGAGCCCCAGCAGCTATGGCAGCAGTTCAGGTGTGAGGGCATGAGGGTCTGTACCAGGCTGGGGACAGTGTCAGAGGAGAGAGGAGGGGACATGTGGAGACATGCTGTTAGGTGACAATGACAAGATTAGATAGGTGGGTCCAGGCTAGAGAGGAGTCAAGAGAATGATGTGAAGGTTCCAAGTCTGAGTAATGGAGAGGACAGGGAATGCCTTGACAATAACTGGGGAGTCAGGAAAGGAGGGTTTGGGGGTAAAGATTACACAACGCTGAGGAACTTCATGCAGACACACTGCTGTCCAGCTCCAGAGCTGGACAGGTACTTCCCCTGGTTCCTGGGATCAGCTCACTTCTGGTTTGGAAACTCCAAGTCCAAAGGAGAGCCAGCTCCTAGGGATCTCCAGCATCCCATCCCAACCTGGCAAGCCTATCCCAGGTTTGTGAGATGCCTACTACCTAGAACTGCTTCCCTCTCCCCTTCCCCAATAAAATCCTGCACAGCCTCAAAAGGCTCACTCAAATGCCTCCCCACACACACTTCATGAAGCTCTCCCTAATCCCCCTTCCCCACACCCCAGTCAGTAACTGTCCCCCTTTGGACCTCATATAGTCCTGTTTAAAAATATATACGTTGGGGTCTCTGACTTTTTACAGTCTAGTCCTTTCCTCTCTGATTCTTCCATGGTAAGAAAGGAGAAGTTAAACAAAACCCAATTGACAAACAATGCCAGGGAACAACACAAGAGCCTTTCCCTACCTGGAATCCCCTACTTGCCTCCTGGGGAAGGGAGATATGTTTCATTATCTGAGCTTGGTGGCCCAAGACTGCTCCATCCGGAGCTCCCAGTTTGCATCTGTTTTTAAGTATTAGTTGTTACTCTGTGTCATCATTTAATTACCCATTTTTGTCACTTGCTCCTAGACTATTAATTTCTTAAAGTCAAGGACCGTTCCTTATGGGGGATGGCCAGTGCAGAGGTGAGATAGAGTGTCATTTGTGAAGGAGGCAGAGGGATGTGGACAGGTGGGACAATGGCAAGAGCCCTGGATTTGGAATCGGAAGACCTGAGTTCAAATGCTGCCTTTTCCATTGACTCTGTGTGACCTTGGGAAAGTTATTTAACTTCTCTGGGGCTCATTGTGATATAAGAGAATTGGTCTAGAAGTTCCTTCCAATGCCAGTTCTGTTATCCTAGAACTCCAGGATCTGGGTCCTGGGCCTCTGATCTCCTCCTCAACCCCATCCCTGAGCTGGAACATTCTGGCAAGTCATTCACCAGATCAGCCTGGCAGTGTGCCGTAATGGTCATAGTGACTTCCCTCTCTTGAGAGCTTAAATGTTGCAAAGAGTGTTGCTCATGGTAACCTTGGGAAGGGGGTAGAAGAAAGAACCCAAAGACCTTGGGTCTGAACCCTGGCTCAGAGTCTTACTGGCTGCATGACCATGAGGAAGTCATTTCCCTTCTCTGAGATTCAGTCTCCCCCTTTGGAAAAATGAATGAGTCGGACTCTGTTGTCTCTAAGAATCTTTCAGCTTTGGTCTCTGCCCCAACCTTCTCCTTGGTCTCAGTTTCCTTTGGAGGAAGAATTCATAGGAAAATTCATAGGATGTAGAGTTGTCAGAGACCATGGAGATCATCCCACACAATGCTCTTCTTTTATAGACTTGTGTGAGTGACTTGACTAAGGCCACGCAGTGAGCAACAGAGTCAGAATTCAGACCTGGGTCCCCTCATTCCAAAGTCAGTGCCCTGTGCTTTATGGGGATTATACAAGTCAAGCTGAAGGGACCTTTTCTGGTTGGGGGATGCTATGAAAGCCCTTCCTCATTACCCCAGTTCACCTCCAATACCACCTCCCCTGCTCCTCCATCCCTCACTCTGACCTCTTTCCCCTCGGCCCCCCTTCCCCCTTTCCAGTGTGATGGATGAGGCTCTGGGTGATGTGGGGGGACTAGCTGTGACGCATCCCAAATGTCATCTGCGTGATGGATCTCCTCTCCCCTTCTCTTCCCCTCACTGGGGGGCCCTGGCTCCATCTGGCTCTGTTGAGTGCCTTAGCTGATGGATGGTTCCTGCACCCTGGCCCTGAGATGCTTCAGCTGAAGGAAGCTGTTCCCCTTCACACCCCCTCCCTCCCACCAGGTTTCCGGTATCTTGTGGAGAATTCTCTTTTCCATTCCTCCCTAGCACCTGTCCCTGTTTCCCAGGCTCCAGGGTGCCAGGGCCAGGCAGGGAACAGGCTGGACAGTCAATGTTTGGATGACAGATGCCTCCCTGACCAAGGTCCAAGGGACGTTCCTTGAAGGGCAAGACTTGGAGCTGGAAGACCCGAGTAATAATTGCGTGACCTTGGGGATGGATCATCTGCTGCTCAGAACCCCAGCTTCTTGGTCTGTAGTTCAGTAGGGGCATGTGAGTGACTTGACCAAGGTCACTGTGCAGTGCAGGGCTGGAGGAAGATTACAAGGATGGATGGATGAGTGGAAAGAGGAGTGGCTGTGGCCATGGTCTAGGGGCATGCTGATGTGGCAGCACCAGACAATGGCAAGAGCCCAGGCACTGAGGTCCCAGGACCCAGGTTCGAATCCAAGCTTTGAAGAGGACATCCTGTGTGACCTTGGTCAAATCATCTCCCACGTGGGGATTTCAGTTATCTGCAAATGGGTCTCACTGTGGGGAGATGCCAGGGAAATGTCAGCTCAGATTTCTAGGCAGAGAACTGGGTCTGAATCCTGACTCTGCCTTTCACTGCCTTTGGGACCTTGGTGAACCATGGCTCCCCTGCCTTGGAAGAGCCCTAAGAGACCTGCCAGCTCTAAGCCTGAGCCATAGGAGACTCTGAGGTCCCTTCAGATTCTAGAACCATGATCCAGAGACCCCAGACTGATAACTGAGTGGGAATGGAAAGGAGACAGATGGGAACGATAGAAATGGAAGATTCTGTAGCTTTCTTGACAATTAGATGGTGGGGGCAAGAGTGAGTGCCCAGCCCCCTATGACACAGTCTGCCCTTCCTAGGACGGGGCTTTCTAGTATGGGTGGGGCACAGAGGAGCCCAGTCCCAGGGGATTCGCTTCTGCTCTGGCTGGAGCCCAGAGTCCAAGGTGTCCCTATCCAGGCCTCTTGGGCACCAGGAATCCAAGGGCACCTTCTCTCTGAGCCTCATTCAGGGAGGCAGCTGCCCCCTCCACCACACACAGACTCCTGGGGGAAAAATCATGTCATTAAAATGATAAATCCTCTCGTTAACTCCTCCTGAAGGCCTGAGTCCCTCACCGGGATTCTTTCCGCTTTGGATGAGTTACCAGGGACCCCTAAGCCCATGAGGAGATGAGCAGGGCCCAGGCAGGAGGTGGCTGCCTTCCAGCCCTCTCTCAGAGAAGCTGGAGCCCCTGCCTTCGCCTCAGGCCAACTCAGCTCTGGGTACCTGGGGAGCCGCTCTCCATGCCCTGTGCCATCGGAGGCATTGGGGTCCAGCGGATGGGCCCTGGGCCTGCAGTGGGAGAGGACCAGCATCCAATCCAGCCCGGGACACTAATGAGGGGGGGCGGGGAATGACCTCCACCTCAGTTTCCTTATCTGTAAAACGTGACAGTAGTAGCTACCTCTCCGGCTTGTCCTGAGGCTCAGATAGGATTATGGGTATAAAGCAATTTAGAACCCGTAAATTTGAGACTGGACAGTGATTGTCATCATCCTTACCCTTCCAGGGGCCTCAGAACAACCCTCGAACCCCCGAGAAATGGGCTGAAATCATTCCTGTGCGTCGACACATTGCAGATAATCTATGGAGTCACAAACATTCGGGTGCACACCTGGGCATAGACTTACCATCTGTTCACTGTGGCGTAGGAGAAAAATGGAGGGTTAAGTCATGGCCAGACCTCCCATTAGGCTGGTGGCCTTGGGCCATTCAGGTGCTGTCTCCTCCTCTAGAAAAAGAGGTTGCACTACATGAGAACCCCAACCCCAGCCCTGACATCCCCTGTTCTAAGGCCCCTCCCAGCCCTGACAT
>NW_027187465.1:2741812-2764538 GCF_028583685.1 Petaurus breviceps papuanus | reverse complement strand
CCCTCCCAGCCCTGACATCCCCTGTTCTAAGGCCCCTCCCAGCTCTGACATCCCCTGTTCTAAGGCCCCTCCCAACTCTGACATCCCCTGTTCTCAGGCCCCCTCCCAGCCCTGACATCCCCTCCTCTAAGACCCTTCCTATCACTAAAGCCTTTGCTCAGATAGCCACAATACTCCTAAGCCACACATGTGCATATATAAGTACCTGCACATGTTTATGTGCACCCACACACACATAAACATACACATACACACATACACACACACACCAGGTGTATCCCTGTAGAGACTCCCACAGGGCTTGTCCTGAGACCTGGCCACCTCTGCCCCCCAACTCTGGGTGAAGGGCTTAGTCCCAGCCTTAGCCCTTTGCTGGTCTTCCCCCCATAGACCCAGTGAGGTCAGTCCTGCAGCCTGGGCCCCAGTTTTCCTGCAATGACACCTCCCTTCATTCCCCCTAGACGCCTCTTCTGCAGCTTGGCTATCACTGGTGAAGGAAGCCCTGTCCTCTGAGTGTCTGTCCAGAGCACCTTGGACAGAGACAGCAATGCTAGGGGAAGCTGTCTGGCACTTCTATCTTGGAGAGGACTGGATCTGATCCTTCATCCCCCTCCTCCTCCCCCTTCCCCCAGCCCAGAACAGTCCCAGTCTGCCCTCCTGGGCCTAAGCAGCTGGCACTGCTGCAAGTAGGGGAGATATAGGAGCCATGTGGCGTTTAACTGGGGGATAGGGGAGTAAGAGTCATTGGATGGGGGGAGGGCAGGGAGCAGAGAAGTCGGGGGGTGAGGGGGAGGGCTGGCAGAGCACAGAGTCCTCCACACCCCTCTCCCCCATTCCCCAGTGTGGGCCACAATCCCATCCATGTGAACACAGAAGATCTCCAAGCCACTTAAGGGGATAGCCCTTCAGGAAGGACACCCCCTGCCCCTCAGAAAAGTGGGGTATTACTTCCCCTGTAGATAGCAGACCTCCAAGGTAAGAGCCTTGATAAAGGCATGTCTCTCCCCAGGAAGCTAGGCCGGGGTGAACAGGGGTGCAGACTGGTATCAGGATAAAGTGAGAAGACTGGTCTGGGAGGCAGGAGAAATGGGGGAGATAATGCCTAGGGCAGAAGTGGTGGCCAAGGGCTACTGTGCAGGTGGCAGGGTCAGTGGCAAGATGTCCCACGAAGCTTTGGTTTGCAGTCTAGTGGATCCAGTGGGGAGCTAGGCATGGCCTTTGGAGGTCTGGGTCTAGAGGATCATTATTCTGGGTGGAGAAAAGGCCAACATCAGGGAAAATGGTGCCATACTTGGGCTGGGGGCATCCTGATGTTCTGAGGACTTCTAGTGCTAATATTCTTTATTCTCTGTTCTAAGGCCTCTCCCAGCTCTGACATCCCATTCTAAGGTCCCTCCCAGCTGTGATATTCTGTATTCAAATGTCCCCTCTAACTATTAACATTCTAAATGTTTCTATGCTCCTTACTTCTCAGGGACAAGCAAAGTAGACTAGATTCTCATGCACTACCCTACCTTCCCTCCACACCCCCACACCCCTAGACTCAGAGTAAATTTCCTCCTGCCATCTGGGATCATCTTTTCTGGCCATACAACTCAGGCAGGACAGATCAAGGTCTGTGGAAAGGAGCAAAGACCCTGGGAAGGAGGAAATGAGTATTGTGAGGGGAGGCCAGTCAGGGTGGAGGAGAGGAAGGGGTCCACATTGACTCTTCCTGGAGCTGAGGATTACTGAAGCCCTGGGAGATGAGTCCAGAGGTGGCCATAGCTTGGGGAGGCCCCACCTGTTCCTCTATTTCTGCCATCTCCCTACCCACCTTCACCACTGCCAAGGGTTCTCAGTGTCCCGTCAGGATCAGGTAGGGAAGCTGGACTGTTGACTCTTCTGAGTAGGACTAGGGCTGCGTGGCACCCCAAGAGCTGGCCAGCACCTGCTGGGAGATGGCTCATGGGGGCAGAGAGAATTCCAGGCTTGGTGTATACTAAGACTGGCACTATCCCGCCCTGGATGCCTGCTTCTTGCTACCCCTGGTACCTTGGACAATTCACAGCCCAACTATGGGCCTCAGCTTCCTGTACTGAGTAAAAAATGGAGGAATTCTATGACCCTTCCAGCTCTTTATCCTATGAACCTCCAAGATATCTCTGCTGGCACTTACCCAGCATGCCCAGTGGGCTATGGTGCAGTGGAGATCACCTGCATTTCCCTGGGACTCCCTGGGGTCAGTCCTGAAGCTCCATCCCTCTGGTGAAGGAGAGGGGTTGGGAAGGGAACAGAAAACCAAGCTTCCTCTAGCACTTAGGCAAGATGGTCAGCACCTGCTGCTGGCCTCAGAGGCTGCCTGTCAGCTGGCACATCTCCCCTTAATGGTCCCCATTCATCTTAACTTCCTGGCATTGTTAACCAGAGGCATACATCACCTGGAAAGAGCCCTGGAGGTAGCTGGAGGGGAGTTAATGGGGAAGAGCAGGAAGATGGGCCCTGGGGGCAGGGGGAAGAAGGGATGGGTGCTGGAGGGAGAGGAAGGAGGGCAGAGGAGGAAGGGGCTTGGGGAATGGGGCGGGGAGGGAGGTGGACCCTTGGAGGGACAGGAAAGGGGACAGGGGAGGAAATAGCAGCTGCCTGGGAGCAGGGCTGTCTGGTCGAGTTGATCTGATAGGTTCATTCATTCACATCTTAGGTCTAGAGCTGAAAGGGGCTGGAGAGGCTTATTCCTCTCCCTTTCCCCTCTTCCTAAGGGCGCACCTGCCAATGCGTGCCCCAGGAGCACAGGGGGAGGGCTGGAGCCAGCCATACTTGTGGGAAAGGTTATCCTGGGCAAGAGAGCAGGTGAGAAGGACGAGGGAAGGAGGTCTCTGCAGAGAGCGCCTGAGCGAGGATGGGCTAGACGATCAGCAGGTGTGTTTGTGCTGGAGAGACACTGGAGAGGAAGGGGGAGGCAGCTGGGCAGCGTGTGCCGGCCCAGCGCAGCAGCAGCCTGAAGGGTAGGGGAGGTCACTTTTAATGGAGTTCAGGAAGGAGCGGCGCCCATGCCCAGGCTGGGGGGGGGGGGGGGGGGGGGAGGTTCAGCACTTCCCCTTGGCAGGGGAGATGGTGATGTTATCTCCCCCCAGCCCTGCCAGCATTCCCCATTAACTGGCTAATTTACTGGGCAATTTGTCCTTTGTCAGGAGGGAGCAGAGCCAAAAAGGGAGGGAGGGGCCTGATTGAGCAGCAGGACTGATAGAGCTTGGAAAGTCCTGGGTTCAAAGCCCAGCTGTACCACTGGGGGACTGGGAGCAAGTCCCAACCTGTCTGGGCCTCATCTTCCTTCTTTGTAAAATAAGGGCAAAGGCTCTAAACCCAGGTATCCCAAAGGGAGACCCCTCATTCGGACAAACAAGGCCCGGAAAGCTTGTCTTGCCCGCTGTCTCGTAACCAGCTGAATGTCTGACGACAGGATTTGAACCTAGCACCGTATCCACGACACCACAAATGCTAGGAAGACCTGGTCCTGAGGCACAATTGTGGAGTGGGTTTGGTCTGCCTTTTGCCTTTCCATTGGTCATTTTCAGATGTTTCCCTCCAACCCCAGAAAGAAAACTAGGTAAACACAGCCAGAAGATACAGACGTGCCATACTGTATGCTGCATCAGGCACCCAGAGTACCTCACCCCTTTAAGGTCTTCCCTTTCCTGCACTGTCTCTCATCTACCCAGCCTGTCTTCCTCATCCCTTCTCTTTTTCCCTGCCCTGCATTCTATTCCTTCAGGACTTGTCCCCACAAAGGTGACAGCCAGTCTGAGAAGCCCTTACCCTTTTTCTCTACCCTGAATGGAAGCTGATAGGGGCTTTATAGATCATTTGGTCTACCCTGTCTTCATTTGACAGATAAGGAAACCGAGTCCAGAGAGGGGAAATGTTTTGCCCGTGGTTAGATAGGTAGTAATCAGCAGCCCTAGGATTCAAGCCCAGATTCTATTCTTTGCTTATGGACTATAGCCAGCTACATTTTTAAAAAATCTTGTTCCATTTTATTTTTATTGTATTTTTTACCAGTATCTTTTGTTTTTATCTCATCACCATTTCAATCTGTTTCCCTCCCCACACAGTGATCTTTCCCTTGTAGCAAAGAAAAATAGGGAAGCAAAACCAGCAGACACAGATACCAGTCCAATGGTGAAAGCAGCATTACACACCCCCTGTCCCCACTCTTCAACAAGAAAACAAAGGAAGTTCATTTCCTCACTTCTTCTCAGCATGAAGCCTAGTCATGACAATGACACACAATCCTGATTATTTTACTGACCTCTCCATTGGCATTGCAATCATTCTGTATGTTGTTTCCCTGGTCCCACTTACTTCCCTCTGCATCAGTTCATATGAGTTTTCCTGTGCTTCTCTGATTCTTCCTATCTATCACTTCCTAAAGCACAGTGATGTTCCATTACATTTTTGTACTGATGAGCACAAGCTTTGCTTCTGGTTGAGTTTTTTTCTACTATGAAAACTGCTTTTATGAATATTTTAGTGTATATGGGACCTTCCTTTGTCTTTGTCTTCTCTTCTTTGGGGGATATGCTCAGCAGAGGGATTTCTGAGTAACCAGCTGTATTTAATAGCTCTCAGGATTCAGCGCCCCCCAACTTTATAGTCTAACACTAATGGGGAAGGAAGCCTGTTCCTGTTGTCTATACTGGGGCAGGTGGGTGTTCATGGCCCTTCATGTTGTGCCATGCACTTTCAGGTATAAGACCTAGGGCACTAACATGGGAGGTGGGGCATCCCCTTATTCAGCACAAAACAGCCACCAAACTTGATCCTCTTATCTCTACCTTCATTGAAGCCCCCAGGACAAGGATGGTACGGCACGGCATGCCATCCTGGGAGACTCCTTGTGCTCACTTGGCTCTGTCTTACCCAGCAGCCACTCCACCAGGGCAGAGGGTGAAGGACAGGGCCATTACCAGCAGTTTTTAACCCTTCAGTCATCACTGCAAATTACAAAAATGTGACCCTACTGGATTACCTGGGCATGAGGGATAGATATCACCAGTGCTGTTTTTGTAATAGCTCTTTGGCTGGGGAAGCTGAGGCAGTGAGACAGTGAATAGACATGGGTTCAAATCCTGCCTCTGGCCCTTAGTTGCTGTGTGTGTAACTGGACAAATCACTTACCCTCCCTGTATCTCAGTTTCCTTATCTGTAAAGTAAAATGGGGTTAATAATACCTGTAGTCCCAACCTCACTAACTCAAATGAGAAAACAAAGCAAGTTTTGCAAGCTTTAGAGCCCTGTAGAATCAACTGCTTGACCAGCTTTTATTAAGTGCCTACTAGGTGCAGGCAAATAAAAGTCTCTCCCCTCATGGGCTGACATTCTCTCTGTATGTGGGTCTGTTGGTTTCTTCCCTCCTGATTGATGCCTTAGAACAAACTCAAACTTCTCCTCATCCTTCAAGAAACTGCATTAGACCCTGCAGTCCCCCAGCTCTCCTCCCTTTCCCAAACTCCTGGGGAAAAGCTGTCTACACTCACTCTTTCCCTTTCCTCTCCTCTCCCTCACTCCTCAACCCTCAGCAATCCAGCTACCAACCTCATCACTCTACTGAAACTTCCTTCTCCAAACCTATTGATGATCTCTTAATGGCCAAATCTACTGGCCTTTTCTCAGTCCTCAGCCTTCTCTGCTTCATTTGATGTTGCTGACTCCCGTTTCCTTCTCCACACTCTCCTGATTCTCCACCTACCTATATGGCGGCTCCTTCTATCTCCTGTGCTGATCATCACACACACACACACACACACACACACCCCAAATATGGGTATCCCCCAAGGCTCTGTCTTGGACCCTTTTCTTCTCCCTCTATACTCTTTCCCTTGAGGAACCTCATAAGCTCCCATCGATTCCATTCTTGTCTCTATGCAGATGACTCATAAAGCCCTAGTCTCTCCCCTGGACCACTGGCATCACCCGTATCCTGTATCACCAACTGCCAATTAGACATCTCAGACTGGATGGCCATAGACATCATGAATTCAATACGTCCAGAAATGAACCCATTCCCTTTCCCTCAAACCTCTTTCCTCGTCCAAGTTTCCCTATTACCCCCAAGGGCACCCCCATCCTGCCAGTCTCCCCAGTTTGTAACCTTAGTGTTCTCCTGGCCTCCTCACTATCTCCCGCCCCGCATATCCAATCAGTTGCCAAAACTTGCTGTTTCTGCTTTGGCCTCCGACCCCTTTCTTCCATCCATACAGCTACCATCTTAGCTCAGGCCCCCATCACCCTTCCCTCCTGGAAAGTCAAGAGGGGTCTGGGTTGAAAACCTAACTTCAACAGAGGAAACTATATGGTGCTGCCTCTCTGCCCCTTTTTTCCCATAGTGCCTGTAGCTCCTGCCTCATAGGGTTGTTATAAGGCTAAAATGAGATAATCATGTAAAATGACTTAGAAACCTTAAAACATTACATGAATTCCAGGATGTCATCACTTGTAGATAGGTGTGCACATGTCTGCATATGTAAACACATGTGCACACACGAAGACATAGACATGGTATATGACGTGAGGACATGGGGTGGGGTGGGGAGAGGAACTCACTGCCCAAGCTTTGTACCAGCTTTGAGGTCATTTCTGCTCCTGAAATCAGAGCTCAGAACCAAGAGAGAAAATAGAAGAAAGGCGAAATTAGACATGGGGTCTCGGTCGCTTGGGAGAGGGAGCAGATGGCCAGCCCCCAGGTTTGGAGGGCCCAGTGACAAGTGAGCTGTGGAGTGACAGGAGCCAGGCCTGGAGCTGGCATGGTGTCACTTGGCCCACTGGCCCCCCTAACCCCCCCAGGTCCCAGTTTACCCCAGGCCCCCCTACTGTGCCTCTAATTACATGGTCATAAAGCTGAAGGCTCTAATGACCTAATTAGTCACGCACTTACTGCGCTATCCAGGATTAAAATGACCAATTAAAGTGCTGTCGATTTTATCATCACTTACACCCGACATGAGCAAGGAGCCCACAGACAATACGTCCATTAGCCGAACTGCAGGCAATCGGGAATGGGGGGAGGAGGGGAGGAGACCAGAGCAGGGGAAGGGGCCGGCCTCAGAAGGAATCCCTGCCACCCAACACAGCCTGAAGTGACTCCCTCCTGTCCCTCACCCAAGTTCCAGTGGGACCCCCACACTGTACTCCACCCAGCTCCACCTACAAGTCCTTCCCTATCGGCTGATAGCTGAGGATCCAGGAACAGGGAATGTTACAGCCCAGGGGCTTCAGATTCTGAACGTTAGACCTGGTAGAACCTTAGAATAGAGAACATCGGAATTAGGAGGGACGCTGGAAGAGACCTCAGAATACAGAATGTCACAGCTGGGAGGGACCCTAGAAGAAAGACCCTCAGAGCTCCAGGATTCCATGATGCTGTGACCGGGGATCGAGTTCTGTCTCTGCCATTTACTAGTTAGGGGACAGAGAGCATCCAGATCAATAAATAGATACATTGATAGATACATAGAAAGAGACACAGAGATACACAGAGAGATACATAGAATATTAAGCGATTACTATGTGTCAGGTACAGTGCCCTGAGGGCACACAGGGGCAAGGAAGACAACCCCCCCCCCCCCCCCCCCCCCTGGGCTTCCTTCCCATTGGGGAATGACAACACAGGGGGGAGCTGGAAAGAGGGGTTGGAGAGCACTCTCCCCAGTGGCATAGCCAGGAAATGACATGGATGCCCGGCTGTAGGCAAGGGAAATGAAGCACCAGCCACACTGGGTGAGCTCCTCCATGGGCAGACCCAGTCAGCACTCTTCCTTTTCATTGTTTCTGATAAAGACCCTTTGAAAAATCTAATCTCTTGTCTTGGCAAAGACAGGGAAGAGAAGAAAGGCAGCGTCTCTATGTAGGGCAGCAGAGTGGGGGCTGGGAGTGCTCAGGGAGGGGGGGTCAGGATCCCTGAAGCTTGAGTACTGCCAGGTGGTAGCAGAAGA
The DNA here is from genome assembly GCF_028583685.1 of Petaurus breviceps papuanus. NCBI lineage: Eukaryota > Metazoa > Chordata > Mammalia > Diprotodontia > Petauridae > Petaurus > Petaurus breviceps. Next base: position 2,756,568 of record NW_027187465.1, on the reverse strand, counting down.
GGCACAGAAGGGGCCCACCCACTCCTCCCACCCCCCAACAGCTCTGGGGGGATGGCCTACATTGGAGTGCAGGTAAAGAAATCCCAGGCGGGCCTGAGCCTCAATTTGGAGCTTCCCACCCCCACCCACCCCCATCCTCACCAGCTTTGCCTTGGCATCTTGGCCAAGCCACATGAATTAGAACGAGCTGTTCTCAGCAGGAGGGGAATGATGGCAGCTCTCTCGGGCAGAAGGACCAGCCAGCAGGCTCTTAGACACCCCAGCCCGAGTCCCACAAGATACCTCAGAGGGCTTTGACTGGAGACCCCCCAAGGCTGGGGCTACTGGCCACAGTACCTCTTTAGGGATGGAAAATCAGGAATAAACTCTGCTGTTCCTCCTCAGAAGGCAGGCCCTTTCTGTACAAAGAACATTGTCTTTGGGGTCAGATAAACACTATTTGCTTCCCAGACTGGCTGCTTACAACCCATGAGACCTTGGGTGATTCACTGGACTTCCCTGAGACTCCGTTTCCTTATCTCTAAATCTATCATCCTATGATCCCCATTTCAGAGATGTGGAAACTGAGGCTCCAAGGTCCTATGTTCAAGGTCATACAGTCAGTCAGTGTCAGAGGTGAGGTCTCTCCTGACCCAGAGCCCAGTTTGTTCCCCATTAACAATGAGGAAAGAAGGGGAAGAGACCTTAGGGTCTGTTCCTCAACACCTCATCAGGACACTTCCCCTCTGTGTTCATTATCCCATCACACAGATGAGTAAACAAAGACTCCACCTGTTCCAGTGATTTACTCAGTCACAGGGCTAGCACATAGCAGGATGAGTCTTTTGACATCTTCCCACTGTTGTTTCAATTAAGGCTCAGATTTTACAAGTCTGTGCCTAAGTTGGGCCTAAAGCATTCAAACTCGGGCTCTAACACTCTCATCCTTCCCAGGTCTTATAGAAATGTTTGTTGAATGGAATGGAATGGACCTGGGTGCCTCTTGTCCTCAGTTCTCCATTCGAGCCCTAAGGGATGGACCCAGAGCTGTGTAGAGTCTAGCCAGCTCTCCTCTGGCTACAGGATGGCCCCACGTCACAAGTGGAACCCACTCCCATCTACATTTCATCATCCACTTACCTGCCAGCTGTCTGTCCTCTCCCAGTCCCAAGCCACCTCCTTCTCTCCAGCCTCCTTTGGTTCTACTGACCCAGTGCTGGGTAAGGCTCTTTCCTGTTCATGATGAGGAGACATGAGCGTAAGGGGGTGTAAGGAGACCACTGGCCCAGGAAGCCTGGACCTGAAAGAAGGTGGGGTTGGGCAGAGCTGGGCCAGGAGGATGTCTGCAAGGACAAAGTCAAAGAGGAACAGGGCAGTGCCGTGCTTTGAGTGCTGGCCAGACTCTGTGGAGGCAGACCTCTGCCCTAATTCGAACCCACCACTTTCCTCCCAGGGCCCAGCCTGTCAGTCTGTAAGCAATTTAGACAGCAATGACCCCCTGACAGACAGCCGCAGGCAGAGCCAGGGATGGCATCAGGGAGCAGCTTGGGATGAAGTTGGGGTGTGGGGCAAGGCCAAGCAATTAGTCGGCTGGCCCAGGGCCAGTTCTGCCAGCCAGCTGCTCCAGCTGTTCCAGGAGAAATTGGGGCCCGGGAGCAGCCAAAGGGAGAGGGCCTGTTGGTCATAATAATAAGAATCTCTTTCATTTGTTTTGGACTGTCTATTCTCCAAAGCATTTCCCCATCTGATTCTTACATCAACTTTACGAAGCAGGTGGGGCCGGAGGAGGGGGGTGAAGTATGTGTCCCATATGATGAAAGAGATACTGGACAGACAGACAGACAGACAGGGGAGAGGTGGGGGAGAGGAAAATGAGCAGAGGCAAGGATCAAGGTAGCACTTATCTGCCTGTCTGAGATTATATGTGGGTTTGTCTATATTAGGGGTATGTGTGTGTGTAGTTAGAGTGTGGATGATTTTGTAGGTAAGTGTGAGCCATTGAACATGTATGTTTCTCCTTACTAGGGGCAGAGACTTTACATTAGAACATGTGCCAAGGGCTCCCCTCTTTTCACCAACCCCCAGAGGCTTTGACCTACTCTGTGTCTTTGGATCTGAGGTAGCCGGCTGGCACCTAGGCTCTGGAGAGAAGCAGACAAAGGCAGATTCCCTCCCCACCCATCACCTCACTTGACCCCTTAGTTTACTCTTGGATTCTCCACTCCCTTCTTGTCCATTCCATTCTCTTCCTTCTTGCATTCCACCCAGCCAGATTTAAGCTATGGTCTTCCAAGGCCAAGGCAAGGACTTTTCTCAGGCAAGGGGAGGGAAGGAAACACAGGAGACCTGGAGGGTTAGAGCAAGTGGCTTCTGCACTCTCCATCACCAGTTGTGGGCTCCCATGTCAAGCCTCCCTCTCCCTCCTGCCATGGCTGCCCTCAGATCTTCCCAGATTACTCCCTATTAGACAGACTTCATTTCATCATAAACCTCTTTTTCTCCTTCCATTTCTGCCACGCATTGAGACCTGGCTTTCTCCTTATGACACGGCATCCCTGGTCATTGTTCCAACGCTAGCCGCACTCTCACTCATATCCCTGACTCATGGGTGGGAAGATCAGAGTGCTCCTTGCCCCCACTGCCACATCCAGCCTCTATTTTCATCACTCACTAACCTCTCCTCCTCCACCATTCACATCAATCACCCCATCCAGACTCTGGCATCTATTGACTCCCCAAACAGTCTCCCTTCTTTCTCAATCAATTCAGCACCTGGCTCACAGTTTCCCTCTCCACCTCAGCTCCTGCTTTCATAATAGGGGACTTTCAAATACATGTTGATGTCCCCCCAAATACCCTAATTTCCCAGTCCCTCAATCCACTCACCTCTACCACATGCAGCCACACATAGACCTACCATTCATCTTGTCACCATCCCACAAATGTCCCACTTCCCTGTTCAAGAACTCCAAAATTCCTTCACCCGATCGTACTCTCTGATTATTCCATCTTTCCCTATACCTTATGACCCCATCACCCTGTTCATAAACCTTATCTTTATTATCTAACGGTTCCATCCCTCAGTTCTCTCCCAACTCTCCTTTCTTCCCTATAGTGACCCCATGGTGGGCCACAGTATCTCACCCTTTGCCCTCTTGTCCATTTAGTGATCAAACCTTACCAAATCCCAACCTTGGATTCCTCCCATCATGCACCTTCTTTATTCCTAATCACATGTTCCTGAATGGGGGTAAAGAAAGTCATGAAATGGTGCTTCCTGGGTCCACTCCAAGTTTATGTTATCTAATCTCAAATGGGCCCTCACTGCAGCAAGGTAAGCCATGCCTAATTCTCCCTAATCAGGTCTCTATCCCACTCTGCACAGTGTCTATTCCAAATTTCCTTTTCTCTTCTGAAGCCACTTATAACACCCTACTCCCCCCCTTCTTAGCTGAGGACCTCGTGCTGCCCCCCAAAATGAGACCATCTGATGAGAGGTCCTTCCTCTTCCCTCTGCCTCATCTGACACCATTCAGTATCTTCCCCCACTATCCTCCTTTGTCCTAGCCTCTGATAAAAAGGCAGCCTTTCTCCTTGCCAAGGCCAACCCCTCTGCATGCAATCTTGAACCTGTCTCCTCCCGTCTTCTCTAGAAAATTGTCTCCATTATTACCTCCACTTTCCCCTGTTCTCAGTCTCTCCCTGTACCCTGGCTCCTTCCTTGCTGCCTATTTATATATCATGGCTCCTCCATCCATAAAAAGCTCTCACTTAGTCCCAACATACCGAATAGCTATTATTCCCCATCCCTTCTTCCCCTTTCAACTAAATTCCTTCAGGCTCAGCCCCCTCTCCTCTTAGACTGCAGTCTGGTTTTTGACCTCATCACTTAAGAAACTGCTCTCTCCAAAATCATCAGTGATCTCTTAATTGCCAAATAATATCATAGGATTGGAGATCTAGAGGTGGCAGGAACCTCAGAGGCCAGCTGATCCAAGACCCTTAATTTACAGATGAGGAAACTAAGGCATGAGGTGATTTGCCCAAGGGTACACAGGCAGTAGGAATCAGAGGTGGAATTTGAACCCAGGTCCTCGGAGTCCTAAGCCAGTGCTCTCTTTGCTGTACTATACTGCCTTTCTTCTATCTAAAAATATTTATCATGGACCTCTCCCAAGCACTTGACGCTGTTAATCACCTTCCCCTCCAGGGCACCTCTATGGTTGAGCCCCTGCCTATCTGAGCTCTCCTTGTCAGTTTCCTTTGGATGGTCTTTAGCTACACCATGGCCCCTAACTATGGAGGTCCCCCAAATCTCTGTCTTTCTTCTCTCTTTTCTCTATCTATATATAGCTTCACATTTGGTGATTTCGCAACAATGCTTTCATGGGTTCGATTATCATCTCTACCCTGGTGATTAGAACTATAGACCCAGCACTAGTGTGCCCCCTGAGTTCCAGTCGAGAGTCACCAGCTGCCTATTGGACATTTTGAACTAGATGCTTCAAAGGCATCTCAATTCAGCATGTCCAAAACAGAACTCACAAAATCTTCCTCTACATATACACTCCTCTTCCAGACTTCCTTCTTACTATCTTAAGTGACTTAAGTTTCTTAAGTGATGAACACAGCCAGATTTGTAACCCACTCTCCCTCACCTCCAATCAGTTTTAAGTTACATCCTCTTCACTTCACTCACTACATTACATCACTTCACACTCACACTTCACCACACACTTCATCACATTCACTTCACCCCAGTTCAAGTCCTCATCACCTCTCACTTGGACTATCGCTATCACCCCCTATTTCATCTCCCTGCCTCAAGCCTCTCCCCATTCCAATTCACCCTCCGCTATGCTGCCAAAATGATTTTCCTAAAATAGAACTCTGATATTGGCAATATTCTTTCTATTTAACCATCTCGAGTGGCTACCTATTACCTTTAGAGTCAAATATAATCTCCTTTGTTTGGTATTTAAAGCCCTTCCTAACCTGGCTCTTTTCTACCTCTCTGGACTTGTTTTTTTTTTAATTTATTTAAATTTTATTTTCATTTCCAAATTTTCTTCCTCCTCTTCTCCTATCCTTTGAGAAGACAAGAAAAACAAAACCAATTACAGACATGTATAGTCATGCAAAATAAATTCCCACATTAGCTTTGGAGAAGAAAGAGAAAGAAAAAATCTGCCTCAGTCAGTTCTGTCTGGAGGTGAGTAGCATGTTTCGTCATGAATCCTTTGGAACTATTTGGGCCATTGTGTTGATCAGAGCTCCTTCATCTTTCAAATATGACTAACTTTACAATATTGCTGTTATTGTTTTAATATTTCCCCTGGTTCTGCTCCCTGTATGCTGTATCAGTTCATATAAGTCTTTTCAAGTTTCTCTGAAACCATCCCCTTCAACATTTTTTACAGCTCCATAGTGTTCCATCACATTCACATACCATTTAGGGATGGGGAACCTGCAGCCTTGAGGCCACATGTGGCCTTCTAGGTCCTTGAGTGCAGCCTTTTCGCTGAGTCAAAGTTTTATAGAACAAATCCTTTTATTAAAGAGATTTGTTCTGTGAAGTTAAAGGGCCGCACTTGAGGATCTAGGGGGCCACATGTGGCCTCGAGGCCACAGGTTCCCCACCCCTGCAACTTGTTTAGCCATTCCTCACCTGATAGGTATCCCCTCAGTTTCCAATTCTTTGCCACCACAAAAAGAACTGCTATGAATATTTGTGTACATATGGGTCCTTTTCTTCATTCTTTTATCTCTTTAGGGCATAGACCTAGCAGTAGGTTTTTTTTTTTTTAATGAGCAGTCGGGGTTAAGTAACTTGCTCAAGGTTACACAGCCAGTTATTTCTGGGTGGGTGCTAAGTGTCAGAGCCCAGATTCGATCCCCAGGTCATCCCAACACTGGAGCCGGTGCTCTTACTCGCTGAGCCACCTGGCTGCCCTCTAGCAGTAGTTTTGATACATCAAATAATACTCACTTAATACCTATTTGGATAGAGTTCCAAATTACTTTTCAGAATGATTGGAACAGGTCATAGCTTCACCAACAGTTTATTAGCCTTTCTGTTTTCCCATATCTTCTCCAGCATTTGTCATTTTCCCTTTTTGTCTTCTGACACAAGCTGATGAGTATGAAGTGGTACCTCAGAGTTGCTTTAATTTGTAATTCATTATTAGTCATTTATAACATTTTTTTCATATAGCTTGGATTTATTCCTCTGAAAACTGTCTATTTGACACCCTTTGACTACTTATCAATAGGGGAATAGCTCTTATTCTTGAAAATGTGGTTCAATTCCCTACATACTTTAGAAATGAAACCTTTATCATAGAAATTTGCTACAATGTTCTTTCCCCAGTTTCCTACTTTTCTCCTAATTTTAGCTGCATTTGTTTTGTTTGTAAAAATATATTTTTTTATTTTATGTAATCAAAATTATCCATTTTACTTCTTTGAGCCTCTCTCTCTCCTGTTTGGTCATGGACTCTTGCCCTATCCATAGATCTGACAGGTAATTTCTCCCATGCTTTGCTAATTTGCTTATGATGTCACCCATTATGTCTAAATTATGTACCCATTTGGAGCTTATCTTGGAATATGGAGTGAGATGCTGGTCAGTACCTAGTTTCCTTCCCAAGCTTCTGACATTGTTCCCTTCTACAAACTCTACATTCAAGCCCTACTGGCCCATGTGTTCTTTCTTAAATCCAACATTCTATCTCTGCCTTTTCACTGTATGTCTCCCATGTTCTTCACTTCCCTGCCTTCCTTCAAGACCCAGCTCAACTCTCACCTCCTGAAGACCTTCCCTAGTCCCCCACACTGTCCCCAGCTGCTAGTATCTTTCTCTCTGAGATCTCCTTCCATCTCCTCTGTCTATATCCTTCAGTACCTACTTAAATACATGTTGTCTCCCCTCTCGTAATGTGAGTTCCTTGAGGGCAGGGGCTCTTCCCCACCTCTCTCCTTCCTGTCTTCCCAGGCATCTTACACTTTACTACCCTACATGAAAGTCATACTGGCCCACTTGCTAAGTTCACTATTTCTAGTCCTCCCATTTTAATGTCCTCCAGCAAAATCTCTCTCGGCTGGGGGTGCAATGCATAGAGTGCTGGACCTAGAGTCAGGAAGACCTGAGTTCAAATCCCAACTCAAACACTTACTATCTCCGTGACTCTGGACAAGTCACTTAAACTCTGCCTGCCTCAGTTTCCTCAACTGTAAAATGAGGATTACAGTAACACCTACTTCACAGGTCAAGTGAGATATTTGTAAAGCACTTAATACAGTGCCTGGACATGGGAGGTGCTTAATAAATGTTTAATCTCTTCCCTCTCCCCAGTGATATGGTCACTGGGGGTGCTGGTACATGTATGTGCTGTGTGGATTAGTGCTATTTTCTCTGCCCCCTTGACTTCTAATCTTCCCACAAACCTCAATCTCTTTCACTCTTATTAGTGAATGCCAAGGTCAATGAGAGTCAGGTTCTTTGAGATCCTTAAAGCAAAGTGGATGGAATGATGGGGACGGGGGAAGCACTGGGAGTTTAGCACCGCCTGAGATGGGGGCAGGGCTCCCACCCGTTCCTTTCATCTGCTCCAATTGGACACAGTAATCTGTAAACTCCATACTCATCAAGGGAAGGAGTGAGTTTGCCTGGGCAGTGAATATTTTATTCATTTCCAGACACTGTCCCCAGTGAGCTCTTGAGACAACATTGTCCCAGAGCCAAGAAGCCTGAGAGGGAGAAAACAGACTTCTGGGATCTGACCCTGCTTCCTAGTCCCCATCAGGGTCACTGACCTTGAATTCCCATCCTCTCCCCTTCACCTAGAATCAGGGGCTGAGAGCATGAGGGCTGGGAAGAAACAGAGAGGCCTTCTAGCCCAGCCCTCCTCTGATTTTCCAGCTGAAGGAAACTAATGACCAGAAAGAAAAGGTAACCATCAGAATAGGGTGGAAATTGCAGAGGCAGATTTTTGCATTTGTGAAAAGATAAACTTCCTAACAGTAATATTTTTCCTGTCCCCAAATGGAATGCCTTGCCCTTGGAAGTGGTGGGGTCTGCAATATAGGAAGGAGCTTCAAGCTGAGGCTGGAAGACCACCAGCTGGGGCAGGGGATGTAGAGAGGTGCTTGTTCAGGTGGGGAACTGGACCAAATGCTGCTCATGTCCCTTCTGTCTCTGCAGTTCTGGGATTCTGACTTAGCCAAGGTTACATAGGAAGTTAATGATGGAGTAATCAATTCCCCAGGGAACCTGTTTCCTCTCTCCTCAGGGTATTAAGTCCAATATCTTCCTAGCCCCCAGCCAGACAGACTGTCTTTAAGTGACCTTTCCTCTCTTCCTCTCCTCTCTTTTCTCCCTTCCTCCTCTTTCTAATCCCCCCATACCTTCTACCTCTCTCTACCCTTCCTTCCTCCTTCCCTCCTTCTGTCTCTTCCCCTCCCTCCCTTCCTCTTCTTTCTTCCTCCCTCCTTCTGTCTCTCTTTATCCCTCCCCCTCCCTCTCTCTCTCTCCTCTCTTTCTCTCATCTCCCTCTCTCCCCCTCTCTCTCCCCTCTCTCTCTCTTTCCCCCTTTCTCTCCCCTGTCTCTCCCTCCCTCTCTCTCCCCTCTCTCTCTCCCCTCTCTCCCCTGTTCCCCTGTCCTTACTCTCCACCCTCTTCAAAGCTGATTACAGATTTCTCCCTCCCTCCTTTCTGCCAGGCCCTGTACAGGCTCCACCTTTGTCCCCGTATCTAATCCAGCACCATGCATTGGGAGTCAGGACCCTTGGAGTCGAGGTCTGGCTCTATCAATAACTTCAGTAGAATATAGGTACAGTCCTTCAGGGTAGGGTCTGTTGCTTTCTTTTTGTCATGGTGGTGGCACACAGTAGGTGCTTATTAAGTCTCTCTTCAGTCAAACTGAACTAGCTGCCTGCTTCTGGCAGCCTTCCTTTCTCTGGGTGTCTGGTCCATGACAGCACCAACTTGGCCAGTTCACAGACTCTCAGAGCTGCCCCCCAAAGATCACTGTGCCCACCCTCCTCATTTTACAGGTGAGGAAACTGAGATCCATTGAGACTGTGACTTGCTCAGAGGCAGACAGTCAGCCTGGAAGGATGCCAGCTTTCCCGAATCCACCGATTCCAAGGTTAGGTTCCTTTCACCAGCAGCCTGGGATAATAGGACGTTTTGTAAAGTATAATATGTCTTGCCCGTAGACACTTTCTAGAAGTGATGATTTGGGGAAATGAAAGGCCACTGACGCACAGTGCTGCTGCCAATGGTCAGCCTGTCCCAGCCCCCATTTCCTCAGCACCATCTTTCCTGGCTCTTTTACCATCCAGCCCCGGCACTCGGTGCTGGAGCTCTCCTTGGTGCTGAGGTGGAGTCCAGGGCTGGAGCTGGGTCCCTGAAGGGGGCAGTTCTACGGCTAAAAAGAAAGGATGTCTGCTGACATCATGAGGATGTGATCATAGGACCACAGAATATCTGAACTGAAAGTTCCCTTAGAGACCCTAGTCCACTGCCATTTTACAGATAAGGAAACTGAGGCCCATAGAGGGGAAACAACTGCCCCAACATCACACAAATGATAGAGATAAGACCTTATGACATAGAAAGGCAAATGTGCAAGAGCCCTTATAGCTCATCTAGTCTAACCTTTGAGTAACATTGGATAACTGAGGCCTAGAGGTACAAAGTGGTTTGTCTAAGCTCAGACTGTTAGTAAGTGCCACTTACTAACCCATGTAACCTTAGACAAATCACTTAGCCCCTTGTACATAACTTCATGCATTCAAATCTGGTCTCAGACACTTCCTGGGAGGGGCGGGGTCACAAAGAGTCATAACTGAAAATAATTGAACAACAACATTCTGGTCCAATTTGTCTCAGAGTGGCAAAGTTGCATGCCCAAGGTCACAGGTAGCAAGTAACAAAATAGTTATAAAAATTCACATTGGCATGGTACTTTCTAACTTATAAAAAACTTTCTTCAATGCTTGATGTTGGGTCATGGGTGGTACAAAGATCATTATCCCCACTTCACAGATGAAGAGATTGAAGCCCGGAAAAGTTATAGTGTTTTGAACTTAGAAGAGTTTGGTTCAAATCCTACCCCTGTCCTGACTAGCTGTATGACTCCGGGCTCATCTAGGACCCTCAGTGTCTTCCTCTGTAAAATAAGGAGGACTGGACTGTGAAGAGCCCCATGATCCTGGGACTTCCCTAGAGTCACACAGCTAGAAGTGGCAAAGATGGAACAGGACACCCCCTCATTCCAGGCTATCTCACAGCACTTTCTCTTTCAGCAAAGCTGACTTATTAGCACCTCGTTAACGAATAAGCCATCCTTCACACTCATTCCTAAGCTTGCTTTCTTCTTGACCTCTATAAAAACATGCTCTAAGGAAAGAACCTGATTAACACAAGAAGCTCCTAATAATACCATTAACAATAACTGATATTTAAGACTGCGGAAGGATAGATTTATAGCTAAAAGGAACTTTAGAGTTAATCTAGTCTAATGCCTTCATTTTATAGGGGAGGGAACAGAGGCCCAGAGAAGTTACATAAAGACTAGTTAAATTAGATCAAGCTCACTCAGCTAGTATGCAAGAGACAGGATTTGAATGCAAGTCCTTTGATGCAGAATCCATCATTCTTTCCATTGTGCCTCTCACCCCCACCTCCCCACATAGCCATTATTTTCAAAGTGTTCTATGGTCTTTATCTCATTTAAGCTTCACAGTTACCCTTCAAGGTAGGTAATACAAATTTGATTGTACCCATTTTACAGATGAGAAAACTGAGGCCCAGACCAGGCAATGTGGTACAGTGGCTCTGGAGTCAGAGATGCTTGTTCGAATCTTGTCTTTCATGAGTGCTGCCTGTACTTTCTCACTGGTAAAACAAGGGGGTTCTTTGATCTCAGGGTAAGAGGTGACATGATGGTCTAGGTCATATAGCTAGTTGGTGGGGACTCAAACCCAGCCCAGGTTTTCTGACTCATCAGATATAACCTTCTCACTGGTCCTAATTCTATTTCACATATAGATAACACTTTGCAGCTCTGCTTGGTGTGAGGTGTGAAGGTCAAGCCAAACTTCCTACCCATGAGAGCTTTCTCCAGATGGGATGAGCTGCCCCAGGAGGCAGTGGGCTCTCCTTCCTCGGAGGGCTTCCAGAACTTGGCATGGGTGCTACAGGGGAGATTCTCAGTCTGGCATTTCAGAGCCTCTTTAACTGGGCTCCAGCCCAGTTCCTACCACTCTGGCCTGGAACTGGTCCCTGTAGTTCACAGGCCATCACTGTCCAAGTTTGTGTGTTTCCACTAGCTGTCCCCCATGTTGGACAGGCACACTTTCTCAGCTCAGCCTTTCCAAATCTTCCTCTTTCCTTTGAAGCTCTACCCACCCGTCTCCTCTGGGAAGCCTTCCCTGATTAATCCAGCTTTGAGTGTCCTCTTCCTCTCTGGGCTAGATCTTGCTTTTCACTCCATCATACTAAGTTGAGTACATCTCCCCGCCCCCAACATTAAAATATTCATTGCCTGAGGGAAGTGACAGTACCAATTTCAAGGCCCCAAGAGCCTACATCTGGAGCTGGTAGGGACCTCAGAGGTCATCTGGTCCAAATCCATCATTTTGCAAATGAGGAAACTGAGGCCTATCAAAGTGAAGGGACTGGCCCTAGGTCACACAGACAATGAGTGTGAGAGGTGGTGTTTGACCCCAGAGTCACTGCTTGAAGCTGCTCCCTTGTGTGGTGCCTTGCACCAGAGGAAGCATTTTCATGCATGTTTGCTGAGTCTAATTGAATAAAATGAGCGAGAGCACTAAGGTAAGAAAGAAAGGGGAGGGTGGCCAGGTAGCACAGCAAGTAAGAGCACCGGCTCCAGTGTCGGGATGACCTGGGGATCAAATCCGGGCTCAGATACTCAGCACCACACCCAGAAATAACTGGCTGTGTAAACTTGAGCAAGCTAGTTAACCCTAACTGCTTAAAAAAAAAAAAAAAGAAAGAAAGAAAGAAAGGAGGGCATGTGTGGCGAGGCTGGACAGGCAGGCAGGCAGTCACAGGCACAGGACTCCATGGTTAGAAGGCACCTTGCAGATCTTGTACAATGCTCTTATTTTACAGCAGGAAAGAGAATGGAGATGTTCAATCGGAGAAAGCCTTGAATACCAGGCAAAAGCATTTGGGCCTGAGTCATTCTGCCCTGGGGTTCTGGGGCTCTCCATGATTCTTTCTCATTCATCCTTAGCCTACCCAATATGGTTCAGGTCCAGGACTTTATCATTTAATTCAGGAAGCACATATTGTGTCCCCTATGTGCATAGCACTGTGCTGAGTCCTGAAGATACAAAGCTAATACATGAGTCAGCCCCTACCCTCAAGGAGCTCCCATTGTACTGGGAGAAAATGACATATACAGTTATCCCTTCCACGTAGCAACTTTCCCCTTCTGGGTTTCAATATACCACCAATCAGCATAAGAAATGAAATCAGAGTGGGGTAAACTATCTCATACAGAAGAGGCAAGGGAAAATGGTTACAATGGAGGGGTAGAATAGGAAGGCAAAAGGAAATGGGTCAACCTTATTCCCATTGAATTTAGCTTGAGGAGAGAATGAAATACACACTAAATAGGGCATCTCACCCTACAGGAGAGTAGGGGGGAAGGGGATGAGAGGGGGATGATGGAAGGGAGGGCAGGCTGGCAGGGAGGGAAGTTGGAAGCACCCACTTTTGAAAAGGGACGGGATCAAAGTAGAGAATAGAACAAGTGGGAGGTGGGATAGGAGGGAGGGAAATATAGTCAGTCTTTTACAATATATCTACTATGTTATTGTTTTGCATTAGCCACACATGTACAACCTATACTGAACTGCTTATCTTCCCAGTAAGGGTGAGTGACAAGGGAGGAAGGGAATGAATCTGGAATTGAAAGTTTTAAAATCAAATATTCAAATATATATGTATATATATATATATGTGTGTGTGTGTATATATATATATACTATTATTAATACTATCTTACATGTAATTGGGAAATAAGATATACAGGCACGGGGGCATAGAGATCCACTGGAAAAGTCGAAAGGGGTATGGGAGAAAATACAGGAGAGAGCAGATTGGAGGAGGGGATATCCTGTGGGACTGCTATTTTGGGGCGGTGGGTAGGGGGAAAACGGGGAGAAAATTTGTAACTCAAAATCTGGCAGAAACAAATGGTATAAATCAGAAGTTAATAAAACATTAAAAAAAAAAAAGAAATGAAATGGGAGGGGCTGCTAGGTGGCACAGTGAATAGAGCACTGGCCTTGGAGTTAGGAGAACCTGAGTTCATATCCGACCTCAGACACTTAACACAAAACTAGCCATGTGACCTTGGGCAAGTCACTTAACTCCAATTGCCCTACCTTCCCCCCTCCAAAAAGTAAAAAAAAAAAATGAAATGGGAATTTAGGGGGAGTTTTATGGAAGCCACAGATGACATGTGAAGGCCAGCAGACTAAACAGAAAAAGTTTAGAAACTCAGAAATGCATAGCATATATGTTCAGTATTGTATATCAGTCCAAATTTTACAACAAGGTACTGTAAACATCCCACAAAAGGAAAAGAAGAAATTCAGATTTCTTCTCTGGTATGAAGGGAGGGTCAAAAAATTTTACTCTGATTTACCAGATGACAGGGGTGCCCACACACCCCTAACCCCCATGACATGGAAGGGATAATGGTAAACTTTGCAGTAGTGTGTACAAAATAACAAACCAATGATACACCAAGTGATTTCCAGCAGGTAGAAAGAACTACAACAAAGGGGCTGGGGAAGGACATAGTAATGAAGGAAGGCAGAGTGAGGGGCTGGGCTCCAGGCATGAGGGACAGATTGGGCAAAGGCAGAGACCAAAGATAGAATGTGGGAACCTCAGGCCTAGGATCAAATAGAAGCTCCTCTGGCACTGAAAGCTCTTCCTAACTTTATATCTTTCTACATTTCTGGTCTTACACCTTACTCTCCTCCAGGTTTTCTATAATCCAGATACACTGGCCTGCTTACAGCTCCTCTGATGTGACACCTTATCCCTCATCAGCAGGCCTTTACACTGGCTGTGCCTCATCCCTGGAATGCTCTCCCTCCTCACCTCTATGTCCTGGCTTCCCCAGCCTCCAAGCCTAAACTCAGATCCACCTTCAGCAGGACGTCTTTCCTAGTTCCTTTCCTGCTTCAGCAGCCAGTGCTTTCCCCTCTGAGATGACCCACCACCATCATCATCATCACCATCATCATCATCATCACCATCATCATCATCTCTCCTGCCTGTCTCTCCTCACTCCTCTCCTTCTCTCTCTCTTCCCTCCTCTCTCTGTCCCTCCCTCACTCCTCTGTCTCTGTCTCTCTGTCTCTGTTTCTCTGTCTGTCTGTCTCTCTCTCCCCATACACACAGATATATAATAAAATCTATAGCTTGTATGGATCTAGTTACTTTCATGTGGCCTGCCTTGTTAGGACTTTTGCTTCTCAAGGCCAGGGACTAAGTGGTTTTATAAATTTCTTCTCTTTCTATCGCTAGCATTTAGCCCAGTGCCCACACTCCATAAACGCTTGTTGACTGACATATAGACAGAGACACGCTGCTGGGAAGCCTTGGCCTTGCCTTGAATCCATTAGGAAAACATCTCTCCTCGTCTTCCTCCTTCTTCCCCTTCCTCCTCCTCCTCCCCTCCTCCTCTTCTTCCTTCTCCTTCCCTCCTCCTCCTCTCCCTCCT
>NW_027187465.1:2739846-2741802 GCF_028583685.1 Petaurus breviceps papuanus | reverse complement strand
CTTCCCCCTCCTCATCTTTCTCCTCCCCCTTCCTTCCTCCTCCTCCTTCTTCTCCTCTTCAGCTACCCCCCCCCCCTTGTTGCAATGCCAGGAGCTTCCTCTAGGCCAGTTTTCCCCACAGGTCCTCCTCCCCCTTAGCCCAGACTGAGGCCCCTCTTCTCTTCCCTCAAGCCCTCCCAATCTGTGGTTCCCGGGTGGAGCTGTGATTAATCAGTGACAAGGCTGAAAATAAGAAGAAAAATGCAATCAGCGAGGGGAAGGGACGAGCAGTAATTGAAAAAGCGCTTTGGAGTTAAGATCACTTTAATCAGCTCCTTTCCCTGCTGAGGGCTATTTGATGTTGATTTCACCCAAAAGCTGGGAATGGGGGAGCTGGGATTGGAGGGGGCGGAGCCCAAAGCCAGGAGTGGATTTATGAGTCGGGGAAGGAGGGAGCTGGCCGGTGTCCTTGGGGCATCAGTCCCATAGATAGAGCTCTATGCATACATATATGTATGTGTATGAGAGGCAGGACCAGAGGTGTGGAGTGAGCAGGGGGAGTCCAGAGGACCTAACTGGGTTGAGTCCTGACTCAGACACAGCCCAGCTATCGGACCCTGGGCAAGACTTTTAACTCTCGATGCTCTAGGCAATTCTTAAGGCTTTTAATTACAAACAGTTGTCAATGTGTGGGGCGGGGGAGCTTTCACCCTCGGGGGTCCCCACTCTAACTCCCAGGTACATATTAATGTATATTAGAAATATACAAGTGAGTTCATGGATGTTAAGTGCTTTGAAAGCCTTTAAGTGCTGTAGTAATGTCAATATTAATATGGATATACGTAGACGAGGTGCAAAGCGTGATGGAAAGGGGACTAGATTTGAAGTCAGGGTTGGCATCTTGACCAGGCTCTGGATGCAGGGCTTGGGTGCCAGGATTAGAGTTTGGAAGAACGAGGTTGAGATCGTACTTCAGGCATTTATATTAGAAGGGACCTTGGAGGCCATCCGTGCAACCCCCTCATTTTAATGGAACTGGATAGAGTGCTGAGACTGAAGTCAAGGAGGCCTGAGTTCAAATTCGCCTCAGGGGCTAGCTGTGTCAGAGCAGTAAAGAGCTTAGCACGGAGGCTGGCACATACTAGCAACCATACAAATGCTCATTCCCTTCCCCCTTATTGATGAGGGAACTGAGGCCCACAGACGGAAAATGACTGTTCCAAGATCACACAGTCGCCCGTGGCAGAGCAGGGCTTTGAGTCGGGGTTTTCTAACTTCCAGTCCTGAATCTTTCTCCTCCTCGTGACTTTTGCCCTCCATTTTTCTGACTTAGGAAGCTTCGTGTTAATTCGAGCTTGTCTCTGGCCCATGGGAGAAAGAGGAGTTTCCCCATGGAAAGCACTGAAGAATTGGGGAAATCGTAGGACCCTGAGGAAGGGGAACTGGGGAGGGACCTCCGCCAGGACCAGAGATTCCCTGAATGAGGTCCTCCGGTTTGCAGAGTCAGTGGAGACGCGTCGGTTCGCTGACCCCCACCCCCACCTCTGCGGGTCTATTTGCGGTCGTGTCTTGGGAAGGCACCGGGTTCCTTTTCTACTGCTCCCCCTTCTTGTCTCCAGTATGAAGAACTGCAGCTGTGTGTGTGTGGAGGGGGTGCCTGGAGGAGTTAAGGAGTGTGGGGGGGGGGGATAGGGGAGTGGCGGCTGGCCCCTGGTTCATGGACTCCCTATCCCAGCACAAATCAAAGGAACTGGACACCAGGAGGACAGGGTCTCCTCTTTCCCCGTGCCCTGCCCTCCAGGCTCCCCAAAGACCCAGAGACCAAACCTTCGGCCAAAAGAACCGGAAAAAAGGATTTCGTCCCTTTCGCCTGAGACAAAAATAAAAGCCCCTGTGCTGGGAGCCAGGATACCTGGGTCCTGCCCCATGGGCCCACCTGCCTGCACCGCCATTCCTTTACCTGCTTCCCTTCCCCTA
>NW_027187465.1:2730329-2734846 GCF_028583685.1 Petaurus breviceps papuanus | reverse complement strand
CACCTTTTAACCCTCAGGTGCTATTCCCACCCCCAAAGACCCTAACTTGGCAGAAAGGTGTTGTCATAGGGTCTATAGGGGTTCTCCCACACCGGGAGGGAAGGTGGGATTGGGGGGATCAGAAGCAGGCCAGGCCCAGCTCAGAGAGGACAGAGCTGATTCTCCTTCACCCTACCCCCTCACCTTCACCTGCACCCCCTCAACTTACTGGTTCACGCCTGGAGCCAGAGAATCCTCTCTATAAAGGTTTCCTTCATAGTATGGTGTGGTGGAGTGGGCTGACTCAGAATTGAGGTCATGCAACCTTTCACCTAAGGGTCCTGGGCCAGTCACTAGGCCTCATGTGCCTTTTCTGCAGAACAACAGGGGGGAGTGGGGTAGGGCCGTCTCTCTCAGATCCCTTCTGACTTTGACCTTAGGAGAAGCCCACCCTCCAGGAAGGCTGGGCCCCCATCTCTCTGACAGAGCTGCTAATGCCCCCAGGGCTCCAGGAGCCCCCAAGGGAGCCAAAGCTTTCTGCCCATAAAAGGAAAAGAACTCAGCTGCCATCATTAAGAAGTAGATAGTCAGGTAGGAGCAGGTGAGCTAGACTGTGGGACAGCTGCAGAGGGGCTGCTCTAGAAGGCATCAGCATCCTGGCTGGCATAGGGCTGGCTTTGTGGCTCCAGCCAGGGGGCTTCCACTCTGCTCCAGGCCTCACTTTCCTCCTCTTAAAATGTGAAGGTTTTTAGAGGGTTTCTAAAGCCCCTTTCAAATCTGATGTGGTTGTGTTCTGTAAGATCCCTCCTAGTCAGAGCTGACAACCCCTGTTCTCAGGCCCCTCCCAGCCCTGACATCCCCTGTTCTCAGGCCCCTCCCAGCCCTGACATCCCCTGTTCCCAGGCCCCTCCTGCTCTGACATCCCCTGTTCTAAAGTTTCTCCTAGCCCTGACATTCTACGCTCTATGGTTCTTCCCACTCTGACATTCTGAGATTTTATAAGACACTTTACCATCTCTCATTTCTACTGTCCTTTAAAGGTTAGAAAATGTTCTTATAATCATGAGTGAGTTGGGAGGTAGCACCATTTCAGAAGGAAAGAACAAATTTTGGACAAGTCAAAGTGACTTCCCTAAAGTCCCCCAGCTGGGAAGTGTCAGTGAGGGGCATAGCATGTACTTTGGAAGATTGGCCCCTGGGGAATACTCCTGGGCATCAGATGCTTAATGGAAGGGGAGAGATTCCCACTGGACCTTGAAGGCTAGAAGGATTTGGGTTTTGTCAAATTGGCTTGTCATGTGGACAAAAAGCACGGGGGTGAAGGAAGCCCATGTCTGGGGGGCAGGGCAGCACTGGTTTGGTTTGACCAGAGTGAGGGTCAGCCAGGTGACCTAGGGGAGGTCAGATTCCAGAATGGGGTAGGGCTGTCTCCTAGCCAGCAGCTCCCAAAGTTCAGATGAGAGGTCTGGGGCAGGGTGGGGGTGCAGGATGTGCCCCAGGCCCTCTACCCCTCCTCAATCCACGAAGCAAACTGAAGCAGAAAGAAGCTGGAGTGAAGGAGGACAGGATCATTTATTTAGAGCTCTAGGGCACCGGAGAGGTTACTTTGTCTGACTCTCCCATTTTACAGTCAGGAAACTGAGGCCAGTGAATCACCTCACATCTGCTGTTGGGTTAGCAGGTGGTGGAAGTAGTGTTCAACCCAGGCCCTCACTCTTGCCCAGCTCCCTGCCCCGCCTGCCTCCATCCCACAGAACCCCCTGGTCTTTGCAGAGACCCTGAGAAAAGAAAAGCTTTTCCAAGGTCACCCAAGTCGAAAGTAGCTGTTGAAAATCTGGCCTGGCTCCTGGGGCCTCACATGAAGCCCCCAACCAAGGGAAACGGAGGCTTCCTGAGCAGGCGCTTGGGACCCTTCTTGCATGTGATCTGCCCCCACTTAGCAGCAGGAGGGGCCCCGGGGGGACTCAGCATTCCCAGGTGCTGAGGACAGTGAGAGGGGCTGGCCAGGTGGCCCAGCCCCAGCCCCCACCATCGGCCTTAGCCAGGCTCTGAGACTGAACCTTTCCTTAGCCAGAATCCCAGAGGCAAGAGAAAGACAGACAGAGAGGCCCTAAGGGGCCTCTCAACCCAGACAGTGAGCGAAGGAGCTCCAGGGCAATCCAGATCCACCTGAACTGGGGCTTGGCCCCTCCTGGGCCCTTCAGGAGAACCTCTGAGAGCCTGCTGGTGTCTAGAATGTGGCGAAGGGATGGGCAGCTTTGATGGATGACAGACAATTAAGAGAATGGAATTTGAGCAACCAGGCTAACTGCTGGGGGGTGGCAGGGGGGTGGTAGGGGAGACACTCGATTGATGGTGGAAAATACCGGCCGTGTCTACGAATCAGGACCAAGCTGGAATCCCAGCAGAGGCGCTGGCAGAGTGCTGTGGCCAGGCTGGCCTGTCTGTCAGGCTCCCCTGTCCTTCCTTCTTCACCTCCCTTTCAAGCCAGCAGTTATCCCTCCAGGGCTAATTTTGGTGACCCACCAGCTGGGGGCCCAGCCCAGCAAGACGGCAGAGAAACACAGACTGAGGACGCACCCTGCCAAGAGCCGGGCAGCCCTTGGGCTGGGAGTCTAGCAGGTCTGGGTTCTAGTTTAGTTCAGGCACTATCTCCTTGTGTGACCTTGGGCCAATCTCTGCCCCTCTCCAGTTCTGTTTTCTCTTCTGGGTCAGGGCACAGTGATGTCACAGATTCCAGGCAGCCAGGAGCTCCAGACGGCCGAGGGCAGAGGAGCAGACCTGCCCTTTGGTCTCTAGTAAGCTAGTCAGCCTTGCCAGACTGGTGCTCGGGGCCAGGCCCTTCTCTGAATGCCAAAACAGTGAACAGCCTTCCATCCCCAGGGACTTCTGGGGAAGCTGGACTTTCGTGGAAACCTAGGGCAGGAAAAAGGTGGGAGTCACTCCCCCTCCTCTCAGAACTCTGGACTGGGAGCCAGTGCCCCCATTTGACAGATGAGGAGACTGAGACCCAGGGAGGGGAAGGGACTTGCCCAAAGTCACCCATTGACTCTGGTACCCAGATGGGACTTGAACCCAGGACTCTTGATTTGTGTTCTGGAGCTCTTTTCCATTACGAACGTGTTGTGGGGCATGATTGTGTGTGTGGGCTTGAACTCATAAGAAAGAGAAGGAAAGAGACAGAGATCAGGATGTATTGACATGGTCTAAGCCTGCACACGCATTTGGATTACCCTGTGATTTGGGTCTGTCCAGGCTGGAGTGAGAGGGGGTGAGACTGCTGTACCAGCATCTCCAAATGACACTTTCCATCCCCACTCCCCCCAAACTCACATCTGAGCTCACACACACATGCTCCCAGGGGGTCTCCTGTGGCCAGGGAGATAACGCTTATCTCAAGATGTCCAGGGAGCAGTCTCATTTACTGGGCCATCTCTGGGGACAGAGATAGAGAAGTTTGGTAACAACTGATGGGAATTCAGAATTCTACCTTCTCCTTGAGGAAAGCCCCCAGTGAGCAGAGCAGACCCAGGGAAGACGAGTGGGGGGGGGGTCTGTCTCTGGAGGACATGGCTGGGATTGGCTGGGGGATTCCTCCCCAACCTCTCTGCTAGGCTTCTGAGCCCTGAGCTCCAAGGACGCTGCAAGCGCCCTCTCCCACCAACTGGGACAGAGCCAGACCCACTATGTGCCCAAGGACGGTGAGGCACAGAGAGGCTGATTGCCCCGGGTAACACAGCAGAGTGGGACAGAATCAGAATTAGAAGCCAGTGTCTTCTCTGAGGTAGTAAATCCAACCCAATCCAATCAGCATGTTAAGCTCACTGTGTGCCAGGGGCTATAGAGACAAAGTCCACAAGCACCTATTAAGCACCTAATGTGTACCAGGCATTGTACTAAGTGCTGGAGATACAAAGGTCAAAGACAAAGTTCCTGCCCTCCAGGAGCTCCCAAGTCCTCTCCCTCTAGGAGATACAGCACACAAACAACTCTACGCAAAACAAAATATGGTTAATAGGGCAAGTTGGAGATAATCCACAGAGGGAAGGCTAGCATGGTTAGCATGGAGGGGCAATGGGGAAAGGTTTTCTGCAGAAGGTGGGGCTTGCTGAGCCTTGAAGGAAGCTGGGAAAGCAGGGAAGAGGAGATGAGGAGGGAGAGCATTCCAGGCTCGGGAGAAAACACTCCTGAGGCCAAGAGAGAAGGGAGACGATCCCTGCCCTCAGGGAGCTTACTTTCTATTTCAATTCAATGCCCCAAACACTAGGCCGGGCTAGGTGCCAGCCCCGGGGCTGGAAGACTCTGGAGATACAAAACCAAGTGAAAGGATTCCAGTCTGCAAAGTGCTGCCAGGGGGTGCTTGCGGGCTTGGGAGGTGGAGAGCAATAACAAAGGGGCTCCAAGACTGGCTTCCTGCCCTGAGCAGATGCAGATGGCACCTGAAGGAAGTAAAGGACTCTCTGAGTGAGGAATGTAAACAGGGAAAATATTGCACGCATAGGGCACAGCCTGTGCAAAGACCTGGAGAGGGGAAACGG